>NC_083286.1:31091634-31412527 GCF_963506605.1 Zootoca vivipara | reverse complement strand
ACAACTAAACAACAACAACAAAAGTTACTCTTCTGCTTGGGGGTTCATTGTAAAATCCCTGCATAATCAACATCTTTCAAGTTTGGCTGATCTAGTACCTCACCACTTCAGGGTCTGCCCAGATTTTGATGTTTTTTAATTGATGGTGGTAGGTGCAAAACCCAAATCAGAGAGAAGGGGTGGCACAAAGTGATTTGCACCATTGAAGGAGAAAAACTTATAATGGTGGTTCTTACATTCCTACCTTTCCTTTCATTCCTCCCCTCCCTTCCTTTTCTTTTAAATGTTTAAAAGCCACTAACTCTGCCTCCCTCCCTTCAATGCATCTGGGAAGGATGCTAGCTTGTACATACATTTTAACATTTAACATCCTTCCCAGAGGCACACCGTGGTCAGAATTCTGCTATGGCATTTTATGTATTAATGTAATTCAAATTTAGAACAGTAACACCTTTTTCCTAGACATTTACATAGATCCAGCTTCGGGGGGAGGGGGATATGCACACAGAAGCAGGTTTGTGCCCTTGTATTCCCCCTAGATAAGCAACTGCACAAAGAAGCTGTTTATTTTGAGAACATAAGAAGAGTCCATCTAATCCAGCAACTTGTACTCACAGTAGTCAACCAGTTGCCAACGGAGAGCCTGCGAGCAGGACCTTCTGATGAGCACCTGGCCCTGAAACAACTGCTGAACACATATACCCCAGGAATAGGGCTTTCATGATGCTCAAGAGGCAGAGCAAGGAGCTGAATTTAGCTCTGCTGTTCCCCCTGCCTCCTGAACCACTGATTACATACCCTCCAACATTCCTTAGACAAAAATATGGGCATTTCTCACTGCTCCCACAGCTAAACCACCTCAGCTCCCCATTTTTGTGCTGCTGCCACCAAACATTTCCTATCAGAAGGGTGTGTGCTACCACCAAACCCTGCACTGTCCTAACTCCCCACCCCTTAATCCTGATTTTATTTTAGTCTTTGGATTTGGATGCACAAAACATTTTTTTTATTTAAAAAAATCAAGACTCCTTGTGCCTGCTCTGCTCCGCCTTTTTTCCTGACCAGGGCAGCCCTACGCACTGCTTGCTCCTCAGAGCTGGTGTGTTACACAAGATTGAGCCTCGGTGGCAGCAGCCTCTCCTCCTCCTCACCCATTCTTCAGCAGCCACTACGAGATGCCCACATAGCTGCCAAGTTATCCCTTTTTTAAAGGGATTTTCCCTTATGCTGAATAGGCTTCCTCGCGAGAAAAGGGAAAACTTGGCAGCTATGGATGCCCAAGGAAGGAGGTTGGCAGCGGTGGCCAAGGAGAAGCCATGGAGAGGCAACAGGATGCTCTGTTGCAGCCACCACTGCCATCGCCACTCAAGACAAGCAGCACTAGTGGGGGAAATGGGACATTCCAGGGTCAAATCAGAAGCCGGGATGGCTTTTGTAATTCCGGGGCTGTCCCTGGAAAATAGGGACACTTGGAGGGTATGTGATTAGTGCAACTGGTGATACAGCCTGGCTTTTAGATCACTTCTGCTTTTGTATCCCCCTCCTTGAAGCTTCCTCCTCCTGGTATTAAGGCCATTTAGATAGCATGCAAAACTTTTTCCATACAGTGTGACGCTACATCAACTCCTCTAACATCCCTTTTGTGATATTTTGTCAAGCTGAGAAATGAATTGAATCTTCTAGCTAGTACTGGAACATTGCTTTTGTTTGAGCCTTTAATGGCTTACATTTATGCTAAGTTGCATTGACACTAGATAAATGTAGCTTAATTTTACTGATTGTGCTGAACGCCAAACTTGATATTGACCCTAGTATGCTGATCACTGAACCCAAAATGGCTGAAATCCTGTACCTAGTTAGGCAGCTTAAATGTCTTTGTAGACTTAATGGGAACCAAGCAGTCTGCCTGTGTGTGGTTGCAGAACTAATCTTATACAGTAGCTTGCTTATGAAATATTTCACATTAGTGCTAGTGAATTCTGCTTTGTTCCAGTGTCTCAAATTCCATCATTCGCTTCCTACCGCAACATGTTAATTTAACAATTTTTTTTACTTGGTGGTGGGGACATAGCTAAAGTATATGTCTGAAAAGTTTGCTGTCATATCTACAAAAGGATAAGAAAGTGTCACTCTAAGTCAACAATAGTACCATACCCGTCAACTACCTAGGAATAAATGGGGTGTCCCCTTTTCCCCTGTGAGAGTACGGTTGCCATTTGGGATTCCTTGTTCTCACACAATTTCAGGTCAAGATATTGCCAAATCCATGATCTCACACTCTGCCCCCAAACACGCATTTTGGGGCGCCATGCCCCCAAAACCCACCTTTCAGGTCTGCAATCTCATGTGGCATACCAAAACATGCACGTGACGTAGGATTTCACACCTGGAAGATGGTGTCCTGGATTTTGGCCATGTTGTGTTAGAGGCTATAAAGTGCTTGGCCCAGTCAAACTATGTTACCCTCTGTGGGGCAATTATGTTGGAAATTGGCATACTAATAATAATAAATTTATGCCCTGCCCATCTGGCTGGGTTTTGCCACACACTCTGGGCGGCTTACAACAGAATATTAAATTACAATAATTATTAAACATTAAAAGCTTCCTTAAACAGGGTGAAAAGAATATCTGATGGCCAAATATCATCTACCCTGCTACCCATAAGAGTCTTGTCAAAGTCCCAAATAAAGGGAAGGGGGAAAATCAAAGAGTAGACCTATTTGAGCTCAAATTTGTTTTAATGAAATGTCGTGGGAGATTTTCTCCTATGGTTACATACTTTATCATTTTAAGTGCAGGCCTCTTTCTATTGTAAAAGTTATTAAACTGTGTCCTGCGATGATATAATTTCATCTCCAAATCATTCCGTGGTAACTAGTTTTATAATGTGTTTAGATACTTACGTTCATAGAACACTCCTATGAATAACTGTGGCCAATAATTGCAATATCTATATTGCATTTAACAAAAAAAAAATCTTCCCATGAGCTAGAATTGCTTTTTGAAAATATATTTGTTTATATGCCATTTCACAGGTTTAGTATTTGTGTTACCAAATATACAGAACCGTAAACAGGAGATTTGCTAATTGCTTTCAGTCAGAAGCTGTAGCGCTGAATATTTTCTAAAATGAATTTAATGAATCTGAAGTGAATGTAATTTTCTACATTATATTATGAGGTAAACATTTGGGGAAAAGCTACCAGATTTAAAAAGGGAGACCATTATAACACAGATTTCTAAGACCTTTTTCCTTCCCACTTCTGAATTAGCGTTGAACTGAGATTCATTTTTTAACGAAATGCTTCTGGCACTGTAGAAAAACACCCTTCATTTTGAGCATTTTTGTTTGTTTGTTTTGACAGGGGTGTCATAAGGGAAAGACAAAAATTGCTGATACAGACAGATTCTGATGCAAACAGATTCATTGGAAATTATAAGAGTTCTTCCCCCCTTCCAAAAAAAGAAAAAAAGAAAAGAAAAATAAGGCGGAAGAACTCTGATCATTTTTAAGAGCTGATCTCTGGCACCGACAGGCCTCCCCATGAATAAAGGTCCAAGCGGCCAGACCTCCACTTCACCAGACAGCCTTCCTTTCCATTACTGGGTGTGAAGAGATTCTACTTCTCCTACCACAATGTTAGGGATCCAAGCCCCTTAGCCTCACTAAGGATATCAAAATCACATGATAAATAAAAGAATCCTGGGAAGATAAAACTATAAAGACAAGCGTATGCATGGGTGGAATTAAGATAGAATACCTAGGACACAGTAGGACACTTAACATCTAAGTTCGTCTCTACTGAAACAGGAGAAAATATGGAAGATGTCAAATAATATGACAATTGCAAAGAATAGTGTGACCTGTAGAATAATTTGATGACTTTGTGCTAAGGTTTCATAGATTCTCAAAGTTCTTATCCATGGCCTGTGGGAAAACTCAGTAATCCAATTGGCTGCTGTAATCATTAGCAATGATGCAGAAAGTATTCCTGTCACTCTCAGGTGGCTTCATTGGCCCTCAGCATCAAATAGACCTATTGACTATAGACTTTTTCAGTCATTCCTCTAGCAAATGCATGAATGCTATATTGTGAGAAGAGTAAGGATCAGCCTACTGGCCTTTCTCACACATGTCTGTTGCCATTTTTTGTAACCCCTCCATATGTTGTGGGTGGAACTCCTGAAGCAGAGATGCTGCTCTACCTTGATAAGATTCCTCACAGAAAATATAGAATCCTCCATTTAATTTTCTAAATAATGTGGGAAGCCTTTTCAAGCAGAGACAGCTTCCTGATTCAGATCTCTCTCTCTCTCTCTCTCTCTCTCTCTCTCTCTCTCTCTCTCTCTCTCTCTCTCTCTCTCTCTCTCTCTCCCCCTCCCCTCACACACAGACAAAAAGGCTGCAGGAACATCAATGGTATCCCCCTCACATGATGGTAATTGCATAGATGGGAGGATAATGGAATAGGGTTTATGTAGGAACATGCATATGGGGTGCATGACTGGCTGAGATTACTCTAGAAAGGGGGCGGGGATCATTTGCAAAAAAGGTAACAAGATAGCAACAGAACAGAGCAAGAAGGGAATAGCACAGCAGTTTAAATCCCCAGGTCTGTTTTGTTTGGCTCTTAAATGGAAATGTGTGGACATTCAGTGAAGTCCTGTTCTGAATAGATGAGTTCAAACAATTTCTCTGCAAACAAGTTAATGCAATTTGCACCCATAGCTGCTTGAAATTAACTTCTTATGCTTAGTGTACATACCCATTGTCCCATAAGAATTCAGTCAATGAAACAAAAACATTTCAAAAGTTAATTAGCTGAGCTACTTTAAAGTCACAGAAATCCCCCTTTTGAATGCATAATAAGTAATGGTTAATTTCAGGTTGCTGTAAATTTAATGATAGCTCTGTCATCCATCTTGGAGTGAAAATTATAAGGCACAAATATTTGACTTGCATTTATATTATCTATAATTTTGATGTGTACAAACTCTTCTAGAAGCCTTACACAACACTAAATGCTACTTAGGCACTAAACCACCCTAGCGGTGGGTAAAAAGTTATTTACTGATAAACAAGAAAGACTAATCTTTCCCGAATAATAATCAAGTCTATATATTGGGTAATATTCAATATTACTTTTACTCAGTAATGCAGCTTAAATCAATGTGTGTTACTCAAGTCACTTCATTTCAATGGGCCTACACAGAGCCTGACTAAGTTGGCTGTTATGCATTAGGTTTACTAGGAATCTATATCTATCATCTATCTATCTATATCTGTCACCCATGTATCTATATTGCCTGAATATTTCAAAATTGATAGCCTAATCAAGGGCTGCATTTTTAAACTGGCATGTGACAAACACATTTGTGTTGTGCATCCCCTCATCAATGTTCTGATTTGATTTAATATTTGTTTGCCACTTTCCCAGCAGCAAAGCAGCTCACAACAATAACATTGCAAACAACGTCACCATCAAGGTAATCATATCAAAAACGCAACAGTGCATAAAATTCATTTATAATTTATCAGATATGGGTTCTGGTTTCCGCCTGCAGGAATGGCGGACCTGTTTTCCATCCCTCTGACCTTCGTAAGGAATTTGGCGGTTGCTAGGGGAGTAAATGGCAACCCCCTACCCTCTCCGGGGGTTACGGAGAGGGGCCGCTGGCCCGCGATGCCCCCAGACCCACTCCGACTGTTTATGGAGTGGGGGGAGCTTGGGCTGAAAAGCACTTACGAGGGCCAGGACTCCCGGACGCTAATCTGCATGGCGGGGATTTCCATGGTTAAAGAAGATAATTAGGCTTAAATCTATGGACATACTTCAGAAGGAGGGGAAGAAGCGCTGTTTACTGCTGAGAAATCTATGCTGCTGAGGGAGAGGAGTTAAAGGCTGTATATCATCTGGAAGAAGGATTGATGGGGACGGAGCGATAAGGGAATTGAGTTTTTTTAATTTTTATTCATATGAGTGACTTCGTACCTTCCCAGACGCGATGTCCTGGCTTGTTTGGAGTGAAAGAGAAGCAAAAGACTGTGTGAGTTGAACTTTATAAACTGTTGTTACTGAGCATATCTTTTAAAGATGTGGAGTTGCCGATGAGAAAAGCCCCCCCCCCCCTAGTCGGACGGAAGGAGTCCTGTACGCGTTCGGAGGATTTATGAGCTGTGACGCACTTTGAATTAGAGCAGCGACCTGAAGCTAAGTTCAGCTATAGGGCAAGGAGATCCATTAATTTACCAAGAGTTTATGGTTTGATGTTTGGGTCTTCTGCCTGGAAAGGCTGTAAATTTCATAAAGATCGTTAATCTTCATGGCTATGAGAGAAAACGAAAGTGATTTGAGCTTTTTAAGATGGCGCTGCTTCGACGCAACAGGGAGCTCCAGACTAAGAAGATTTATGGGGAGGCTGGACTGATTAACCCACACAGGAGAAAGAACATTTGTGAAACCTTGTTTGATATTTATCTCAGCAGCTAGGAAACAATCGGTTGAAAGTGGAAAACATCTATGTGACTGTAAGGGGAAGATCTGGATTATTATGAACTTGGAGGACGATTTGAACTTTAGAAAAAAGACGGCAGTGGACGGTTGCGAGGAATCCCCAATTTCTTGAAGCATGGGAACCCAAATAAAAAATTCTTTAGACGATTTGGCATAACATTCGGCTTGATTGATATATATATGTGTATAATTTGAAATAATGAATGTGATATAATTGGTTTTAATTGGAAAATTAATAAAATATATATAATTTATCAGATATGGCTGGTGAATGCCTTCTCAGGGCCAATTTCCACCATCTCTCTGGGAAAGGGCTTCTTAACCCAGTAGAGCAGGACAATATAGGCAGCAGGAAGCCACGAGGAAAGAGGATTGGTGCCACACAGGTCCAAATAGAGCACATAGTTCCTTGTAAGCAACAGCTGGAATTTTCTTTCTCACCGCCACTGGGACAGTCGACAAACCATGGCATCAGAAGCAATGTTCTAATGGTGGTACCCCACAACCCCTTCTAGGTGTGCAATGTTGCATTTATTCCGCCGTGCCGCCGTAAGGTGGTGGGGTTTTTTTGCTGATAGAGAAAATGCATACTTAAGAGACACAATGATCCTCACAGGAGAACCTGTTATATGTCCCACCTTTATCCGAGGCATGGTTGGCAGTTGCAATATACAATTCATTATTCGTTGATGTACCCAGATTGTGGCACATCTTTGGAGAAAGATTTGTCATGCCCACTCCAGCTTTGGACCTTTGCCAGGAGCTTGCCAGCAGAATGAGGGGGCATTTGAGTCTGCAGATACAAGGCTATCCCTGACACAATGCTGACATGGTCTGGCATCCCCCAAATGGTCTTTGGTATACCTGTGCCAGACTTTTCCAGAAGCATATTGGGGGCTCTCCCAAGATATAGGTGCCATCTTGACAGAAGATTATAGCATAAAGGCAAAATAGGAATACTTCTGTAAAGAAATAGAACAAAAGTGTTGTTTATCGGGGGCTGGCTCAAAATGACAATCATTCTGAAGCTGTTTCACTGATATCAGAATGTGTTGTTTTACTTTGTTGCCTTTTCAGTGAAGTACAGTGGAACCTCGGTTTACGAACACCTCGGTTTACGAATTTTCGGTTTTCGAACGCCGTGGACCCATTTGGAACGGATTAATTCACTTTCCATTACTTTCAATGGGAAAGTTCACTTCAGTTTATGAACAGACTTCTGGAACCAATTGTGTTCATAAACCGAGGTACCACAGTAGTGAAATACTGCAAGAATGCTTTATTTGAAAGCATATCCAAAAGTCTAAAAAGTGTTCTATGCCACATACTTGATGTGGCTATTGCATGCATGCACAAGTATAGAAATACTGTAAATTATATGTGGGTTAGGAATCAGAGTTTAACAGTGTAATCCCATGCATAATAAGGAATCCCATTGGGCTCAATGGGACTTACACATAAGAAATGTGCTGAAGAATCAGCAAAATGAATTCGTGAAGATTCATTTCACAAATATGGAAAGGGGAGCCATTTCACAAAATGGTTCTCTTTTTCAATTATTGGGTCAATTTCACAATTCTTTGATCAAATTACTATTTTTTTTACTAGCTCTACTCTGCAGCCATATCACTTCAATCCTTTCTGTGTGCTATTACAGCTATATATTAGGATTCAGTCCATATATATATATATATATATATATATATATATATATATATATATATCTGACACCAAGGTAAACCTGGCCATGTGAACTTTAATCTCAGCATAGCAGCTTCCAGGATTGGAAATTCAGGAACAAATTATATGTTTATTAAAAAAATCAAAATGATCCTGAAAATCACAAAGGACTGGAATACTATTTAGATATTGATTATATAATCAATATCTAAATAGTATTCCAGTCCTTTGTGATTTTGATAAACACATCAGCTATTGCTTTAAATTTTTTCGGGATTCTCTGTTTGTTCCAACACAAGCCCAGAAAAATCCAGCTGCATTAAAGAAGAAGAAGAGAAAGATGCAATCTCAGAAAACAAATTACTAAGGAAATAGAGTTCATTTTCATGCTTTAGTGGGGTTATTTATTGCAAATCGGAAAACTTGTTCCATACAGTTAAGCAGAATGAAAATTAATGGGGCAGCATTTTTTTAAAAAAAATATGGCCATTTTCCTTATATGCTTTTACTGTTAAAATGAACTTCTGATGTGACACCAACCAGAACTGGAAGAAGGAAACACTTCTTAACATTTTCATTTTTATACTCATATATGGCTGTACTGAATTAGATTTGGAGAAGCAAAACACCAGATCACACAGTAAGTAAATGGGCCTGAGCTCCTTTATTCCATAGCCAGTATATTTGCTTTTAGCAGCTAACTGAAGACTTTGTTCAAACATACAACCCAGCAATAAAACATGAAATGTCTCCCACCACCTGGCCGCAGTCTTGTTCTCTTACATAGATTTTATCTGTGCCCTGTGTTGTTAATGTATTATTTTCTGCAACCACTTGGTGATAATTCACACAAATATACTCATTAAAGTGAATTTGATTACTATATTTTTACCTTTGTTCTATGGGTTCGGCTGCAGTTCACATTCATCAGTAATTCTTTACTCTCTGGTTTGGTTCTAGTTCAGACAGTTGTTGTTGTTGTTGGTTGGTTACATATGCAACAACACTCATGAGCTTGAATAATGAGAATAGTACGAATAAACGGCCCCAAAACAAAATGGGTGACGTTTTGAGAAAGCTGCAGACTGTGTGAACCGGGAAACGAGTATCTATGCATTAAGATCAGGGCAGCCTGATCCATGAGGCAAGGTAAAACCGTCTCAGGCAACAGGATCCACAGGGATTTCCCACCTCTTCAGTTGTGCCCCCCCAAAAAAACCCCTCAACGTCATCTCCATAATGGTCTCCTGAGGAATAGGAGGTACTGCTTGGCAATATGCCTTGGAAATACATAGGGACTTCATTTTCCCATTACTCTATAGCAGGGGTGTCCAACAGGTTGACCGCAATCTACCTGTCGATTGCGGGATGTACCTGGTCAATCCTGTTCGATCGTGGTACCCTTCCCCCCATAATTAAAGCTCAGCAACTTTGGCTCCCCCCCCCCCCAAAAAAGCTCAACAACTCTGGTCAACCCAGTTTATTTATAGTGGGAGTAGAGCGCAGTCTCTTGGAAGTTGGAGACCCCTGCTCTACAGCGTAAAGAACTTAACCCACACCCTCTGAATCTAGCTCAAGAGAACCCCACTGAAAGTGAAAGCACAATGAAAAATATGCAAATGCACATTTTAAAGAGCATTGTTTGGTTTAAGGTGGTGTTTTAGTCACTAGCTGAGCAACAGAGTGAAGTTGAACCAAATGCATAAGATTTCCAGCAAACAATTTTGCTGTAGCTGCTTCAAATGGTAATAGGAACATGACTCACTCCCTACCTCTCATTATGTCTATTTCGTACTAATTGCAGTTGGCATAAAGGGTTTTTATAGGAGTGGCTGCATTTTTTTCTGTGTCTTTGAAATATGCAATAGGATCTAAAGGTCTAACTTGAATTATTTGATCCCTTTCATATTCAGTTCCAGGCTATGTCTAATGTTGGACCTTATAATGGTCTTCCATGTTAAGCACATTCAGTGTAACTACATTTTATTGTAACACTATGCATTGCAAAAGATGCCAGCTGAATCAATTTCAGGCCCAAGCAGGAGAGAAATCTGGGTTTTATTGGCCTTACAATGAAAGCACATCTTATGTTTGTGAAGGTCTGACCCAGTGATAAAATGAACATTGTAAAGAGGAAATAGACCACAGGATGTGCAAAAGTCTCCTGCTGACATAAAATGGCATCTGTTAGCTGGATTAAAGCAGAACCAGAGCAATTAGAGCACTGCCAGGGTGATACTTAAATCCTGCCTGGCCCAAGTGAGCTGATGTTATGAGGAAGTGCACCATTCATAATGTGAACATAAAACCTTGAAATCACAAGAAAAAATATATACTAGGCCAGACAGACTGGTGGTTCAATATCCTATTCTTCAAAAGAAGCCAGCTCTCGGTGCTTTGTAATACATATGTGGCCACAAAGAGTACCACTTGCTTAATCTCTTCTGATTATGCCCAGGCTCTGTTACCCCAATACTAAAATTTTGTAATGGTACTGCAACAAGAGCTCTGCATGGATAACTTTTGCTTCAAATGTTGTAGTACCACGGAGGAGTAAAAGAGAATCTGACGCCACCAAGAACATTTCTGGGGCAGGACATAATTTGGAAGTGGCAGTGAAATTCAACACCCATCTTAGGAGCTTTTCTCATTTTGTTTTTAAGTAGAGTGTCTATTCATATTTATCTAAGATGTGCATCCCACTTTCATGACCAGGGATGGCCCTGCCATAGGAAGAGTGAGGCAACTGCCTCAGGCAGCTGGTTCTAAGTATCAACAAGTTGTAGGGTATTGAATTTATTATTATTGTATTTTTACCATCTGGAAGCACCAAGTTATTTGTGGGACCTTCCGTCTCAAGTGAAAAGCTAATTTGACCTCTCATAGGTACTACACTCAATGCCAGATCAGGGAAGAAGTGGGGAGAGGCTGCTTTGTCCCATGCAGCAACGTGGTAGGGCACCAATGCCCTATCACTTTGTTTTACCAAGTTAAAATGGGAACTCATGATACACTCCTAATTATTGTTCCCTATGGGTTCATTCAATGGCACTGGATCTGATGTAGCTGTCAGGGGGCCAAAAAGCTTTCTCCCAATCCTACTCTCTGGACCTGGTCCTGAAGGTAGGATTCGAACTGCTGTGATACAGTGCTCCCACTTCCCATTCCTTAGAGCTGATCTAAGGGCATACCATGGTCAATGGTATGTAATTCCACTGAGAGATCAAGAAGCAGGAGCAAGGTCACAGCAAACTCAGCAAAAGTCATCCATCAGGGTGACAAAGGCCAATTCAGTTCTGTGGTCAGGCCTGAACATAGATTGGAATGGATCTAAATAATCTGTGGCTTCCAATAATGCCTGCAGTTGCCCTGCCACTGACCAATAGCTGTTTCAGTTCAAATGGTCCAGAGCTGGTTTCTTTCAGAGTGATCGCACCACTGCCTCTTTCAATGCAGCAGGGACCACCATCTCATGTAGTGAAGTGTTAACCACACTCTTGACCGAACCAGTCAGCCCGCCTCTGGTACATTTGATAAACCTTGAGGACAGGGATTGAGAGGAGCATGTAGTTCATTGCATTGCCATCAGCTCCTTGTCCACATCAGCTGATTGCATCAAGTGAAACTGTTCCCCTGCAAAATTGTGTTATATCAAGAATGCATACTTTACCTAAACAGCATGCAGAAATTTTTCACCAAAATGACAGTGGGACAGAATAAAATGGATCAGTGCACTGCAGGAAGCGACAGTCCTATGATTACATACCACAAGACCAACACAAGGTGAAATTAGCCCACCCCGAGTCCAACCCCAAAGTTGTGAACAATTCAACAAAGACAGATCAGACTCTCTTATTCTTGTATGCTCTCCAGCAAAAAGATAAATAGGAGAAAGGTTGGAAAACTGGAACGATTGCTCTCATAGTGGGGATGTGAGGGACAGGGGATATCGCGAAGTCCCTCCCCTCCTGAGTTCAAGCCCAGCACTGACCACAGGGGAAAGCAGAGGGAGCTCTGATTCCAGTGGGGAAGCAGGAAGTCGGGTCCGAGGCTCAGGCAAGGTAGCGGAGCCAGGGTCCCAGGTGGGACAGGAAGGGGCAAGTAAGGGGGGGAGACCCATCCCTCCAACGCCAGAATTACGCAGAAAGAGGAGGGGCAAGAGGATGGGTCTTCCGAGGCTTTTGTGCTGGGGAAAGACGCGCCAAAAGTCATTCGGAGGTTCTGATACCGACTGAACACATCACTCTGTGTAAATAGCAATGACTTTAGCACTGTAAATACGCAGCACCAATAAAAGAATAAAATGCAGAGCTGCGTAGCGTCGTTACTCTGAAGTAGCCTACTCCGGCCACTGTGACAGCAACCTCCGAATCTTTTTTGGGCTACTTTGGAGTTGCCGGGATGAGCGTGCCAGAGGCGGAGAAATGGCGGCAGCTCGCTGAACAAGCGCAAGAGGAGCTGCAGAAGCTGCATCTGCAGGCACAGGGAGAATTAAAGGCAGCAAAAGAAGAGACTAAGAAGGTCCAGGAAGAACGGCTACAACTTGTGGAACAGGTGAGAGCGCTTCAGGAAAGAGAGCAGCAATTAAGGGCGGTGGCGGTAGACCTCCAAAGCAAGCTAGATGCAGAGAAAGACAAGGCGGGAGGGGCTCCCCAAGTCCAAGTGCTGCCAGGAAGGAGAGCAGGGACCCTTGTAAGCAAGTTCAATGGAGACCCGAGGGAATATCATGGCTTTGAGACTGAGATTGTGTATGCTCTTGAGCTGCACCAGAATGAGTTCCCTGATGATGAGCACAGAGTAGCGTTTATTGTGGAACATCTGACCGGAGCAGCCAGGGAGTGGCTAAGACCGTTAATCGCAACCAAGAATCCTTGCATGAAGAATGTCCAACAATTTCTAGAAGGTTTGAGGACGATGTATTCGTCCGATAGTCATTTGGACCAGACTAAGGAGGAACTGCATAATTTACGCCAAGGAAATATGACAGTTCGCGCATATTGGGCGAAATTCACCATGCTGGTGCACAGACTGGGGTGGGTTTTGGAGTCGCCTCCTATGCAAGCTGCGTTTTACTTGGGGTTGCACGAGGAGGTGAAGGATGAACTCTCGAGAGGTCCAAAGCCCAGTACTATGGATCAGCTGAGCAAAGCGGCTCTGGCGGTGGGGGTGAGACAGGAATCCCGGTGGAACGACAAGCAAGCGACGCGCGCAAAGCGGGCTTGGTTCCCACGGTCGCAAGAGAAGCCACTCCCTCAACAACCCTTTCAAGCCACGCCTGGAGCCAGCCAGGACCAGGAGCCCATGCAGATTGATAGCGCGCGCGCGGGGGCTTTTCAAACCCCAGCGGCGCCAAGACGCAAGGAGGGAAGGGGCGGGAATTGCTTTCTCTGCAACTCACCCCAGCATCTCGTCAGAGACTGCCCACATCGCAGGGAGTGGCAAGGAAAGGCGGGAACGGTGGTGCCCTCCCCCACTGACGCAGCACCACAGCAGGGAAACGGGAAAGCCTGGCTGCAGGAGACAAGGGGCAGCAGCCAGGCACAGTCTGCAGACAACAGCCCCAGCCCGCCCTCCCGCACAGAGAGGAGCAGAGCCAGCCCACCCCTCCCAGAGCAGGAGTGGTTTTAGAAGTGACGCTAACGCTCCCAAATGGCTATCCCCTGACGGTCCTCGCCCTAATTGACAGTGGGGCGTCCGCCAACTTCTTCTCAAGAAGCTTTGCAGAAGAGCACCAAATCCAGCTTTTGCAGTTAGATTTTCCTCTGCACGTGGCAACCATTGACGGCAGGGAGCTGCTGGGAGGGGCCATCACACATCAAACCCCCCCCATGAGAATGACGGTGGGAAGGCACTCAGAGACACTGGCGTTCAACGTCACCACCATCTCAGACCCCCCCATCGTCTTGGGCATGAGCTGGCTGGCGCGCCACGACCCCTCCATCAGTTGGCACCAGAGGTGCATCACGTTTGGGTCGGACTTTTGTCTGGAACATTGCATGCAGCACCAACCAGGGGAGGGGCCTCCGATAGCCACGGTGGCCACCATGCATATCAAAGGGGGTGAGGCGATACCCAAGCAGTACTGGGACCTGCAGGAGGTCTTCAGCGAAGCGGAGTCCGACCACCTACCCCCGCACAGGCCTTTTGACTGCCAGATCAACCTGGTGCCAGGGGCGACGATACCCCCAGCCAAGCTGTACGCCATGTCAGACCAGGAGCTGGAGGATCTGCGCGCTTTCATCGACAAGAACCTCAAGCGGGGGTTCATAAGGGAAAGCAAGGCAGCAGGGGGCAGCCCGGTCTTCTGGGTGGACAAGAAAGACACGCAACAGCGCCGTCTTGTGGTGGATTTCAGACGACTGAATTCAGTGACAGAGCCAGTGGCTTTCCCCATGCCCAGAGTGGATGATCTCCTGACAGCGGCACGCAGGGGCAAGATTTTCACCAAGCTGGACCTAAGGGGGGCGTACAACTTGATCAGGATCCGGGAAGGAGATGAATGGAAAACCACGATGTTCACGCCTCTGGGCTCTTTTGAATATCTGGTGATGCCCTTCGGTTTGCAAGGGGGCTCAGCATGCTTCCAGGCCTTCATGCACCACGTCCTGGGGTCCCTCCTCTTCAGGAAATGCTTGGTCTTCCTAGATGACATCCTTATCTACTCGAATGACCCAGTGCAGCATGTGAAAGATGTCAGAGAGGTGTTGCAGCGCCTGAAGGAGAACCACCTGTATGTGAAGCTGGAGAAGTGCAAGTTTCACACCAAAGAGGTGGACTTCCTGGGCTACAAGCTGTCAGACAAGGGGCTGGCGATGGACAAGGACAAGGTGCAGGCCATCCTGGACTGGCACAGCCCCAGGACGCGCAAAGATGCCCAACGCCTACTAGGCTTCGCTAACTTCTACAGGAAGTTCATCAAGAACTTCTCTCGCGTTACGGCTCCCATCACGGACTGCCTGAGAGGCAAGCAGAAGTTCAGGTGGACACCAGAGGCGCAAGCAGCGTTCGAAAGCCTCAAGAGAGTGTTCGCCTCAGACCAGAACCTGTTCCATGTGGTGCAGGACGCGCCCCTACGCATTGAGACAGATGCTTCTGAAAAAGCTGTGGGCGCCATTTTGTTGCAACTGGACGCCAACAGGGAGTGGAGACCCTGTGCCTTCTTCTCCAGGAAGCTGACACAGCCTGAACGCAACTACACAGTGTTTGATAGGGAACTTCTTGCGATCTACGCTGCGTTCCAGCACTGGCGACACTTCCTGGTGGGCGCAAAGCACCCCATCCAGGTGTGCACAGACCACAAGAACCTGGAGTTCTGGAGAACGGCCAGGGTGCTCAACCAGCGGCAGATACGGTGGGCAGAGTTCTTCTCGAACTTCAACTTCTCCATCCACTACATCCCGGGAGAACAGAATGTCAGGGCGGATGCCCTCTCCCGCAAGCCAGAGTACATGGAGGAGGAGGCGCCACCAGCACCCAGGCACATCTTCCCCCCGTCAGCATGGTCCTGCGGAGCAGCAGTGGTGAGCGAGGCAGAACTCACAGCACTGACGGCAGCGGATGAATTTGCCAACCGCATCTTCAGAGAACTGAGAGGGGGGAGGGAGCAGGCTAAAGACTTTGCAGAACGCAGGGGGCTGCTTTTCTACAAGGGTGCACTCTACCTGCCCACCACCCAGCTTAGACGTACGGTCCTAAAGCAGATGCACGACAACCCAACGGCGGGTCATTTTGGAAGGGACAAAACCGCCCACCTAGTCATGAGACACTTCTGGTGGCCAGGGGTGCGGGAAGATGTTCGAGACTATGTACGGGGCTGTGACACCTGCCAGCGGGCAAAGGTGGTCAGAGCAGCGCCACCAGGCTTGCTGGAGCCCTTAGCCACTCCACACAGGCCGTGGGAAGTGGTGTCCATGGACTTCATCACAGATCTGCCTTCTTCCAGGGGCAAGACCGCAGTGTTGGTGGTGGTGGACCTCATGTCCAAAATGTGCCACTTTATACCGTGTGCCAGGGCGGTCTCGGCAGAAGAGACAGCCAAACTGTTTGTGGACCACGTGTTCAGACTGCATGGATTACCTTTAAGGGTTATTTCGGATAGAGGCCGCCAATTTGTTTCCAGGTTCTGGAGGCGGCTCATGAACCTCCTGCAGGTGGAGGTCAGCTTGTCGACAGCTAGACACCCGCAGACCAACGGACAGGCGGAGAGAGTCAACGCCATTCTGCAGCAGTACCTGAGATGCTACGTCAGCCAGCGGCAAACAGACTGGGTGGATAGACTGCCACTGGCAGAATTTGCCTACAACAATGCGGTGCACGTCTCCACAGGGGTGTCGCCCTTTAAGGCCAATTACGGGCGCGACCTCAGATCTTTCCCAGAGAGGGAGGGGGAGGAGGAGGAGGAGGGCCCACAGGCTGAGGATTGGGCAGAGGAACTGGAGACGGTGCACCAGCAGCTCAGAGAACACTTGGAGAGGGCCAAGGAAGCGTACAAAAGGGGGGCAGATCGCCACAGGCGACAGGGGGAGGTCATCAGGGTGGGGGACAAGGTTTGGTTGTCCTCGGAGGGCCTTCCCACCAGAGGGAGGTGCAAAAAGCTGGCGCCCAGAAGGCTGGGCCCCTTCACAGTCACGCAACAGGTCAACCCGGTGGCATACAGGCTGGCACTGCCAGAGGACATGAGGGTGCATCCAGTGTTTCATAGATCGCTGCTGTCGCCGTACAGGGAAAGCAGCAGGCTCCGAGACAGCGAACACACCCCCGAGGGAGGGGGGGAGAGGGGAGGCAGGGAGCAACTCAATGAAGCCACGGCCATCCTTGATTCACGGAGGGGGGTGGGGGGCCTGGAGTACCTCATGGCATGGGAGGACGCTCCGCCCTCCCAGAATGAATGGGTCCCCGCCACGCAGATACAGGAGGAATTCTTGGTGGAAGAATTTCACGCCCTCTTTCCCCACAGACCCAAGCCCTGGCACATGGAAAGGGAGGGGGAGGAAGAGGAGGCACGGGAGAGCAGCTCACCATGGCGCTGGGAGGCGGAGTTTGAGGAATCGGGAGACGAGGTATGGGTGTCACCAAGATCCACCCAGTCAGAGGCAGAAGCAGATTGGCAGCACATTTTTACCCCCACTAGCTCAGACGCCACGGACTTTTTGGGATTCCAGTCCTCCCAGGCGGAAGGGGGGGCCTCGCAGGACTGGGCGGAGGTGTTCACACCAACGGGCTCGGAAAGCACTGAGTTCCTAGGTTTCCAGTCGTCACCGACACCTGGGGGGGACCTGGGGAGGGGAGAAGGGGAGCTTGGAAGGGGGGTGGATGTGAGGGACAGGGGATATCGCGAAGTCCCTCCCCTCCTGAGTTCAAGCCCAGCACTGACCACAGGGGAAAGCAGAGGGAGCTCTGATTCCAGTGGGGAAGCAGGAAGTCGGGTCCGAGGCTCAGGCAAGGTAGCGGAGCCAGGGTCCCAGGTGGGACAGGAAGGGGCAAGTAAGGGGGGGAGACCCATCCCTCCAACGCCAGAATTACGCAGAAAGAGGAGGGGCAAGAGGATGGGTCTTCCGAGGCTTTTGTGCTGGGGAAAGACGCGCCAAAAGTCATTCGGAGGTTCTGATACCGACTGAACACATCACTCTGTGTAAATAGCAATGACTTTAGCACTGTAAATACGCAGCACCAATAAAAGAATAAAATGCAGAGCTGCGTAGCGTCGTTACTCTGAAGTAGCCTACTCCGGCCACTGTGACAGGAGCTCTTATTTACCATCAATTTCCAACACTTGTGGCTAAATCATTATTGACCATTATCTCTATGTGATCAAAAGTGAAATACAATAAAGGATTTTCTCTTTACTGTTGCTTCTTAATATCATGTTCACTTAATGAAGAATTCAATAGAAACAGCGGTGCCTGTCATTTATTCTTTATTTTGAAAACGATTCATATGTAGCTGAGGAAAGCATTTTATAGGAGAGATTAATGCAGCCTGCTAGCAACCAAATACTGGTTGCTTCCCCGCCCCCCGACAAGCCCTAAATAAAGCAGGCCTTCAGAGACCCCACAAAGCAGTTTAGGTCAGGAGGCTATTGTTCAGCACCTGAAAACACCAGTCTCCAAGCCCTGTTGCAATTATTCTGCTAGTCTTTGAATTGTATCCATACTCAGTACAGGTTGTGTGATGTTCCACACATGTTAGTACTTTCGTCATATCCCTCAGCGCACTAATCTTCTGCTCAGTAATGACAGATTTGTGATGACATCAAATGATGTAGAGAACATCCAGCAAATAGTGTTTTAGGAATGTCACAATAAATAGTCTGGGGAGGGTGTGGAAGCTAAGTAAGCTAAAGCGAGGCAGCCCATTGAAGTGAAGGGAAACATTTGTTTTAGCTGGTTTACTTTTATACATCATAGTGAAAGGGGAATTTCTTCACATGGCTTAACTTGTGTAGAATGACCTGACAAAAAGAAAGACATGGCGCCATTCCATTTTAAAGACAGACTGAGTTAGCATCAGCCTAGAGCTTATTCTCATTCTTCATGGCATAAATCAAGAGGCCTTTGCCAATATAGAAAGCCTGTTTGCTGAGACATCTGTGTGCCTCTTTAAGGAACTGTATCTCTTGCCTGCCCATGGCGAGCAATCAGGACCTTTGGGAGATTTTAGGGGGCATGCCCAAGGAACCCTACACGAAGGTTCAGAGCACCCTGAAGCTCCCCCAACCTTTGCCAGTTGTCAGCAGGCAGGGGTCCCCCTAAAACATATTTTTACTAAGAAGGCTGTGCACAGTAAATCAAAGCACCAGTTAAGACTGTAGACACATGTCATTTTCAGTTCCCAACATGCATCTTGGGCCACTGCAGCAAATTTCCCAGCTCAATAGCCTCTAGGGGATGATGTCTATCAAATTCTAGGCAGCCACACATCTTTGTTTGTCTATGTTTCTGTAAGGGTGGTTTTTCTTTTTTTGGAGGTAAAAAGGGGTTGCTTAGCCCCTTGTGATTTGAAGTTTATTTGTATGAAAATGGTATACATTGTAGGGGCACCTGTAAGTATCCTGGAAGATTTCAGAAGGACAATTGCAGTGATTTTTGTGCAAGGGGATGAAGTCTAAAGCCTAATGTTTTCAAAGAAACTAACCCCCCCTCTGTTTATTTGATTTATTTTAGGGATTTCTATGAGGTGCCCAAGGTAAAACGCATGCAAAATCAGAAAAAAATGACATAGAAGATTGGGAGTTGTTATTAATGAGGCTTTTACTTTTTATTTTCTCTTCAGCTGATACCTGTAAATAAATCAAGGTCCTTCTATATCTTGCCCAAAAGTACTGTGATTGGGGGGTGGGACACACAGTGAATTTATTTCCAGGTTGGATGCTAGATCTGTCAGTCACAAATGTGTGACCCCCTCCTCACCATCGTTATACAGAGAGCTTGAGGAAATGTAATGGCTTTAAAGAGACAGATTAACCCTGTCTGGATTCTCTGGGATATTGGAAGCTCCTAAACAGCCCCAAGGGTCCTACTGTGGCCTGATTTCAAAACACCTCAGAAGAGACTCACTTTTGTTTCAGAAGGACCTGAATCTCTCCAAAGTGGCCCATTTTGGCTTCGGTTTCAGGATTCTGTACCAAATGCACACCTCCTCAGTCACCTTCCTATCTACCATTGAAATCAACTTGAATTCATAAATAGTTGTGAATGTGTTGTCTCCTTGAGATATCTGGGAGCATCTGTTAATTGAGATTCCTTGCTGGAAGACAAAATCTGGAAATCTTAGCAAAGAGGTGTTTGTGTGGTTATCTTAAAAATATGCTATGACCTTTGTTGAACTTTGTTGGAACATATGAAAAATGATTGAGATCCCGAATTCAGTAGATGAGAAATCTCTAAGAGGCTTTGTATGTGATGGTGTGGGGGAATCAATTTTGCTTCTTTCAGCTTATTATCAAAGAAAACTCTATTTGGCTGAGTGCCTTTTAATTTTCTCAAACCAGTAATAGTCAAATGATAATGTAAAACAAATTGTAAATATAAATTATATTCTTTTGAGTTACAAGGACAGTAGTCTTCTGAGAGTCCTGGGGGAACCAGCTCATTTTTCATTTGAAGTACCATTCTTTCAAATTTAGGCATGCTTGCTTTCCTAACAATGAAATTGATAGTCAGTAATGCGAGTTTTGTCATGTGGAATTAATTATTGGCTCTGTTCTAGAGGAGACACCCACTCTTTGGTTGTTTTCTTGTTTCTCTACTGCTTTATTACAGAATAAACCTTCTACATTATTTTAGAAAAACCAATTCTAGATTATATATGCAAAAGCAAATGGCTATTTAGTGGCTCATTGTTTGCAATTTATGTACAGAAGGTTTATTGGCATTCAGATTTTAAAGGATGGTCAACCAAAACTATTTCAATGTAGAGGTGTGAGTGTGTGACCATGAGAATATGGATATGATTCTATTGATCTTTTTAGCACAATATCCTAAAGTTCAGAGTGGCTAGGAATGAATGGTTTTAAAAGATCATGATACAACACATAATTCGTCTATCCTACATTTGGGTTAAACGTACCCAGAGATCCTGAGAAGGAAGCAGGTTTTGGTTGGAAGAGATTTTCATCTAGAGCCATTGTTCTCAATGAGGGGCACACACCCCACAAGGGGGCAATTTGATTTTTAAGGGGGGCAATTTGAAAATGAGTTATTAACAGATAATGGCCTTTTAGGCTTCCTCCACGTGAATAGGAATTCACTTTTTGATTAAGAAAAATTATATGTCACCGGGGGGGGGGGGGTTGTCAGGATTTTAGAGATGCTTAGGTGGGGCATGGCCAAAAATAGGTTGGGAACCAGAGGAGGCCACCTTCCATGGAGTTCAATGAAATGAAAGGCAGAGTGGGAAAAGTGAATTAAGTTTACATATTGAACTGAAAATAACAAGAAATATTTAGCTGCAGGATCCCAGCACCTCATTTAAACACCTTTATTGAGTGCTTTGGAAGAGTTTTCATAGTTCTGATAACAGAACAGAAACACACATGTAATACTACTCAGGTTCATGACACTAGACAATTGAACTGCCTGCTTTATCTCCAGACTAAACAACCAACACTTACCTACTTTTAAATCCTCCTTTATAGCCAGTCTGTAAGCAGTTTTATGTCCTACTTAATTTGCCGTGATTTCAAGAGAGATAAAATGCACAGGGAAATTCCTCCAAGCAGTCACATTTTATTTCTTCTCTTCTCTTCAATATATATATATATATATATATATATATATATATATATATATATATATACATATATATATATATTCGTGCATAATTTCTCTCTGCAGTGTCATTTTAGCATTTGTTCTTCAAAATCAAATTTCGTGAATTGCCAAATTTCAGAATGAGAGCTGCAGTAGTTATCCTGCAAGGGCATCCTTTACAATTTTAGGATCGGTAAAAAAAACCGAAACTCTTAATCTCCCCATGTGTTTTCTGGGCAATTGGTCTGAAAATTACCCAGAGAAAGGTGCCTCTGGGTAAGAAATCTTAAAAAATAATAACAAAAGGCCCAGGGTTTCTGTGCTTGGGAATGTTAAAGCTTATAGTATGTGTGTGAGAGAGGGTGAAAGACAGACAGAGACACACAGAGAGAACACATGGGCTGCAATCCTGTTCAGCACTGCACTTAAGTCATCACTTACCTGTGGAATGAAGGGGGCAGGAGAATATTTTCTCATTTACAAATAAAGATATGAGGAAAGAGTGTTCTTGTTAGCTTTTGCCATTTTCTTTCCAGATAATCCAAATGGCAGTTTGTACCTGGTAGATACTTACTAGGAAAAGGGGGGGGGATACAGCTCTCCAGATATGGCTGGGCTGCAACTCCCACAATCCCATGCTATTGACCATTCTAGCGGTGGCTGATGAGTGTTTGAGTCTAATAATATCTGAATGGTTATAGTCCCTCCCATCACCAGATCATCATATTTAACATAATCTGTGTGGATGTCATTATTTTATCAGTGGTGTGACAAGATTAATTGTCCACATGACACCAAGAAAACACCAAATACCCCCACCTAATACATGGTTTCCAGAGTTGGCTTCTGACGCTTAGTGGGTTACATTCAAAATAGCGCCAATTCTTTCCATCAACACAAGGATTTAAGCTGGCACAACAGAGCTGCCCCGCCCCTCTCCTCCACCATAAAGCCCATACAGTGGTACCTCTGGTTACGAACGCTTCTGGTTACGAACGCTTCAGGTTACGAGCTCAGCTAACCCAGAAGTAGCTGCTTCTGGTTGCGAACTTTGCCCCAGGGTGCGAACGGAAATCGTGTGCTGGAGCCCCATGCGGAGTGGGAGGCCCCACTAGTGAAAGTGCGCCTCAGGATAAGAACGGTTTCAGCTTAAGAACGGACCTCCAGAATGAATTAAGTTTGTAACCAGAGGTACCACTGTAATTCTGTTTTGGGGCTTCTCCCAACTACCTGGGAAGGGGGAAAGGCTCCATGTGAAGGGAAAGAGAGGTGGGATGTTCCAGTGCACAAGCTTAAATCCTTGCACTGACAAAATGTGTCATTTGGATACTGCCCCAACCATGCAGGTGGTTCGGCTTTTTTCTTCCTTTCTTAAAATGGGGATTAAGCTGCATGAAAGAAAGATGGATTTCAAAACACAACAACCATTTCCCTGTAGTGGCTTTAACAGATTACACAAGCTGATGCAATTCTCTTTCCTAATGGAGCTTATCTTGTTTGTTAAAACTATTGTCCCAAGACCTTTCAACAAAGCAACCGAATGGAACACAGTTAGTTTCAAGCAAACTACTGATTTCTTCTTCAAAATCTAATCTAATCCCAGTCTTTGTTGTTGGTTTTTTTATGAGTTTACCTCTGCACTCAAACTTCAAACCTTTTACGGGGAAAAAAATAAGAAAGTAGAAAAGCCGTTCAATGAATAAGAGGTTAGGTTAGAGACATATTTGCTGGTATTTAACATTGCCTTGCATTAATGAAATGTATTTAGGAGACTTTCACTCAAAGAACACCATGGTAACCTTTATAATTTTGATTAAATAAATGTAAGAGAGCATTCTGAAAATGCTGTCGGGAAACAATAACATTTTAAAAATAATTTAAATGTCAGTCTCCTACACAAAGTAACATTTATAGCGATGTTATCGGGTGTATTCCACATGCAAACCAATTTTATCTTGTGGCCTTTATCAAATTACATTATTCTGTTCAAAAACTTGGTGCTATAAATGACAACGTTGACCTCCCAGGAGGAGGAATTGGCTTTCTTAGAAGAAAGAAAACAAGACCAATATTAACATTATTTAATTGTGTTTATGAAATACTGTGGGGTAGCACAATAAATCCCATCCCTTTCCCCTATCATTTGAATGTTCGCCATCAAGATGGAGGAAAGGTGGTATGGGCAAGAGACACATTGCATATGCATGTGTGCTGAGTTGAGGTGCTAGAAGGGACATGCCATCCTCACCTACCCCCCTTTCAATCATCTTAGTACAGCGGTACCTTGGGTTACAGACACTTCAGGTTACAGACGCTTCAGGTTACAGACTCTGCTAACCCAGAAATACTACCCCTCGGGTTAAGAACTTTGCTTCAGGATGAGAACAAAAATCGCGCAGCGGGAGTGGGAGGCCTCATTAGCAAAAGTGCTACCTCAGGTTAAGAACAGTTTCAGGTTAAGAACGGACCTCCGGAATGAATTAAGTTCTTAACCCGAGGTACCACTGTACCAATTCTCAATGGGGATGGAGTGTAGGTGCAGATGAGCTAGGAATTTTTGCCTGCAGACCAGATTTTTTGAGAGAATTAGAGTGCTTCTTGGTGTCCTTTAAAAACAAACAAACCCTGCCCTACATAGATCCAACCCCCAACTGTCTATTGGATCCAACTGCAGCGTTAGGAATGAGGCTCCTGCCACTGGAATGGTTGTTTATCTTATTCATTCTATTTAGGCAATTTATATACTACATAATCACAGTTGTTTCTAAGCAGTGCACATTCAATTCAACAATACACTAAATATAAAATCAGTTAAAAACTATACAATCAGAAATGACATCATTTTCCTGCTGGAATAAAACAGAACTTTCAGTAGGCATTGGAAGCTCAAGAGACAGGGACTTCTGGTGAGGAAAATGGTGGACTAAGTCATTGTCTGCCGGCACTCCCGTCGGCTGAGATAATTATGTGGTGATTAAGATTACCAAGGTTGGTTGTCAAATCTTGGTTGTCTAAACTGCCTTTTGATATAAAGGGATTTAGGATTAAAGCTCCATATGCTAAGAAACAGGCATTTCTTCTCGTCAAAGACTGAGGTTTTCAGGGATGGAGATTCATCTCGAGCGAGGAGCAAGCACCAAGCCCACACACTGCATAATTAGAGCATCAGGTCAGTGAATCCTCTTTCTTTTAACTATTATTAAGATTGGAATTAAGGAAAAATTGGATTTTCTGTCTATCAGTTAAATAGTACACAGAAGAAGCAGGCTGCTGGATGATGTAGAAGTTTTGATTAACGGGAAGGAGATTAAATCAAGAAGCTTAATTAACTACGGAAAAATGTGAAAGTTCCCAACTGATAAGTAGATCTAAACGGTGTTTTAATTTATAACACCTATAAATCTTTGCCCATTATGTGTTATTTATGGTAAAATAGAAGCCTGTCATTATCTGAAAAAAAGAATGTGCAAACAGAACTAAGGGCCTGGAAGGGCTAGCCAAAGGAATACCAACAGAAAGAGAATACCAACAGAAACATGGCAAAAATAATGCTGAATTCCCTACCAATCACTGTAAGGCAAACATTGCATGCACAGCTTCTAGAACTTAAAGCCAAGATGTGCCAAGTTTCAAGAGAATTTACATCAGAAATATTTCAAATATTTCAAACGGGAGAATGCACAGGTCCTGTCAGACAAGTCCCCTATTTTGTATTGATAAAAATATATACAAGAAGGTGGCAGATGAACCTGGGAGGCTGGGGGAAGAAAGATAAGCTTCCAGGTTAGAGCTGGGAGGGTCTACTTTTCTGTGTATGGGAAAAGGGATTTGATATAATTGTGATAGAGGACTTTTGTAATAAAATAAAAAAAAATCTCCTCCCTCTCTATTTATTTATTTTCCTCCTTTTCTCTTTAGGTTTTTCTTTATTCTTTTTCTTTAGATTAGTTTGGCTTTTATTGTATGCTATGCTGAAAACTTTCAATAAAGATGTTTACTGAAAAAAGGAAGTTCAACAAGGAGGAGGCCTGTATTATCTCAACTGGAAAGTGAGTTATATAAAATTGGGCTTTCTGTTGAGATTGTGGGCTGCCAGAAGTGGATCTCACTGACTGAGCTTGGATTTCAAATCAGATTTCTACTTTATTATGAAGAAACTTTTTCCGGGGGGGGGGAGTAGAACTAGTCAAATAGTAAGAAATTATTTCCATGGAATTGATTTACACACTTACAGGGAACACACTGACCATTTAAACATGGCTCCTGGTTCCTTTTAAATCAGTAAGTGGAATTCTGTCCAATTCATTCTCCATGTAGCCTGGGATCATGTTTTGATTCATATAAGAACAACAAATAGATTTTTTGTGAAGTGCTATAAAGAATAACATTAATGACCAGTGCCCCATTTGTCATCACATTACACAATCCATCAGAACAAAAACAGCATTCTCTTCTTCCTATCCCGTAAAGTTAAACTTCTCAATCTATATTCATTTTTAGACAACTCTTTTAAAAAAACTGTCTTAAATTACTATACTTAAAGACTAGCACAGTAGAGAATTGATAGTGTAAACCATATAATTTTTGCCCACTTCATGCAGTAAGAAAAAGGCTACAGCCTAGTCAGTTAGGAGTGACTTACATGAATTTATATTTGTTCTTTAGGGGGGGGAAACATTTCTAAAAATTAAATCCAAGGTTAATTTGCCAATTTTGGATACATTTATCTTGAGCGTCTTTATTTTTATATCTCAAAAATATGGAAGATAGCATGGGAAATGTTCCTCCTTATCTGTACATTTGTTTAAACAATGCTTAAGTTCCAGCAGAGAAGAATTATAGCTTTCTTTTTATCCTCCAAGAGTTAATATGCTGTATGAGGAGTCTGGGGTGGCACTGCACTCACAATGCAACTGATTTATTACACAGTGTATCTATCTCATAATTGAAGTTTGCTTTGGGTTGCAAAACATTACAAAGCTCTTGGAATTCTATTTGCAATTAAGGCTCAGGTTGATTAGGCATATAAATTCAATCTTTGACTAAAGCGAATGAAAAGAAAATGTAGGTATTTCTCATTGTTGTTGTTTAGTCAGCTTCAGGATCTGTCCTTCCAGTGAGCACTCAGGGCTGATTTCCTTCAGAATGGATAGGTTTGATCTTCTTGCAGTCCATGGGACTGTCCAAGAGTCTCCTCCAGCACCATAATTCAAAAGCATCAATTCTTTGGAGATCAGCCTTCTTTGTGTCCAGCTCTCACTTCCATACATCACTACTGGGAAAACCATAGCCTTAACTATACGGATCTTTGTCGACAAGGGGATGTCTCCACTTTTTGAGATGCTGTCTAGGTTTATCATCACTTCTCTCCCAAGAAGCAGGCGTCTTTTAATTTCATGACTGCTGTCACCATCTGCTGTGATCATGGAGCCCAAGAAGGTAAAATCTGTCACTGCCTCCATTTCTTCCCGTCACTGCCTTGTCAGAGAAGCTATGAGCTATGCCGTGCAGGGCCACCCAAGACAGACAGGTCATAGCCGAGTGTTTAGACTAAATGTGATCCACCTGGAGAAGGAACCGGCAAGCCACTCCAGTATCCCTGCCAAGAAAATTCCATGGACAATAACAACAAGCATTTCTCATTACACAATATGTAATCATGCTATTTTATCAGTTGTTAACTTTTCACAATATAAAGACATGTTACCCAAAGCATTTCTATTTTTAAATATGGATTTACAGTGTCCAGTATAGGCTGAAACTGATATTTTAGAGTAATACAATCACGCCCTGCCCTGAAGTAGGATCTCTACTCCCATAAATACCCAAGAGGTATACATTTAGAAATCCATATAACAGAGTGAAACAAGGTAGATGTAAAGTAAATGCCAAAAAGCCTGCAGAGCAAGTCATAAAGGTATGCATGCTCATGTATGCATGCTCAGCTCCCATTGACTGCAACATGGAAATTTCATGCATGCAACATATCAGATTGCATGCATCAGCTCTACATTCCTCCCAAATTATGATGGGAATAGGCAGGGCCACGAGTAGATGGATAGCAAGGGATTGGGGTGGGGGGGTGGGGCAAGGCCAGCAAAGTCCCTGGACTCTTAGCTCCCATTTCAAAATAAGGATTTATGCTTCCACAACAGAACTGTTCCCCTACTCCTCTCCTCCACTTGCCAAAGTGGTTTCACAGGGTGGAGCAAACCCCAGAATTGGGGAGGAGGGTGTCATTGCACCAGCAAAAATTATTTCACTAATTTAACAGATGACATAGTGCTGCTATGGATACACGCCTTTGTTTCTTAGCTTTGGGAAGGAGTGGGCTAGCAAGGAAGAGGGAATGGCTATGAAATTTGGGTTGGCTTTAAGGTTTCCAAATAAACCATTGAAGCCCTCCCCCAAGATCATCCAAGTGATTAGTTAGAAGAACACTCAAAGAAAAAAGCCTGATTTATTTTGGGAGTGAGGTGGGAGGACCTCACACATTCCTGCCATGTTCTGTAGGACTTCCTGTAACAAGAGACTGGACCTGATTGTTAGAAAGAAAAGGGAGGGACCCTACTTCATACTAGAATTGGCCATGAGAAGGCACCTTCAGTAAGCAAATAGTATCCCATGAAACAAGAAACAAACTGTTCAGTTTCTGTTAATTGGTTAATTGGTTCTCATGGGAAACTTACAGATTCTGGCTTCACACAATTAACTCAAGGCAGTGTCAATTTACTCTTGGCAGAAAGCCAAGGTCTGCCTGACCTAGAAACTACTCTCTCTGATTGGTTAACGACCAGCACTGAACTCTGTTATCTAGGAATGCTAGCACAGTTGGTTTTTGTTAGGTGTTAGGAGTAGAAGTGCTGTGTATATGGTTGGAGAGAGAGAGAGTAAGGATTTATTTTGCTTTGCTTTGCATGCAGAAACTCTGCTGCTTTTATTTTCTTTTAATAAATCCTGTAAATAGTTATTCTGCATCTAGCCGACTAGTCATTCCACCTCAACTAGCTTCTGCGCTGTGCAGGAAAACTCTGCTACGTTTGGGCTAAAGCCACTAGAGCTATGCCTGACACTTCAAAATTCTAAGAGGTTATGGGTATCGTGCTGCCAGCCTGAGTTGTGGTGGTGTCAGCGTAAGCGGAGAGGTTCCAGTAGTTCCAGAAGTCGCTGTTCCTGTGGCGTTGGTGCAGCAGAAGGAGACTGGCTGGTTCCTGACTGTCGTGAGCTGGTGACGCAGTGGACACAAGGACGACAGCTGCAGCGTGTGAGTGCTGGGTGCTGTGGTTCCTGTTTTCTCTCGGTGGCCGTGAGTAGCTGGTTCCAGGTTCCAGGGACATCGCTCTCAAGATGGCCTCACAACCAGTTCAGATGGCTTTTGAGCGTCTGAATGACTCCAATTACTTGCTGTGGTCGGAACGCATGCAGGCAGTGCTGCAGAGGGATCATCTCTGGCGAGTGGTGAGTAAGTTTCCTGCGAAGCCTGATGATGAAGACCTCGATAAAGACCAAAGAGCAAGGGCCACAATTGTCTTGGGGCTGGAAGATTCCCAGTTGCCGTATGTGAGGGGGATCAAGACAGCTAGAGGTGTGTGGCAAGCACTTAAAGAACTCCATGTGCGGGAGACAGCAGTTTCCAAGCTGTTTATTCGCAAGGCATTGTACAAGGCAATATTACAGCCTGGGGTTACAATGCAGGAACACCTACACAGTCTGCAGTTAAAGTTTGTTGCGCTTCAGGAAAGAGACTGTGCGTTAGACCAGCAGGAGAAGGTGGCTATCATTCTGAGCTCTCTCCCGGAAAGCTGGGATAATCTTGTTATGTCTCTAGAAGCAATAAAAGAGGATGATTTAACAGTCAGTTACGTGACTGGGCGTTTGATTGAAGAATGGCAGAAGAAGCAAGAAAGGTCGTTGGCTGCAGAGGCTTCTACAAGCGGGCGGTTTGGAAGGAGTTCTCATGCCGTACCAGTGGTGAAGCAGCAGCAGCGTGCCGGTGAGGAGTCAGTGTTTGCTGTTAGGCGTTGCTTCCGATGTGGGTCTTCAGCGCATCTAAAACGTCAATGTCCGGAGTAGGTCAAGTCTCAGCGGCCGGTGCAGGAGCAGAGACAAGATCAGCAGCAGCGTCAAAAGAAATTCTTCAAACGAAAACAGTCGGCTCAGCTGGTGACCGCCGAGGTCAAGATTGCTGAGGAGAAACAAGCTGTCTGGGTGGTCGATTCGGGAGCGTCTCGGCACATCGTAAATTCAGATGAATTGTTTGTTTCCAAAAACTCGGCACAGCGCAGCCAGGTGGCTCTAGCAGACGGAAGTACTTCTGAAGTGATTTCAGGGGGTGCAGTTTTTGTTCCTTGTCTGCGTGAATGCCTGCAAAATGTACTGTGTGTGCCTTCATTAAGGAGCAATCTGATGTCTGTAGATTGTTTGCTAAAAGCTGGGTTTAAAGTGCATTTTGAAGGAGACAGTTGCATGATTAAGAAGGCTGGTGAGATTTTAGGCACTGCTAAGTCAGAGGGAGGCTTGTTTTGGCTTAAAGCAGGATCTCAGGTAGCAGCAGTGGTCAGTAAATCTCAGCCTGCAGTGAGCAACAAAGCTATGCATGACAACTGTGTGCACTTATTGCACAGGAAAATGGGGCATGCTGGCTGGAAAAGTGTACTGAAAATGTCTGAATTGGCTGATGGGTGCAATTTAAAGAGTTGTAACCAGTACCTTGACTGCAATGTTTGTAAAAAGGTTAAAACCCACAGAGTCTCTTACCCCAGGAGTGATAGAGTTAGTGAGTCACCACTACAGCTAGTCCACATGGACGTTGTTGGTCCATTTGCTGTAAGCAGGGGTGGATCGCGTTTTTCGTTAACAATTGTTGATGACGCAACACGTTACACTTGGTGTTATCCAATGAAGAATAAGGGTGACGTGTTCACTAAATTTAAAGGTTGGGTGGCATCTGTGGAAAGGTTTCTGTCCCTTAAACTCAGAAGGATTCAAACGGACAGAGGTGGGGAATTTATGTCTAATGCTTTTAGAGATTGGTTACAGAAGCGTGGCATTGGGCATAGAAAGACGAACGTTTTTTCCCCGGAAGAGAACGGCATTGCAGAGCGAAAACACAGATCTCTTCAAGAGATGATGTTTGCCATGCTTGATGATGCTAATTTGCCCATGTCTTATTGGGGGGAGAGCATGCTCACCGCGTGTTATCTCCAAAACAGACTCTTTCATCAAACAATAGGGACAACTCCGTACTTTAAATTGTTTGGCAAGAAACCCAAAATTGACCACTTGCATGTGTTTGGGTCAAAAGCCTGGGTATTAATTCCAAAACAAATGAGAAAGAAGGGAGATCCTAAAACCAAGCAGTTAGTGTTTGTGGGCTACCAGGAGCTAGGAAAGGGTTTCCGCTTTGCTGAAGGGACAAATGGCATTGTGATCTCCAGGAATGCCAGTTTTTGTGAACATAGTGGCTGGGAGAGACTACATGCCAATACTGAGGTTTGGTTTGAACCTTCCCAGGGGCTTCGTGACTCTGAAGGTAAACATAGAGAATCAGAGTCTGAGGGGGAGGAAAGTTCAGATAAGAGCTCTCAAGAAAGTGCAATTAGCCAGAGACTAGTTGCTAAGCAACAGAAGAGAGGTCATAGTTCTGAGGAGGAAAGTGGGTCAGAAGAAAATTTTTCTCCCAGAAGATCTAAAAGACAAAACAAAGGTGTGCCTCCAGAGCGGTTTTCTCCAGATACTGCAAATGTGTTTAGTGTAATTGCAGAGCCCAAGAGTTTTCAGGAGGTGTTAAAGCTACCAAAAGAGGAGGCAGAGCTTTGGAAACAGGCAATGGAGGAAGAGATGTCCTCTCTGAATGAGCACAAGGTTTTTACACCAGTAGCAGCACCTGAGGGGGCAAAGATTGTAGGCTGCAGGTGGGTGTACAAACTTAAACCACTGGTGACAGGAGGGTACAAATACAAAGCTCGTTTAGTGGCTCAGGGATACTCTCAGAGGCCTGGAAAAGATTATGACGAGACTTTTTCCCCTACCGCTAAAGGGGACAGTGTAAGGCTAATTCTAACGCTTGGAGCAAAGAGAAAACTCCAGTTAAATCATTTTGACATACAGGCTGCATATTTACATGCATCATTATCAGAAGACCTGTATCTAGCTGAACCGCCTGGGTATGAGACAGGTTCCAATAGAGTGCTGAAATTAAACAAAGCTCTATATGGGCTCAAACAGGCTGCAAGATCTTGGAACAAATGTTTTCATGAGGCCTTAGTGTCATTTGGTTTCAAGCAGAGTACAGCTGACAATTGTGTTTATGTACGTGGTACAGGCAGTAATCAAGAGTTTTGTCTGCTCTATGTAGATGACGTATTGTATGCTTGCAAAACAGACAAACAAACTAAAAGGTTTGCTAAGCAATTGTCAAGTAAGTTTAAAGTGAAGGACTTAGGCCCTGTTCGGGCATATCTAGGGTTGGAAGTGTGCTGGGCCCAAGATGGCAGCTGCCTAATTAGTCAGCAGAACAAAATAAAACAGCTACTGACTACGTACAGGATGCAGGATTGCAAAGGGGCAGTGGTACCTATGGATCCAGGTTTCATAAAAACACTTCATACAGATGAGAGTCCTGTATTTGAACATCCTGATGTATATCATTCTGTAATTGGAAGTCTATTGTATCTAGCACAATGGTCCAGACCTGATATTAGCTATGCAGTAGGCATACTAAGTAGATTGGTCTCAAAACCCACACTAAATGCCTGGAAAGGGGTAAAGGAAGTTCTGAGATACCTCAAACAGACAATTGGCTATATGTTACAACTAAATTCTTCAGAAGATGAAACGTTGAGTTGCTACTGTGATAGTGACTGGGGAAATTTGCCAGATAGAAAATCTGTCACAGGATTAGTCATAATGTTCGGTGGAGCTTTAATTAGCTGGCGATCGCGCAAGCAAAACGTTGTAAGTGTGTCGTCAACGGAATCGGAGTACGCCGCATTGAGTGAATTGTGCAACGAGGTGGTTTATTTCAAGCGTTTGTTAGCAGATTTAAATGTAAATTGTAGAGAACCAGTACAAGTTTACATTGATAATCAGGCTTGTATAACCTTAAGTAAAACAGATGGTTTCAAGTCACGTTCCAAACATATCGCTGTAAAATACCAAAATGTACGTTGTAGTGTACAAGAAAATGTAATCACATGTACCTATGTATCAAGTGAAGAAAATGTGGCAGATGTATTAACTAAACCATTGGCAAAGATAAAGAACAAGCAAATGTGCAAGGGTTTAGGTTTGCTGGAAAAATGAGTGAACAGTAAAAGTTCCTACACAGGTGTTAATTGATGTTAATTGTCCAGCAGAATCTGTGAGGGGGTGTTCAGTTTCTGTTAATTGGTTAATTGGTTCTCATGGGAAACTTACAGATTCTGGCTTCACACAATTAACTCAAGGCAGTGTCAATTTACTCTTGGCAGAAAGCCAAGGTCTGCCTGACCTAGAAACTACTCTCTCTGATTGGTTAACGACCAGCACTGAACTCTGTTATCTAGGAATGCTAGCACAGTTGGTTTTTGTTAGGTGTTAGGAGTAGAAGTGCTGTGTATATGGTTGGAGAGAGAGAGAGTAAGGATTTATTTTGCTTTGCTTTGTATGCAGAAACTCTGCTGCTTTTATTTTCTTTTAATAAATCCTGTAAATAGTTATTCTGCGTCTAGCCGACTAGTCATTCCACCTCAACTAGCTTCTGCGCTGTGCAGGAAAACTCTGCTACGTTTGGGCTAAAGCCACTAGAGCTATGCCTGACACTTCAAAATTCTAAGACAAACTGCATTAAAACTTTGCCATTGGAAAATCCTTTTATTATATTCATCACCTATAGCAGATCAATTCTACTGAGCAAGAAGCCTTGTCTAAGCATGTTCCACAATGAAAGTTAATAAAAGAAAATTGTGCGTAGTGACCCCAGGTGATTCCTTAAGAACTCAAGGACTGAGAAGCTGTAGTAACTTTTCCCAGTCTTTCTTCTTTATCATTCTTATCTATAAACAATAAAACCAACAATAAAAACATCCTGTGGGAAATTTATTTCTTGTTAAATTAATCCCTCAATGGGTTCAGTGTCTACTCCAAAGTAAGACTTTTCTCTCAAGGGAGTCAAAGAGTGTGTTAAAAGGTTGCATCTTTCCACAAATGAAAACAGACAATGAAAACTTCTGCATTTCAGTCATTCATCTGCCACCCAGTTTTCTGACAAACATTCTAGGAAAGTTGCTGTGATGCAACAAGGCTGCAGGCTATCAAAACTACAAATCAAAATAAAAAAATCCTTCCAGTAGCACCTTAGAGACCAACTAAGTTTGTCATAGGTATGAGCTTTTGTGCATGCACACTTCTTCAGAGGTACCTGAAGATTTATTCAGCCCAGTGGCGCTGTGCCTCATAGATTGCAGCAAAATTCTGGGAAGATTTTGGCCAGTATCTTCTCTGTGTGATGGGCTCATGGGGAAAAAGCTGTCCCATGAGCCCTTGCTGTAGAGGTAAGAGGAAAGCCTATATAAGGCTGCTTCCCCTGGATTTCATAGCCATTTTGCTTTGAGAGCTTCCTTCCTGCCCACCTTTGGGTTAGAGGCTTCACTGGGCAATTTTGGGTTGTTGGCTGACAGGGCCAGAAAGATTTTTTTCTCTCTCGACCCGATTGGCACTTGATTGGGTTTTCCCCCGTTTTTCCTTGAGTGAAATTGTGGCTTTCCTTTGTTAGGTGGAAGAACATTGTACGAGGGTGGAAATGGCATTGGTCCGGATCAACATAGTATAGGGGTCCCCATAAGAGGCCTGAGTGGAGGATTGACCATGGCAAGCCCAAGTGTGAGCTCGGTATCTGCCTGGTTGGAATCTGCACCCTGGTCCTTCAGTGAGACCTTGCTTGGCTTGTACCACAACAAGGTTCAACACTGGCCAACTACCGTTGCAGAGGTTTGGAGTGATCCAAACCCAGCAGATCCATTCCATCAACATGAAGCTTGTGGAATGATGAACTGATCCTGGGACCCAATGCTATGCCTACCCTTGCCCTGCCTGCTGCTGTCAATAAAGGTTTGGCCTGATTTTATCGCATCACTGTTGTACAGTCTGGTTATTTTGCTGCTCTCATGGGTCACACAATGTGCCTGCCTGGGCAATAGGGCAAAGAACATCTGAAGACTGGTTGAATTGCCTTAGCAAGAAGCGGAGAAAAATAGTTATGCGTCTGCTTAACCATTAGAAATTCAAATGCTCAGATCAACTATGCACATTTACATGGCTGTGAAACTTCAAAGTTCTACTTCTCTTTCTTGTCCCTTCCTTGAGACAGGCGATCATTGCATACCACCCCTCTCACTTCCTTCTACCTTTTTTATTTCATGGATCTAGCCCACTTGCACCTCTTGCAAGGTCTGGATATCTGCTTTCTTCGTTTCTATGGCTTTGCATTACCAGCTTCTATTTTTCAATTCAGATTGCAGCTGGTGAGGCGGGTAAGTGTACCAAAATACTATACTTCATAAGAAACAACAGGATAGATATGGATTCTGGCAAACAGTGTGTATAAACTGCTTCTCAAATGAGTAGTGGCAGGACATTGCAGAGTAAATGTACACACAGACCTAGTGTGTTTCAGTTTCCTTGCAGTACTGCTGGGATTCTAAATGCCCACCTCAGAATTCCATCTAAGGCATAGAGTCTCCTATCTCTGTATCGCTCTGTTAGGAACTGCTCGAGCTCATAGTCCAGGCCACATGGATTTGGAAACCCGTGTAATTTTTCACCTCAAATTAATTATCTTTCTATTTATCTTTCTTTTCAGCATATCAAACCACTAAGCTATTGTGTTTATTGTTTGTTATTTTGTGATGAATAAATAGCTTAATCATAGTAATTTGTGCAATTTTTGCTAATTCCCCTAAACAAGCAAATGATAATAGCATTTATTTGTAGTAACCAATTTCCCCCAGATAAATAAGGTACTGTAGCATTGGTGTTTCTAAAGTAACCATATATTTTGCAAAACAAAACATCAGTTCCCCGAAGTTCTGTGAACACAAGCATAAATTACAGCTTCACATGGGCACATGAAAAGATCTGGTAACATACTAGGCTGCTGCTGTGGTTTTACAATTACTCTTGAATATATCCCGAAACTCTGTGATTCTCATTCTTTCCCATTGAAACCTCTTTGCCCCGTTCAGCTAAAGTCTCAAATGGGCTTTGCTGTGCTTGTGTCACATGCACACTGTACTTTTAAAGCACATTTATAACGCCAACGGTCATAGCTTAACCCAAAGAATCCCACAAAGTGAGTTTACACCTCACTGAGGTGAAGGTATTGCTTAAAACCAAAAGCAAAACTGTTTTATTTCATCTATCTATATTTCTCCATATCAGGTTTTTTTTTTTGTGTGTGTGTGTGTTTAACTGTTGTTTTGCTGTTGTTATTGTACATTGCCTTAAGATTATTGTGTTGGAAGCATATAATAGTTGTTGTTGTTGTTGTTGTTGTGGTTGTTGTGGTTGTGGTTGCCATGGATTATAGGTAATTGTATGCCTGAAAAAAAACTCATCTCAGGGCAAACCATGATAGAATTTTACCTCACCATATTAGTATATAAACTTCTTGCCATGGCACCTTTGGAATTTTATTTATTTTTAAAGCTAAACCAATAAATATACCGTATATTCTTCACAAGCATCGAGCATCAAATGTCACAGTAACTAATTATAAGGTTTTAATTATGAAAGGCTCAATTTTCTGTGATCTAAGTAAATGTTCGCAATCTGATAACATTTTTGAACTTTTCTAAGACAGTTAAGCTAGTGCTATGGCGGCTTCAGGGAAGCTACTAAATTAAGTCACAAATTATAATAACATCTTGTTTTCATCTCTATGCTATGCATAATGCTATATGTAAAATTCAAGTCATTTAATTACTTTGCAGTTTGTGCCAAATGAATTTGAGAATGCATTCTAATTTGTACATTAGCTATCTACAAATGGATATTCATGAAGTGAAAGCAGTGGTTCAGTGTCTTTAAATATAGAAGCTTCCCCTCTGTGACACATGCTGTATGTTTAACAGAAGCTGTTGAACTGTCGATGACGAGCTAGGCTTTTCACTTTGAAAATGCAAGAAATGGTTATGTTATAATAGCCAATGTGGTACCCTCCAGATTTTGCAGCGGGAGGAAAGAAGACAGGAGAGACCCAAATACTTGCTGTGTCTCATGTGTGTTGCACTAGACCATGGTTTAGCATGGTGTTGTTTGGATGATAGCTGCATCTAAGAAGAAAGGCCAATCCTCTGACTTAATTCCATGTTGCTATGAGTCCTGGAGTTTGAGAATATGTTGTCAGCTCTTCTTTCCCTTTACATCTGCAGGTGGAACACTGCAAATGATAAATGAGGGCTTGGGTTCTACAATGTTCTTAATAAGAATAATTTATAATTTATAATGAATAAACGTTGGCGGCCTTGGCATCCTACACCAACACCCTTATTACACTAGTTATATGAAAGCATCCGAATGACTTTCGTTTGCCACGTACATTTACAACTGGCTGCTATTGTCTTTGTGAGCCAGACATTAATATAGTTTCTTTTATACATGGAAGCTGTGGTGAATGCATAGAACACACCACGGTGGTGACACTGCTTTGTTTTTACACAGACTAAACGCCCTGTGCTTAATTGTATCTCAAGGACGGCAATTATCTATTGAGTTCATTGCGTTATGGATTATTAAGAAGAAAAGGGACAAGGTGCAAGCTGTAAAATAGCAGCACGTATCTCTACAGCTTTATCGGCATTTCCTACAAAGTCTTAAGCACTGGCATAGTTCCTGAACAGCAAGAGTTTCAGTAAGAATTCAGTGCCATTCCTGCACAGCAGTGTTCTTTAACCTTGGGTCTTCAGGTGTTGGTGGACCCCAATTCTTATAAGCGCCAGACAGTTTAGCCAATCATCAGACATAACGAGTGTTGCAATACAACAATATATGGGGACCCAAGGTTGAAGAACACTCCTTTACAGTACCTCTAGTTGTTTCCTACCAGCCAGCTTTCAAATATATGCAAACAACCCTTTAAAAATTTCCATGTTATTTGATTTCTAAGTGACTGTTCTTGGAATGCAGGGAGTTGGGCTAGATGGCCCTTGGGTTCCCTTCCAGCTCTACAATTCTATGGTTCTATGAATTCTGTGGTCTAAGTTTCCTCTTATAATTTAAATCTTCCAGCAAGCAAATATTATAAAGATCCAAGAACATGCTAAAACCAAACATTCAAAGTCAGAATAGATTTGATTCGTGAGATCTGACTTTATATTTGGACAATCATCCCCCAAACTGGTGTGCATACCAATGAGAGAATGGCTCATCCAGTTGCCAAAGGGACATGTCACTGCTCTGTTTCAAAAGTTACTTGTCTCCTTCAGTAGTATGCTTTCTGAAGTTATGCTGCTATTCATTCAGTTCTCCAAAACTTGCTCCTCTGTGCTGTGACCTTGGTATGTTAAAACAGCCTTCTGGATTATGTATAACACGTCCCCAGTTTTCTACACCACAGTGAACATCACCTTTTGTTTGAAAATGAAAACATACGTATACATTGATGCTTTAAATTACAGGCCCTCCACTCAATTTGGATCTGCCAGTTTTGCTTAGGATTTTTTTTTTTTTTGCCACTTGAATATTTTGTCAGAAATGACAGGTAACACCTGACGGCAATATTTGAATTAAGATCTCATGCTTCTGTGGCTACTTAGAGCTAATCTCTGTCTCCCTGCTGTATTTTTCTCTCGCAGTATTTCCCCTGTTGCAGAAACACAAAGACCACACTTGAATGATGAGTGGTATGAAGAGATCAAGTTTTCAAGGTGTGAAGGTAGAAACACACAAGACTCATGCTGTGTTAAAGATTAATTATCTTAATGGTTGCATAACCCTTCTGTTTTATTTTGTATACCCTTGCTTTTTTAAAAATACGAATGACATATTACCTTCACTTGACATTAAAAAAACAACAGCACAGATTCAGAATGACTCAGGCTATGGGACCCATCAGTCTAAACTTATGCTGTTTCCAGCATCTGACTATTCATACTATAGGGTCATGATCCTGTCTTGTGAGCAGTGGTTGTACAAATCAGGACATTTGGACGACATTGTTGTGATGGATCCAAATTCTGGACTAATAGTATTTTTTCATGTGTGTTTGTTCTCTCGAGTTGAACCCAATCCATCCCTTCCACAATTTTGTGTGTGGCAGTGCAGGAGAACATTTGGACTACCCTAGTAGATTTGGTTAATTCTGGAGAATGGAGACAAAACTTAACTTACTGGAGCTCCATTGGTCTAGTAGCCACCACTCTATTCTTCCCACAATTCCCCAATCTGAGAGGTGTTTTAGAGAAAGTGGCAGCTTTCATGAAGAAATAGCCATCATTGGTTTAGTAGATATGTATTTGTATAATTTGGAACAATTGATATGATATGATTGGTTTGTAAGTGAAAATCTAATAAAAATTGATTTAAAAAGAAAGAAAGAAATAGCCATCATATCTCCCCCACAATGTCCTGTGGAATGTGCCACTGCGTGGCAATTGAAATGGAGGCTGCAAGCCTGGCAGAGCGTCACCTCCACTGTCACCTCCACTGCTACCTCCTGAAGTCCAAAGGTAACAGTGGAATGGTCGCTCCCTCCACACCACATAGGGATGACTGGTGGTTTCACCTAGAGAACCTATTTATTGGCCAGCACTGTCCATAGAGAAGTTTTGACTTTTTCACTCCCGGCAGCAGATACTTGCCTCACATATTTTCTCAGCTCACTTTCCAACAGGGCTGGGGAGAAATCTGAATCTCTTGATTCTACTTAATTCACACTTTATGAAACAATATGCAAACTAAAATACAGACATCCTTTGAAACTTTGCGCTTCTCTGAATAGTGCAGTGTGATTCTCCAGCCAAATATTGTGTGCAAAAATGCATATGCTGGGATAAAGTGTGCATATTCATTTATTAGTGAGAAAAATATATAAATTGCATTATTCAGGAAAATTGCCTTGCAAAAAATGTGTCTATTAGGCAAAATTCCATGAATAGATATTTACATGAGGAGAAATTGATGCTAAAATGCTGGTGGGTTTTTATGTGGAGTTACGGGTTTTTTTTAAAAAAAAATATCCAAAAATTATGTGGAAATGTGGGGAGCTGAACTTAATACTGGAGAAAAGAGAAACAGAGGAACTGAAATAGGCATATCTACCCATGCCTACTTTCCAAACCAACCTGCTGTGCAGCACAAGGCTAAAGCATAAATAGTATATGCTATGTATTTACACCGTCTCTTAAAGAAGAAAGGTAAAATAAAATAAGGTTTATATTATTACTATTACTATTATTATTATTATTATTATTATTATTATTATTATTATTATTATTACCCCACCCATCTGACTGGGAAAACTAAGTTAAATAAAATAAGGTTTAAATTATTATTATTATTATTATTATTATTATTATTATTATTACCCCACCCATTTGACTGGGAAAACTAAGTTATGAATATAACTAAGTTATGAAAACCTGTGCTTACAATACGATAATTGATAAATAGATAGATAAAGTGATCACACATACACAAACATATACTTCATGGTACACTGAAGATAAATACTCCAAAAATGAACAGTATAGAATTCCTGGGGAAAAATATGATTAATATGAGGTCCTTTTATTTCACTAAATCAAAACCTGTCCACATTTGTTGCTTTAATTTAATTTCTTTTTGTATTGATGGAAATTTAATCTCATTTACCCTCTAGAACGTTAAGCAATGAATCAAGCCTGATAAGTTAAAATGAGGGAGACAAGCAGTGGACATGAATAAAGTTCTTTCTATGCCATCATTATTCATCAGGCAAAACTGCCATATAGATAGTGCAGAGCAGAGACTTTGTGCTACAATTGGGAGAACTAGAAACCTGATAAACAGAACTACTTGTTGTGAGATATATGGGGCTACGACTGATACTGATAGCTTCACGTTGAGTTCTTTGCTCCACCCATCCCGAATCATATAAAGCAACTTACACTATGCCTTAACACCATTACATTGTGCACTTTTCTGCTGTACCTCCATATTATTCATTACCACCGACAGATATGGAGCAATGCGTGGTGTATTGTTGTCACCAGCAGCGAAGCTTCATGCTCCGCCACTGGGGGCGGAGAGCAGGCACGCTGCCCCCAGTGAAGTGGCGCACGTTCTGGGGGCGGGGGACGGCACACATTTTGGGGACGGGACGTGGTGCGCGTTTTGGGGGCGGGATGCGCCATGACGTAGCATGCATTTTGGGGCGTGCCGTGCCGTGCACTGTGATGTGGCGCACATTTTGGGGTGGGGCGTGCCGGGCGCAGGGGCGGGGCGCATGTTTTGGGGCGGGGCAGGCAGCGGCAATGGCGCCCCTGGAATTGTGTCACTCGGGGCGCACTGCCTCCACCGCCCCTATCTTCCTACGCCCCTTTTTGTCACGATGAAACATGTGGAAGGAGAAGTCAATATGGGGCTGCAACAGATGATAACAGTATCTCTTCGTGATACCCCCTACACCAGGCATGTTTTGGGACTACAACTCCCATCATCCTTAGCTAACAGAATCAGTGGTCAGGGATGGTTGGAATTGTAATCCCAAAACAGCAGGAGGGCCATATTTGGCCTTCACTGCCCTACACACCCACTCCTCACTTTCCTAGTTGATTTCTCCTAACTTTACGGAAGAAGGGAGGAGGGGAGAGAGAGAGATGTTCCCTCATGAAGTAACTGAGCGAAAAAGGAAGTGTTACCTCTTCTTTCTCCCATCACCTTCTCTCATATTTTTTACTTTGCAGAGGGAGGGAGGGAGACTGCCAGGGAGACAGGCACAACACACAGTCCCCCTTCGCCAGACACAGACATGTTGAGTCAGGCAGGAGCTGGAGGAGCTGGGAGGGTGTGTGAGAGACACCACGGCAAGAGAAAGCGTCCACCTGCAGTCATGCACAATGTCTGTGCCCGAGGAAGGAGGAGGCAAGGGAGGGAGGCAGCTAGCCAGGAAAAGACCAGGCAACTGTCTGGTGTTCCATGGCTGGAAAACTTCAGCTCCCACAGTCTTGGCAACAGCAGTGGCCAAATGACCTTGCTGCTCCCCTGCCACATCGGAGGGAGGAGAACAGCAAGGGGATATAGATCACCTCAGAAAGCAAAGCGGCACAGCTCTGAAAACTCTCACTTTTAGGGCAAGCGCCCCCCTTAGGAAAGGGGGAACACACACTTCCACAGTCCTATTTTTAGGATGGGAGTGGGCCCATTTCCATAGAGAGAGGTCTGCTTGGTAAACGGGGGGGGGGGGGGACAAGGAGGGAAAAGGACACTTGCCACCATCAGAAAACGCAGGGTGGGTGTCTAAGGTGCTGAACTGGGAGGGTCTGCTTTTTCTTTCTGGCTCCCAAGCCCCAGAGACACCTGAGAGCAGCAGTGGTGGAAGCAATGGCAGCAGCATTTCTTACCTCAGGGCTTCTGCAGGGAGGGTGCTGGGAGGCAGTGCCGGATTTATGTATAGGCTAAGTAGACTGAAGCCTAGGGCCTCTAAATTTAGGTGGCCTCGCCAGCCCATCCGCTCCCCAGCGGGCAGTCTCCCCTCTCCCAAAATTGCAAACCCAATACTTCATGTGAGGGCAGGGCAACTTGGGTCTCTAAATCTAGGGGTCCTTGCCAGCCTGCCCTCTCCAAAGTGACACAGTATCCCCTCTCCCCAAACTGCAAACCCAAAATGTCATGCAAGGGCAGGGCAACTCAGGCCCAGCAACTATGAGACTCAGGGCTAGCCAGTGGGGCCAATTTTGTAGAGCCCCAGTTCACAGCCAAAGTCTGCAAAATCATATAAAGGTAAAGGGACCCCTGACCATTAGGTCCAGTCGTGACCGACTCTGGGGTTGCGCGCTCATCTTGCATTATTGGCCGAGGGAGCCGGCGTATAGCTTCCAGGTCATGTGGCCAGCATGACAAAGCCGCTTCTGGCAAACCAGAGCAGCACATGGAAACGCCGTTTACCTTCCCGCTGTAGCGGTTCCTATTTATCTACTTGCATTTTGACGTGCTTTCGAACTGCTAGGTTGGCAGGAGCTGGGACCAAGCAACGGGAGCTCACCCCCGTCACAGGGATTCGAACCACCGACCTTCTGATCAGCAAGCCCTAGGCTCAGTGGTTTAACCACAGCGCCACCTGGGTCCCTACAAAATCATATAGATATAAATAAAATCCATCTAGATTGCCTTGGTTTGGGGGCCCCCTTAGGAGCAGCCTGCGGGGCCCAATTTAGCCAAATTGCTCCAATTGCCTTAAGGTCAGCCCTGATGAGACTGTGCAGGGATTGGACTGACAAGCCCTGCACCTTCTTGGTCCCTGGTGTCACTATTCAGAGTACAGACTCAATGACTTTTTATGGAAATAAAAGGGGGGCACTTATTGGAAATCAGTTTTGTCACCTCTCCCCACCCCAAACCCTGATACAATGAGCCCAGACACCTTTTATTCACAGTCACATAAGCACTACACTAAAGCATGGCCATAAACCTGTACGGTCAACCGCTGAAATATACACCCAATATGTAGCAATGGAGGTTTATGTTACTGCTTTATGAATGAACACTGTGTTTTATGAATGGACTCTGTATTTTGTAAATTACCTAAGAGCCACAAATAGGGAGCTCTAGAATCTGACAGCTAACCAATTGGGTACTACCAAAGAGTGACCCCTATTGCTGAAAGCAGGTAACCAGCAGGGAATGCTTCAACTCAGCCTTTGCACAGTTTACAGAACACTCCCTGCTGTGCAGATAATGGAGAAAGCTCATAAATTGTATCCCTTCTGGCGTCCTGGCCAACTCTATTACACTCTATTACACTGGTGTAAACCCTGGTGCACCAGCAGTCCTGAATAAATAATATCCGCTCATATGTCAGATAAGACTGATAAGACTTGTCAACCAGTTCTTCCAAAGTCTTCCTAAATTATAAAGCTCCAAAATCCAGGGTGGCAACAGAAAGCAAACTTAAAATGGTTTTGCAGTTCATCAAAACTATCCAGCAATATCAAGTTATAGGAAAACTTGTGCTATTAACAGTAATCCTTCTAGTTGGTTAATTGGTTCGGCAACTTTCATGCACATGATGTGCGATGCTAATTATTTCCCCAAAGAGTTAAATGATAATCAAAGGCAGCTACAGTTGCAAATGGCAACAAAATATCTGTGAAAGGAAGAGGAGCAAGTTTGCTCAACTGTGTTGCAGGTAGACATAGTCTTTTTAAGTGAGAGCAGTAGTTTACTTGCTTGAATTAACAAATGAGAAAGTTTTGAGAATTTAAATTCTAGATTAAAATTGATTCCTTAATTGAGTAGGGGATTGTGACAAAAACACTGGGCCCTAATTTGAATAGTAGTGTGCCTGCTATCTGGTGCCTGGTATCTGGGCAATCTCATCCTTTATTTCCACACTGTGGTTGCAGACCAAATCACCTGTCAGGAGAGTTATGAGATTCAGGTGAGGGTCAGATGCCTTGTTAATCTCAGCAGGTATATAAGAGGGCCTTTGCCCAGGCCCGGCCGCCTTCGTGGTTTCTTTAAGAATAACACTACATGTTCATTTTCCAAAAATATATATATATATGCTTATTTCACAAAAGGTTTACAAAGTTTTTAAGTGTTAATTTTTAAAATCACTATGGTATTTAACAATAATATCATGAATTATGGTGCTGGAGGAGACTCTTGAGAGTCTCATGGACTGCAAGAAGATCAAACCTACCCATTCTGAAGGAAATCAGCCCTGAGTGCTCACTGGAAGGACAGATCGTGAAGCTGAGGCTCCAGTACTTTGGCCACCTCATGATAAGAGAAGAATCCTTGGAAAAGACCCTGATGTTGGGAAAGATTGAGGGCACAAGGAGAAGGGGACGACAGAGGATGAGATGGTTGGATAGTGTTCTCGAAGCTACCAACATGAGTTTGACCAAACTGCATGAGGCAGTGGAAGACAGGAGTGCCTGGTGTGCTATGGTTCATGGGGTCACGAAGAGTCAGACACGACTAAACAACAACATTATGTCCTTTAGAGGAGAAATTGTGAATTGCAGAATTTTCAATACCTGTTATCATCCTTGGCTTCACTCAATTTTGTTTATAACACTCTTCCATTTTCTTCTAGTTGTGAGGGTGGGGGATGGGGAGGGGCGTCACAAGTGGAGTAGCCTAGGGCCTCTCTTCATCTAAATCCGGCCCTTCTTGGAGGGTTATTCATAGCCTCCCACAGCAACTGCCATTAGGGTTAATCCATCTTGAACTCCCCCTTCTGTCTGCTGACCCGTACTCTCACTGTCTCACTCTGGGGAATTATACAAAAACCCCGGACAGAGTTTTAACCACTTAAAAGGAGGACGGGGAAAAACGGATGTATAGCAAACCTTTTGTTGTACCACACCCTTTCCCCTGAGGACAATGAGATGAATGCCTCTAAATACTGAAAGCAGTTCACATATGTATACTGGGTTGTATTCCAAGTTGGAAATGTGGTAGGCTTTAAACTTCCCCTATCTGGTGGCCTCGGGATGTTTTTGAACTTCAGCTAGCATGCTCATCAAAACACTTGGAGAGCACTAGGTTGGTGGAGGCTAATACATACATTCATAAATAATTGCAATCTTTTTATTGTTTTTTGATTGTTTGTTTGCTGTTGGGAAAATATGAAGCTTCCCTTTGGTCCCCATGTACAGGCTGGCAGAGCAGATGTGATGTCCTCTTTCATCATGCCATTTCTTTTGAAGCCCGTCTTGCCTCTGACGTTTTAATAGCAAGAAGTTACTTTCATTTTACAGAATTACAGCATGAGTTCTAAATGGCTGCAGTTTGTCCTTTGTTGCCACAATTCACCCGATTTCACTTCTCTTCTGACAGAATGTCTGCAGCTATCTGTGTGTATTTGGTTTGGGTTTTTTTTTTTCTTTAAAAAAAGAAAGAAAGGGAAAAACCCCCAGAAACTTTTCAAAAGTGCGCTAATGGTGCAGGTTCAATTCAGTTCAAGCAATGGTTGCTTTGGGCTTGGTCCATGTGTTATCCATAGCAGAATGCCTGTTCTCAATTCACATGTAACAATTACATTAGGGTTAAATGGGGCTATAAATCCATGTCTAACTTTGAAATATGGTGGGCACGGATAAGGCAATTGGAGAACTCAATTTCATGCAAAAATAGCTCAGCTACAGCGAGGCAAAATATATCTCTGGACCATCTGTCAAATGAAAACTTCTCATTGCTAATACTGTGGCTCACAGCGATGTTTGTCTGTTTCTTCTGGTTAATTGCATTCTGAATAGGCTTTGGAAAAAGAGGGGGGGGCAAATATGCTCCTTTTAATTTTTAAATAGTGTCAGTGTTCCCAAAAGGTCACAGAACCTTCCCAACCTGTCCTTATTAAAATTTCATGGGATGCAATTAAAATGTGGTTGTCAATGGATCATAATAAAAGACAATAATGAGCTAAATTAGTCCCCAGTGCAATTTGACTGAACTCAGTGGAATTACAGCACGGATAAAATTTGGGCCACTGATTTATGATATTATAGCGACATCACTGACATCCTTCTTGTTCTAGTGGAATACTTGAGTGTCTTTCAAACATCTTTTCTTTTTTAAAAAAGAACTGCTTACAGTTCAATTTTTCTTTATTCACATGTGGGAGGGTGTGTGTCGATACACAAGACATCTTAACATTGCTCTGTTTAAATTTCCATTGAAAGCCAAGTGTGATAGCTAATAATGAACAATAAGCACCTGCACCTCAGGACCACAGTTAACACTGTGATCTTCATTGATGGCACACTTGTTAATATTTCATTTGTAGTTCAAATCTTTTTACAGTACGTCCATGATTCCCTGTCCAGCAGCGGAGGCTGAAGTGTGTTGCCCTTCACATACCCTCCAACATTTCTCCGATGAAAATAGGAACGTTCCATTCCATAATGATAATGTTAATATTTATACCTCACACATCTTGCTGGGTTGCCTAGCCACTCTGTGCAGCTTCCTACATATAAAAAAACATAATAAAACATTTTTTAAAAACCCTTCTCTTTACAGTATTGCCTTTAGACGGCTGGGGGGGGGGGTCGGATTACTCCATACCTTCCAACATTTCTCCAATGAAAATAGGGACATCCTAAGGGAAAGTGGGACATTCCAGGATCAAATAAGAAACCAGGATGACTTCTCTAAATCAGGGACGTCTCTAGAAAAGGGACACTTGGAGGGTCTGCCTTCAGCACTGCAGTCTAAGGGCCACTGCCAGTTGCACCCAAGTATACTTTCTGGCAGGAAGGAGCAAAGCAAGATCCTTGCAGTTGCTCCTTCTCTGCCAGGTGGGTGGGATCTGCATTGCTTACCTATTGCAAAGATTTTCTTTCTGGGAAGCAGGTGCCTCAGCCTCCTGCTTACCCTTAGTCCTAAGTACATGTAGCTGTATTGTTGCAGGGTCTGTACGGAGAAAAAAAAAGATGGCTTCTTCCCCATGAGGGCAGCCATCTTTTCACCCCCTTACTGTATCTGGAAATGGCTCTAAATTATCATGTAGTGCCATTTCCAAGATTATTTCTGCCTCTGTTTTGAAAGTGCACAGCAGTCTCCACGTCTTCATGAGAGGCTTTTACCTTTAAGATAGTAAAAGAATATAAATGTGGGAACTGTGTTGTTGGTTTTTTGTTTTGTTTTTTTAAACAACCTTGGACCAGTGGAGCCTAAAAATGGGGTGCTTCTCAACCAACTTCATTCGGCCTCCACTTGCCTGACTTCTTACTTATATCTAGTCCAGGGTGTGGTGGCACTGGATGTCAGGTCCTTAGTGACAGTGCTGCTCTTGTAGAACTCAGCAAGGAGGAGGAAGATGGGCACAAAACGGGAACTAGTTGCCTCTTCCTGATGTTGGCTCTGGCTCCACCTACTGCTGGTCTTCCTATCTTCCACTACATCAGTCTCAGTGGGCACCAGCTACCACTGCCTTGAGTCACCTTGTACTGCTATAAGTTTACAAAGAACATGCTATGTAGATGCAGAAGATATAAATTCACTCCTTGGTCAATCTTGAATTGAATTACGAAAATACTAAAGTGCTGTTCATGCATAATGAAATCTTGGCTACATTCAAGAATGGTGAACATACAAGATTCAACTTGCAAACTGACCAATTTCAAGTTTCGGGAGCATCACTCATTGTTGTTTGTCCCTCTACACCAGGGACCCATCAAAGCTGTTTGCAGTTTATTATTCCTCCTGATATCTGTGCTCCATTGTCTTGTATTAACCTTTCTCTGTGTGGATATCCATTTTCATCAGTGTGATCCATGTGAGCAGAACAAGTGCTGAATATACAGTAGACATCTACATTGGAGCAATTTGGAACACAGATTCCTCCTCCCTAATGAACAATTTGCTATAGTTCTCAGTGCCACATGCACCAAATTATGAAAAATGTGACCTAACAATTCTTAAATAAGCCCCTAATGGCCTATTAGCACACTTTTGCAATAAAATAGTATATGGGTATTTTGGGTGGGTGTGCATGGGGTTCATTTCTGTCATTTACATTTACTGCAGTGTACCCCTTGAGTCTGCTAGTAAGATGATGAAAAGCATGGCATTCCCAGATCCTAATCCCAAATTCCAATAGCCTAATTTAAAGCTAGCACGGTGCAATGATATGGAAATAGAGTTATTATCATGTTGGTTTAACAGAAATCACCTTGAACAGAAACTCAATTTGGGCACGATCCAAGAGAAATGACACACTTTAAAGTGCCATTATTTCAGTGGAAGAAATTTGGGCTGGTGCTTAACTCTCAGTGTTTAATTTTGGCTGGAGAGCGTCCCTTGAGGAAAGCAGTCACTCTAGATATGCCCACGAATTGGCTGTCACCACATAAATAGTAGGTAGCTTGAAGGCTACATCAAACCGAAGGACCAAATTCTTCACCTCTACTCTTCCTGCTCCCATTGCTCTACCTTTCTAAGAGACTTGGTGATCATAAGCATTATCCCTTACTGAACCATACATGCTTAAGACCACATTAAGAAAGTATGACAGCTAACACTGCACCAGAAAATTTAATAACTTTCCAAATGTGCTTCCTTGACTTACTTCTATGATGTTGGTCTTTGTACTGGATGACAAATGGCAAAACTACCCCTACTCCTCCACCATAAGAGTAACTTCTGAGGGGTGAATTTTATATACAGAATTACCAGTCATTGCACTCAATTGTCAAGCAGAAACAAAACCAGTTTTAGACAAAGATTGATGTCTTTTGTTGCCATAGGAATATGATTCCATGTATTTATTATTCTCAAAAAGAAAGTTCACTGGAGAAAAGAGGAGAGAGACACTGCTTGGGCAAATCACTTTTAATTCACTGCATATAATTCAGATACCAGAGTTGATTGTAGTACACCCTTCTTCAACAAAAGCTTCTTCGGCATATATTAAAAGATTACAAATGTTGTATGTCCTAAATTTTTGAACATTTTCTTCCCTGTCACACAGTGAACTGGGGATCTGGCAAGCCTGTGTTTAAGGCAAGTGGTGAGTGTGATGATGATGATGATGATGATGATGATAGCGGCTGTTTATTAGATACTGCTTAAAGTGGCTTCTACACATTTTACAAATATAGAATCAACTTCAAAGAAAAACAAGCACATATAACATATCATGCTGTACCCCACACCATTGTAATTAAGATGAACACCCAGAGATAGGTAGTGCGATTCCCTACTGTCACTGAGATAAAACCATTTCCTTGTGGCACTGTAACAGACATTACTTAGTTTTAAAAACCTGGTTTTTTAATTATTTACAGCTTACAGGAGAGATGGGAACCCGTGGCCCACCAGACTCCAGCTCCCATCAGCCCAAGCCAGTTTAGCAAGTGATCAGGGTTGAAGGAAGCCACAGTCCAATAACATATTGAGGGTCACAGGTTCTCTCCCCCCTGCCCGCCCCCCTAGCATAGAGGGAAGTATGGTCTCTAGCTTATAAGGTAAGGTAATTGAAGTACATGAAATGTCTGTTGGGAGAATTATATGTTGCAAAGAGTTTGGGTGGCAATTTATTTGCGCATCATTTAAAGCTGATGGTTGTAATGATATACTCTTAAGTGACACACCATTATTTCTGAACTTTGGAAAGTTATTTCTCTTTTCACTTTTAAGTAAAATGTATTTAAAGTGGTGTGACATTTGAAGAGGCACACTGCATTATAATGGGTACACTTTCCTGATGAAAGAATTTGTATACAAACAGAAACAAGAGGGAATACTAGTATTAATGTAGTCTTTTTTTTGGGAGGGGGAATCTGACTGACAGAATCTTATTGTGGATTAATACCTATTTAATAATATGTAAGCAACTTTTGATTCTGTTTATGTTATTGATTCAAATATTTGATTAATCATCCTTCTATAACCCTCAAACGCAGTATTTTCACCCCTTCACAGTAGTTTGGATGAGTTCATACAAATGATACAACAATTATTTTCTCTCTGGTAAATTTCTCCTCCTTTAGGCTTTGAAAAATAAACAAAGAACCCAATTACTTTTAAATCCTTTACCCCACACAGCACACTAATAGCTACACCATGCTGACAAATTGAATAGTCTCTTTAGTTGTATCTTATTATCTGATTAAAAAAAAACCTACAGTAGTATCTATTAGTGCTAATAAAGTAAACTGTCTACCTCCCTTATCAGTGGCTTAAGCAAACTATGAATCTCACTATAGTCAAAATGACCCTACTTTGGGAGAGTAGGTGCAAATTCTTAATACTAAGCAGAGCCAGTCTCAACATAAACTGATCGTGTCAGGCAAAAGATTCCACAGGAGGTGCTGTTTTCCTTTATTGAGTCACTATTGTTGCGTATCATTAAAAATGAACTCAGGAGTTATTACTTCAAGGTGTTGCTTCAGGTGTGAAACTGCTAAATCCTGGCATTTGCCCCAGCCAGCATGGCCAGTGGACAGAGATACTAAGGGGTATAGCCTTATGACATTTTCAACGGCAAGGCCAAAGGTTACCCATCCCTACCCATTAGCAAAAAAAGCTAATGCTATTCCAGGCTGCATCAACAGAAGCCTAGAGTCCAGATCAAGTAACAGGTAAAGGTAAAGGGACCCCTGACCATTAGGTCCAGTCGTGGGGTTGCGGTGCTCATCTCGCGTTACTGGCCGAGGGAGCCGGCATACAGCTTCCAGGTCATGTGGCCAGCATGACAAAGCCGCTTCTGGCGAACCAGAGCAGCGCATGGAAATGCTGTTTACCTTCCCACCGGAGCCGTACCTATTTATCTACTTGCACTTTGATGTGCTTTTGAACTTTTAGGTTGGCAGGAGCTGGGACCGAGCAACGGGAGCTCACCCCATCGCGGGGATTCGAACTGCTGACCTTCTGATCGGCAAGCCCTAGGCTCTGTGGTTGAACCCACAGTGCCACCCACGTCAAGTAATAGTACCACTTTATTCTGCCTTGGTCAGACCATTCTGGGCACCACAATTCAAAAAGGACGTGGACAAGCTAGAATATGTGCAGAGGAGAGCAAACAAGATGATCAAGGGTCTGGAAACCAAGCCTTATGAGGAATGGTTGAAGGAACTGGGTATATTTAGCCTGGAAAAGAGGAGACTGAGAAGAACTATGGCAACCATCATCTACAGAGTTGTCACATGGAAGACTGAGCAAGCTTCTTTTCTTCTGCTCTGGAGGATAGCACTCGAACCAATGGCTTCAAGTTCCAAGAAAGGAGATTCCAGCTAAACATCAGGAAGAACTACATGACAGTAAGAGCAAGTCAACAGTGGAATGGACTCCCTTGGGAGGTTGTGGACTCTCCTTTATTGGAAGTTTTTGAGCAGAGGTTATATGGCCATCTGTTTTGGATGCTTTAGTTCAGATTCCTGCATTGTATGTAGTGGGTTGGACTAGTTGACCTCTGGGGGTTCCTTCCAACTCTACAATTCAATGAATCTGCTATTTGGGACACCTCCATTGACACTTAATATCCATTATTGCTAAGTGGAACCACCACATTCAGAGGCGGTACTGGATGCTTTGAAAAAGCTGTTGCTCCTGACCCAAAAGCATCTGCTGCCTAAGGCATCCACTTTCATCTTCACAATGAGCAGGCATACCCAACACAGATGGGTTTTAATCCCGTAGTTTATTTTATTTCCTCAATGTCTTATTCAGTCTTTCATCCTGGGCTGAAGTTCGTGTATGTCATTTCTCCTCTCGTATTCTATCCAGAAGCTCCAGATCCATTGATCTGGGAGATTTAAAAACATAATGTTCATCAGAGAGGGCCATAGCTCAGCAGCAGGGTACAGGCTTCACATGCAAAAGTTCTTAGATTAAACCCTTGGCATTTCAAGAAAGGGCTGGGATAAACCCTTGCCTGAAAGCCCGGAAAGCTGTTGCTTTCAACAATGTGTCAACAATGTTGGGTTAGGTGGACCAAAGTTTTGACTCAATATAAGCTTCCTACCGCCTAGTTGCAAACTCATAACCATGCTTCCCACCACTCTAGGTAGCAACAATCCGGGCACGTTTTGATTTTTAGGTAAGTGTCATGGACACTACCATCCATGCCTGCCCCCCCCCCCCCCCAGAAAAAGACAGAAAGACAGAGCAAGCACATATTTAGATGCACATGCACTTTGATGAGTAAAAGAAAGATGTTTTCATGAGCTTTGAAAAGATGTCTAAATCTACAAAGAAACAGACAGACTTAGCTGGATGGGTTTTTCCTAGTCATATCTGCCCATCCCTTGTATGTCTCAGGATGTGACAACAGGCAAAATTCTATGTTACTTAGAAACTCTTTTCCGATATAGAGAGCACACCAATTGAGATATTACAGGTTGGTTAATATGAAATATATGCAGGCAATGCTATTAACCACGAAGTGATTTTGGAAACCCATTTTACCCTCTGAGAATTTAAACGGTGTCTATGATACTCTCGCAGGTTTGTCATTTTGAAAACTGCTCCTATCATTAAAACACACACACACACACACACACACACACACACACACACACACACACTGCTATAGGTCTTGAATGGCAATAAAGTTTAATGTTGCGAAATACCACTCTTTGAAATGGAGGGAAATTTGTCGACTGTCTCCATTTGTCCCATCTCCTGTTTTTCTTCCCAGCAGGACTTAATTTTGTTTAGTAAGCACAAGCTGGATGCAAATGTTTATTAAATGCATATTCAAATCCTGCAGTCTCAGGCAAGCTGCTGCAGTGCCCACTCTTTGCTGCTTAGCTACCATAGGTGCCTTAGCAACTACTTTTACCCAAGAGCTTTCCATAATGAAGAAGTCAATGACCTGTAAATTACAGCTAAAACACTCAAACTGGTCTTGCAGACGAATGCTTTTGATGATAGTCAATGGTGAACAGAGTTCAATTTCTATTTAAAACAAAGAGCTCATATACTTTCTTTATATAAAAAAAGGTGGGATAAGCTACTACTACTACTACTACTACTACTACTAATAATAATAATAATAAAGGAACATTTGAATTTTTGGTGCATGGCAAGGAAAAGTGAGCCTGAAAGAGGATGAGAGATATTGAATGTGCTTCCACCCAAACAGTGTTGCACTGGACACAATGGTAGTCATCCTATGTGTAAACACAATACCTGGGAGTAATATACGACTACAGTGGGACTTATTATATGCACAAGTTTGTTTTGTATGGCCATAATTGAACAGTGGATTTATGCACACCAATGCACACCTGAGTTCAGTGGGGCTTAACCAGCCCTAACTCTCTATCCTGGATTGCAGCCTACAAATAATATTGTGGTGATGACCATCCATCAGAGATCTTGATGGAAATGTTTCAGGCAGCTACAACCTGAAGCTAAATTTCTCACAATGTTCCATGCCTTGCGTTTCTCCATTTTTCCACATCAAACAATTGTGATTGATCACCTATACCTTTTTTTATGTTAGATTACCCTCTTGCCAACTGACTGCTGCAGTTTAGTGAGCCATAAGTCATCAGCATGGGAAGAGAATTTTGCAGGGTTCCCAAACCCATTTGTAAAAATTCAAGCCAGTTTAACTAACCGTGAGCATGTAACATTTTGGTTAAAATGGTTTTAAAGGGAGGTGGGGTAGAGTTCAGTACTGACTTTCTGCTTCACAGAAATGAATTCCCCCTTTTCTTTTCTTTTCCTTGCATTGTAGATGGAAAAGGAAGTAGAGCTTTTGTGGGCTTATATGCTGGTCCTCTTCCCTCTTCTCCCAGATCCTACAGCAGTTCACATTAGACTGATAGCCCTCTCTGAAGAGGATAACATGAGTTTCATCACTCTTTGGATACAACAGGACTTTTTCCTTTGCCCCTTATGACTGTGCATGCACACATTGGTGTGTGTGTCTTGACCCTGAGATCATCTTCTGAGGCCCTTCTTCGTGTGCCTCCTCCTTGAGAAGTCTGGAGGGTGGCAACACGAGAACAGGCCTTCTCTGCAGTGCTCTCCCCAGGTAAGTTCACCTGGCACCTTCATTATACACCTTTAGGTGCCAGGCAAAAACATTCCATTTTAACCAGGCCTTTGGTTGGTCTGATTGACATCCTATGCCCTTTTAAAATGTGTGTCTTTCTTTGGGGGGAGGTGTAATTGAGTTGCTGTTTTATTTTGATTATATATATTGTGGTTTTTATCTTGATCTTTTTTTGTGAACTGCCCTGAGGCCTCTGGGTATAGGGCAACATATAAAATCAATTAATAATAATAATTCAAAATATTCACCCTAGACGTGAAGGACTACCTTCCAGTACTGAGTTGTTATGTGGATGTTAGTGCTATGAGATCATTGGAAATTCCTGCTTACATGGATCACAGCCTAATTGTGCTCTTTTGCATATTAAAATGGAGAGAATTCTACCAGTGCAAGGAAGAGGGTTGGAAAAAAATGATTGTAGGAAAACACAAAGAGAGCCTGTCCTTGAAAAATAGGATGAAATCTTTTCAACAATGACAATCTTCTGGAGATTTAATAATGGCACACCAAGAACTGTCAGCCCACAGAACCAACACCTATCAGATTGAATGATTTCATCTCCATCAATTATTGCCTTAGCATTTACCTAGCAGCAGGAGACTATTAATATATTATGATAACTTTCCCCTCCACTGACATTTCTCTTAATTAGTCTTTTTTTTAAAGAAAGAAAGAAAGAAAGAAAGTGTCTCATTGAAGAAGCCAGATTGATACTCCCAAAAACACACAACTGATCTATGATGTATGTGCAGCAGAGCATGTTAATGACACAAATAGGAACTATCCAGCAAAATATATAACACAAAGGTATTTCTCAGATTTGGTGGAGTTACTTCCAGTATATAGTAATTCCTACATAAGGATAACCTGGACCCAGAGGTCTATACTCTGGTAACCTTCTGCTTGGATAATTCTAATGTATTATATTCTGTTGCTGCCCTTGCAGATTACTTGAAGCTTCATCTAGTGCACAGTGTGACTGCCACAGTTTTGACTGATAACAGGCCAGAAGAGGTCATATTTCACTGATCTCCAAACAACTGCACTGGCTGCCTTTTTGCTTCTGAGTCCAGTTCAAAGGGCTTGTGCTTGCTTGTAAAGTCCTAAATACTTAAATAAGTGCCTTTCCCTGCATCAGTCTGCCAATATTACAAGGTCAGCAGTGTCTCTTTTTCACATTCTGCTGTTCAGGTAGGCTTGCTTGGTATAACACAGGATAGAGCCTTAGCCATGACAGTGCTCTGTATATGAATCTTGTAAGTACATGAGAGGCCAACACTATTGTCACTTCAGTGCCAAGTGATGATGTGCCTGTTTATTCAGGCTTTTGGGGTTTCTAATGAATGTCGGTTTTAGCCTTCGGCTAGGCTTGTACACATTGTGACTGATAGGGCAGAATGCTAATACAAGAGAATGGAGAAAGTTAGCAAGAGAAGAGATTTGTAAGCTTTAAACAGCTCTGATGGGTCCATAGAGGAACAAATAACAATGAGTGATGCCACCCAAACTTGAAGTTGGTCAGTTCATAAGTTGAACAGTGTATGTTCATCATATGTTTAAGAACCAAGACTTGGATCAAATGCACTTTAATATTTTCTTAATTCAATCCAAGCGCGACAGGGGAGTGAATTTATATCTTCTGCAGCTACACAGTCTTCACATTCTTATTGCAGTAATGCAACATGGTCCAAGGCAGCTGGTGAGACTGGTGGGCTGGAAGGCAGGGGGGTCAACAGTAGATGGAGCCAGAACCTACATCAGGTAGAGCCAACTAGTTCCAGTTTTGTCCCCATTTTCCTCTTTGCAGAGTTCTACAAGGCAACACCGAGACTAAGCAGGAGGAAATGGAGAGATAGCGTCATCCCTTGGGCTGGCTAAAAGTGAGAAGACAAGCAGGTTGAAGGGAGCAGACTGAGGTTGGGGTCAGGGTCCCATTTGCCCATATGGACCAGCATCCACTGCCTTCACCTCTGTTTAGCTGTTTTAGCTGTATATGCTTGTGTTTAAAAGTGTCTTTTGTTGCTTATAATTCATTGTATATTACACCCAACTCTGGCATGAGTAGCAATGAAAGTCAGGATAGAAATACTTTGAATGAACAAATGAAAACATTTATAATCACCTGAATTTTATGACAGGGCTGAAGCCCTCAAGAATTTGTTGGATCCCAACTTCCAGTAGCCCCAGCCAGGATACCCAGTAGTCAAGGATGATAGGAGTTATAGTCTATAATTATTATTACTATTAATTATATTTATATCCCACCTTTCCTCTAAGGAGTTCAAGATGCATGGTTCTCCCTGTTTTATCCTCACAACAACCCTGTGAGGTAGGTTAGGCTGAGAGTGAGTGACTGGCCCAAGGTCACCCAGTAAATGCCATGGCTAAGTGCAGATTTGAACCCTGGATCTCCCAGCTAGTCAAGCACTTTAACCACTACACCACATTGGCTCTGGAGTTTTAGAGGTACTCAACCCTTGTTTTAAGAGATCTACTACAGTTGTACATACAGAAAAGAAGAAGGATAAAGTGAACATTTATGGATATTTACGTTCTGATGCACACTGTTGCAGTAAGTAACGAAGAAGTTATGGGGTTTTGAGCATGAGCTGAAGGCATCTTCTTTTGCAAGATGTACCATAAACTAGAGCAGGAAAAAGTATTTTCATCAATATCAAAACATGTTCTGTATGTACAATCAGTACAGTTATCTCAGCTGGTGAGTTGCTCTGTGCCAAGAGGTTATGAGTATTCCAAGAAGCCCTGATGTCAAGAAAATGAAAGAAAACATCTGCTGTAGAAGAGCAGGCTAAACACAGAGTAAAGTATGCGTCTAGAATAACACAGAGATTGTTATTTCATCTCAGCATCATTAGCATTGTGATTCTGAAAGAAGTTCCACTACACTCAGCTGGCTTCCATTAAGGAACTTTGAAACAGAAGCATCAGAAGCTCGTGTAATTCCGTGGTGTTGCTTACAGTCAATGCTCATTTGACTTTCTTAATGAAGGAACATGCATATTCAAGCTTCTAGTGCTGGCCCTTGGAATTATGCAGAAGGCTTTCTCCCACGGTATCTAGTTTAGGTGTCAGGCTTTAGGCACCAGTGCCTATGAAGCAAAGGCTTTGCAAAGGCTAAATCACTTGAACCCATGTATGAGGTTAGAAAGAAGACAGGGTGCCAGCGTTCTATCCCCGTTTCGCCCTAGCAGTCCAAACAGTTGAGAGGCTGCTGTTCTGCCCCTGGTGGGGCCAATTGGTTGGGGGTGGCGGATAGCACACTCCCTGAGCACAGTTTTCTGGGCTTCTTCAGTAGTCTCATGCCATTAATGTGTCTACTAGTGCTAAATATAGTTGAAGAGACAATTTCTTGGCTTAAGCCTGTGGAGGTGTACCCTCTCCAGCATTTTGGTGAGGTTCCTGAGTGTATTAGCGCTAGCTTTCCTGGTGTTAGGTACCACCTGTAGGTGAGTTTTAGGGTGAGTTCTTTTCATTGAAATGGATTTAAAGGGGGGTTTAGACCATATTCTGGCCCATTCGGTAGGGTTGTTTTCATATCCTATGTCATCCTCCAATTGTCTTTTTATTGTGCCTAGGGGATTTGTGAATTGGCCCTACTAAACATCTTCCAAGATAATAATGCCCATTTACACCACAAAGAACTCATAACCCACCTACTTTCAGCAACCAGAAACGTCATAACCAGACATTGGAGAGACCTGTCAGGAGTAAGCATGGACCAATGGTACCAAATAGTATGGGAAACAGCCTTACTAGAAAAAACTAACCAACAAGCTGAAACTGACGCGGGGGCAAATAGAAGAGGATGCCTTCACCCCGATATGGCTCCCCTTTATCACACACACAGCCCAACAAGACAATGACAAAAATTTACTGACAGCATACAAATCAGTATGGCTAACCTGACCCAAAACATCCACCCACCACACTCACACATGAAAAGAAAGACCACCACAGCCAATCACAAATGAACAACCACACCCTTGGCCAACCCCAATCTCTCTCACCAGCAAAAGAACACAAACGAATAAAAGAGAACCTACACAAACAAAGCTGATATCAAGCCCTACATATATTAAGCAAAACAGAAACACCATCACCTGGTCCCACCCCCATCCACCCTCCAGCCACCTATCTACCTCGTTTCCCCTCTTTCTTCTTAGTGTCTCAACAAATGAAACCGTTTTGCAAAAATGATACATGTGAAAATATGAGAGACACTGCACACACCTTTGTAATTCAAAAAATCTTCAATAAAAAATATTTTTTTAAAAAAACAAACAAACTATATTTAGCACTACTAGACACATTAATGGCACAAGACTACTGAAGAAGCCCAGAAAACTGTGCTCAGGGACTGTGCTATCCACCAACCCCAACAAATCAGCCCCACTGGGGGCGAAACAGCAGCCTCTCAACTGTATGGACTGCTAGGGCGAAACGGGGATAGAACGCTGGCTCCCTGTCTTCTTTATAACCTCATACGCGGGTTCATCTGCAAGCATTAGTAGTATCCACAGAAAGCTGCCAGGGCCCAAGGGCTCCACCACAACCCACGACTGACATCTAGCTTCCCTTTTCATGTAGTTGGTTGTATGAACTGCCCACCATTTTAATCTTTCACAATGCCTGCAATTCAGTCTGTCATCAGAGCATTATAGAAAATGTCAATGTTATCTCCCACAGGACTAACTATCCCATGCAGATCACAGTGCTGCTGCTGACACTGTCACCACCAGAAGATAAGCCCATAGGATGAAGGGTTCAATACTGTAGAAGGGGGCTAGCAAATAGATGAGGTCCCCTTGGAATCTGGTGTCAAATCTGGGTGGACAATAGCTCCCACTACTGAAATGCAACATTTCCTCTGTTTCTGCCTCAGCAGTGTGCTAAGTCCCCGGGTGTCTATTAGCAAAATAAAGTAAAAGAGGGGGGAAATGGGAAATCAGTTGCTACTGAGATAAATTCCAGCATCTCTGCATGTCAATTTCAGTCCCAGAAGTATTTTCAGTCCTTGGATCCATTATCAGTTTTGTTCTGAGGATTGCAAGCCTGCTTGTCTCTCTCCTCACCTGCTACTAGCTTCCCCCCCCCCCAGTCACCATATGCAGCTGTGCTAAATTCCCATCACTATGTGTGCAACAAATGTTGTTTTAAAGATAACTCTTAGGGCTTGTTTGTGGAATCTTATTTATAGCCTATATTTAGAGAAGCAAGTTATCATAAAATGAAGAACGTGGAGGCTTTCCTTTCCTTAAGCACTGCTGTTTGCTAATTTTCTGGCATCAGGCCACATTGGAAATTACAGTTGTAGGTTTCAGTCTGTCAGTGTGTTGTAAATATTTTAAGCAATTCTACCCATTTCCATCTGGATCTTTGTACTTGGCAGTTTTTGAATAATCAACATTTCCCCCCTTTCCTCTGAAATGAATTAGAGTGTGAGAGTGCTAACATTTCAGATGTTTTTTTTTATAAAGTTTAGGGTCCTCTGAAATCAAATATGTTTGTTGTCTGAGCTAAGTGAAGACTTTGTTCAAAATCAGATAATGGGCAGACTTTGTGTATCTCCCTTGCACATTAAGATGATGTAATAAAACTTGATATGCCCCAGCTGAGAACAGGGTATATGGGGTTTTAGGGGAGGGGTAGGTCCTGAGGTGGGGGACACATTGTGCTTCTTCTGAGATAGTTTGTCCACCTTTGACCCCCACTCTGCACTCACCTGTGGCTCCTAGAAGCTGTCATGGGACAGTAGTCACACCATGGCTATTCTGTTATAAACAAATAAAATCCTAAGACTCTTTGCTGCCTGAAATGCATCTCCCCTCTTTCCAATCAACAAAAGCCAAGGGGACTGGCAATTGACTCATGATCCTCCACCAGCACCTGCGAAGGGGTGCAGAGCAGGCCAACAACTTATTACCCAACAGACTCTGCCACCTAAGGCAGATACCTCAATCTGCATAATGCTAATGGTAGGGCTCGCCTTTTTTTTTTTACCAGAATGATAAAACCAATTAAAATGCCACAAGAACAGGAATGAAATGTTAAGTGTCACCACTAAGATTCAGTCTGGTATCATATATGAATTTGCATTCTGAACTCCAATGCTCTCCCAACCTTCAAATCCTTTGAAGTCTGCCAGCCAATAATCTAAAGTTCAGCCAGAACAGAAATATAATCAATTCCATTAATTTAACATAGAATATGTGCAACTGGAATCAATCCCTGCTGTTCCTTCAGCATAAAACTATCAATTTGTAATAAATCAGTCTCCATTAAAATGCATGCTTGCATCTGAATATGAAATCTGCACAGTGTAAAATATGCTTAAGTGAGTCGCAATAATTTAAATGTTCCTAAGATCTCATGGGTCTTTTTGTAACAAATAACTCTCAAATGAATTATGAACATCTGCATTCTGTTTTATGTTGCCCTGTCTAACCACCAAGATGGGACTGATTCACAACATTTGTGGACCAGCTCAGTGAAGCAAAAGAAGAAAGGGACAATTACCATTTTCAAATACCTTGATTAAAACAAGGATGGCAGAACACAGAACCATTAGCAAGAAACTGCAGGAAGTCTTGAGCAGTCTAGCTTTATTTCATTTGTAAGGTAAAAAAAGAAAGTAGCAGCTATGGGCAATCTTTAGTACAGGCTCGCTGTTCTTCTGTTGGGTATTAGGAGCAAACAACTGAACTGTTCAGGGCTTCTGGGAAAGAGTGGTTTCTTCCAATGAATATCAAAGACTGGGAACGACCTAAAGGCAGCAGACAGGTGATAGTGTTCACTTGACCGAAAGGGCAACATAAAAGATTGTGCTGCTGCTTACTTCTTGTCCACTAGGGATTTTTGCTGGGCATAGGCATGCCTGCAAAATATATTTTTCTTCATTGCAGAACTGCAGCGAAGGTGCTGCATTTATTTAAAAAGCCTAGTAGATCCACTGGAGATTTTAAAATGTTGATTCCACCCATCGTCTTCTTTTGTAAGCATTTTCTTCTATCGCCCCACACAGTGCAGTCGATAGTAAAGATATATGCCACACTCACGCTATACATTTAAAGCACTGTTATATCACTTCAACACTCATAGTTTCTCCTCTCGTTTGATGGGATTGCCTACATGAGAGTTTATTATGGATTTGCTGCTATTCATGCATGCAAGGGTGTTTTTTTTTCCTTTTGTGTGTGTGTTCAAATGATGTTGCCCTCACCAAAATGTTAGCCCACACTTTCTCCCCATTTAATCTGGATTTTCCTGTTCCACAGATAATCAGATATAAAAAATAAATTCTATTGCATATGGAACTAGGGTCGATGGATTGGTAAATAAATGAAGACACAGCTTGTGACTTGCTTGGGCATCTCTGTAAAGGTCCGTCAAGCATCTTGTGTTTGGCTGTTAGCTAATGAAGTAACATCAAGTGGTTGAAAATTATTAAGCTATGTATTTATTTATGTATGCATGTGTGTCCTTATTTGATCAGGTGTTCTGAAAGCATCTGTTTGCCAAGTCAGCTGGCGGTACTAAATTGTTCAGTCTTTAAAATAGAAACGCTCTAAAATAACCTCTCCAAACTGAATAAATGGGTGGCAAAATGGCAAATGTAGTTCACTGTAAAGAAGTGCAAGGGCAAAAAAACCCTGAATTTCTCATACTGTATATGCTCATGGGATCTGAGGTGGCAGTGACTGACAAGGAACAAGACATCGGGGTTGGAGTGGATAGCTTGGTGAAGATGTCGATCCTACATACAGCAGCTGTGAAAAATACAACTGCATTTGGAATACATTGTACAATTCTGGCTGCCTCATCTCAAACATATATAATGGAATTGGGAAAGGTTCAGCAGTAGGCAACCAAAATGATAGAGAGAATGGAATAATTCCCTTATGAAAAAAGGTTGCAGGGTCTGGGACCTTTTATGTTTCAAGAAAAGGCAAGTACAAGGTGATATGAAAGAACTTTATAAAATTATGCATGGTATGGAGAAAATGGAAATAGAAAGGTCCCCCCCCCCCCGCTCACTCCCCCTAACAATAGAACTCATGGAAATCTAATGTTGGAGGATGCAGGGCAGATAATGGCAGGTATGTCTTCACTCAGCTTATATTATTATTTAAATTTATATACTGCCCTTTATCCGAAGATCACAGAGCAGTTCATAACATAAAAATACAAAATGAGCACACAAAACTAAACATAAACAAACCAATAATACCCCACAAACAGATATAACAGGCAATACAATATTCAATCAGCCAAAGGCCTGCCTGGTTAATGCAGAAATGTTTTTGCCTGGTGCATCAGATATGTAATGAGGGCACCAGGCCTGGTTGGAATCTGCACCCTGGTCCCCCAGTGAGACCTTGCTTGCCTGGCTTGTACCATGACAAGGTTCAACATTGGCCGACTCCCGTCGTAGATGTTTGGAGTGATCCAAACCCAGAGGATCCATTCCATCAACATGGAGCTTGTGGAATGATGAACTGATCCTGGGACCCAATGCCATACCAACCCTTGCCCTGTCTGCTGCTGTCAATAAAGATTTGGCCTGATTTTATCCCATCGCCGTACAGTCTGTTTATTTTGCTGCTCTCATGGGTCACATAATGTGCCTGCCTGGGCAAATACAATTCTTCTTCTTCTTCTTCTACTACTACTACTACTATATTATTATTATTATTATTATTATTATTATTATTATTATTATTATTATTATTATTATTAATACACTGCCCATCTGGCTGGGTTTCTCCAGCCAATCTGGTCATTCCTGTGTTGTCATACAACAATTGGCATTTCTTTAGTGTCAAGCACCAGAGGAATAAGAACACTTGTGGTTCAACAGGACCATGTGATAGCATTTCAGTTACTTAGCTTATTATTTCCATAGAGGCAAGTCTCACTGAGCTCAGTTGAGGTTACTTCTATGTTAGCATGCATAGGATGTGAATGATAGCAAACCAAATTTGTAATTGGCCTGACACAGTCAGAAATGCAGTGTGTTTGGGCCCATGGGTTTGAGCCCCACATTGGGCAAAAGCTCCCTGCATTGCAGGGGGTTTGACTAGATGCCCCTCATGATCCCTTCCAACTCTACAATTCAAGAATTCTAGGATTCTACTCTCCGTGTTGGACAATTATTAGGACTTAGCAGTGTTCAGTGTGGTCCGCGTCATTCACTGGCATACAGGAATAGTTCAGTTCCTGAATGCTTTATGGTTCTAAGTTTCTGAATCCTGAAAACCTATAGAATCTAAGTCATACTATCAGTGGCAACACTGCCACTAAAAGTAGGGTAGGATTCAAGTTAGTATTCCAGCAGTGACCAGCACAAACACTCATTAAACAAGGCTCTGCCATCTGCAAGCAAAAAGACAAAACAAAATTGTGCTATTCTGTGAGTTACATTTCAAAGACTTAGATTCTGCATGAACATGCCACACTACTGTGATGTGAAGGATAAGATTAATAGAAAATCACTTTTATTTCTCCTCTGCATTTATTTGCATATAGGTCAGCTTATTGAATAATGCATGCCTTCTTGTTCTTATTAACATAAGGTACTTCGAATCTGGCTTTTGATCAATTAAGTGCATCTTGAGAGTCCAGAAACAGGGGAGGGGGAGATTAAGTATTTGCTGTACACGACTCCCCCCTCCCCTCCAAGGACTCTAGTGGGAAAATAAAAAAGAATGAATAAATCAGCTGCTTCTCAGCAGAACAAACTTATTTTCTATCCAAATAAAGCCTGACCCTAGGGATGCTCATCTCCCCATGCAAATTTCTATCTAGATTTGGGGGAAATCTGAATTAATAACTTGAACTTGTTTGTGGAATGGACCAATACATAGGCTGTCCACCATAGCAGGATCACATTCTCAGAATCCTTTCAGTTTAGCCAGTGTACACATGGCTCATGCACAGTGATTAAATCACAGTAGGGGGGGGGATCCTGATGTGTTGACACAATCAATATTCTTTTGTCCTTTTATTAAAGGTGCTTTAATCAACTCCCATGCATTAGTTAACTTGTAGGGAGAGGAAAGGCATGAACTACAAATTGTGGTGAACTATGCAGGTCACAACACTGAAATTAATTAAAAAAAATATTCAAGTTAAACTGGAAGGCTGCTGCAATGAAGGACACCTGCTCATCTCTTTCTTACTCCAAAGTCTTACTTACTTTGGGAGTTACCTCCATCCGTCTTTAACGGGTATAACTTTACAACAAGGAAATTATATTTATCAAGTACAAATACTATATTTAACAGCAATGGGAAATACAGATTGTTACTACTATTCTCATAATCAGCATTGCTCTGGAATACAAAGAAACAAAAAATTAAGTGAACTTTGGAAACATAGACAAAAACCTGCTCCTTGATCTCAGGAACCAACATGCAGAATTTGGTCACAATATTTTGAGATGTGCAAATGCATAGTGAGCAGCCCAACAACTTTCCAAAATAGATGGCTGCAGCCCTAAGCACAGTTACCTGCGAGTAAATTTCATTGACCTCCGGGAGACTTATGAATAGACATTGCACCAAAAGTCTTGCACTGGAGCCCAATGCTTTCAGATCATACCTAGATATACATTTTGCTAAACTGGTACCAATGATGTATTTTGGGTAGACTTAATTCCAAAGGTAAGTAAGATTTGGAGAAATCCACAGCTGTCCAAAGACAGCTGAAGTTTGTGAACTACTAGTAGCCTCATTAAGGAATATCACTTGAAGACCTTTGGCTGCAAATCTCCAAAAAGAGTTATGCTGTTTAAATTTCAGAGACTTCAGGAGGATCTCAGCAGCCTAACTCTGCACAGATTGCAGGCTTTGTGAACATGAAGTATAATGTTGACAATTTTCACACTGGCAAACTCTTATTGTTCTGAGTTTCACAGCTTGCCTCGAGGTTTGGTGCATCCGTGGAAAGATGGCTCCTTTTCCAAAATTACTGTGGTTTGCAGCCTATTCTCTGGGTTATACAAATAAAAGTGCTGGGATTAAAAATAAAAGGGCATGTTAACATCCATAATAATCCATATCAATATGGTCTTGCCAACCCTCAGCAGCCAGGCATGTGCTGACTTAAGAGGCCTGTCGCAGAAGAGCGTACCAATGACTGGCAGAATGACTGCATTCTTTTAAAAGTACAAATATGTTGGCTTCTTCCTTCCTGGTTCATTTGCTGAACACATTTCTGTGGTTTAAGAAATCCAGTGCCTGGGAGGGTGGGGAATGGGCTTCATAAAGAATTACAACAGGTTATTGAATAGCTTATTGAAGAGCCAGGCTATCATTTCTTTGATGGGGAAGACTCCAGTTTGAGTAGTTATTTGCTACTTCATGCCTTTGACGATGCTGATGTTTGTAATTACCTGATTCATAATGTGAATTTGATCAGCTGGCTATGCTCTTGTTGCCTGAACAAATAACACACTGATTGCATTCTGTGCCTCATTCAAAACATGCATATACTAAAGGTCAAGTAAATCTCACTCAAAGTAGACCTTAATAAACTTAGCTGTTTATGAATTTCAGTTAGTCTACTCTGAGTAAAACTAAGTTGAATATCAACCTTTGTGATGATTGGCACATGACACAATTCCTATTTTCTCATCAAATAAATGTATCTTACACAGTCTGGCAAGTTATAGAATCCCTAGCTTTGTGTGGAGAGAGTCTCTTCCTTTAAATTCCTGGGAGTTTACCTTAGTGAAGACCTCACTTGGAAAAACAATATAACTCAAGTGGTTAGGAAGGCCCAACAGAGACTCCATTTTTTCAGGGTCTTGCGAAAGAACAAGTTAAACAACAATTTGATGACCTCCTTCTACCAGTCCACAATAGAAAGTGTAGAATCATATTGTATCACAGTGTGGTACGTTGGCTTGACAACCACAGACAGAAAGTCTTTACAGAGGGTGGTGAACACAACACATGATATCATGGGCTGTCCCCTGAGCCCGCTAGATGACATTGCAAGGGATTGTTGCCTTAGGAGAGGGAGAGAAATTCTCAGGGATGATTCACACCCTGGCCAGCACCTCTTTAATCTTCTACCCTCGGGCAGGAAATATAGAAGTATAATCAGTTGTAACAACAGGCTAAAAAACAGTTTCTATCTGTGGGTTGTTAGGCTGCTGAACGGAAAATAATATAGTGCAACTGACTTCCGGGGTTGGTTGGTGTGTTGTGCAACAAGCACACAGAGTGCAATGAGATTTCGTGTTTTGGGGGGTGGGGAGGGAGGCTTGGTTAATTTCATTGTACACAGGTTGTACATTGACAATAAATGTATTATTATTACTTGTACGTAAACCCTTTACTAAACTTGGACTCATGTTGGGTAATTGATTTAGGTCAGGAGATGGTGTGTGTGCACAGCTAAGAATCCATTGCTGTACTTTCTCCAACCCCAATATCAACATGGCTCATCAACCACTTTGGGTGAGTTTAAACGTATTGCATGCTTGTCTCCAGTCATAATCTCTATATCTGTGTGAGAAATAACTCCCAAGAGACTTCACCAAGGAGCTATTTGGTCTAAAGTTTCATTTGTAAGTATGTATAATTGACTCAACTTCCTAGTTCTGTTCCTAGGTCAAGACTGGGTGGTTGCTTTCTCTTGAGTTGTAGTTGACTGCATGGCAGTATTACTGTGGATGGAGGGGGTTTCTCATTTTTCCCTTCTTGGTGTGTATTGTGGAATGCAAACATTCTATTTCAGCTCCCGAATCTAACATCCTCCTTTGCCTGGAAGTATTGACATTTTCCAAGATTCTCTGATCAAAGCAAAATCTTTGCTGAACCCCACTGGTTTGATGACACCGTATCTTTGTTGTGAGGGGAATTGGGTTGAATAACTCTTTTTTTTCAACGTCTACTTGTGTGAAGAGCCTGAAATAAAGAGGGAAGACAAAAGATGTGACAAATCTAGGACCACATTATTAAATATATAGCTTTAGATCTGCATAAGGAACCAATGTGCAGGAAACTGCTTCAATAACTATCAAACTCCTAGGCTTTTTATAAATGGGTGTGGGAGAGGTGGGTATTATGCTATCCCCCCTCCCATGCCATACCCTTTTGTGTGAAGAAAAGAGCCTCCCTGACTCACCCCCCATGCCCCATAACTCCAAGTGTGAAACAAGTAAGCCCCCAAAGTCCCAGAGCCCTGGGTGCACGTCTCGGGAATCATCAGTGTACATGTACCCAAGCTAGAAGGGAATTCTCCAAAGTAATAGTAGCTTCCCCCGGGGAAGTATGGGAAAGAGTGAGCCAATTACAAATTGAGATGAGGCAATTTCATCCATCACAACTTCACACATCAGTAGAACCCCTAAAGAAGGACTTCAGATGGAGATGGGCAATTTACAGGCAGTGCACACATATGAAGGAGCTGCAGCTTACCATGAATACTCAACGAGAATACTTATCAACTTGTAAACCCTTTTGCAATGCTCAAGTAGATTTCCCTTTAATGCTCAATAAGCCCTGCTTTATACCTCAGTTGATATTCAACTGCCTCAAATCCAAAAAGTTTAAAAGTGCCTGAAGGTATCTAGGAAAGCTGCAAAATGTTCAGTCAACCAATCTGTGTGTTTCTTACTTTCCACTCCCTGAAATTACTGTTTGTAATGAAAAAGTGATGCCGAGAGCCCAAGAAATCAAAACTTCATAATGGGTGGGGGTGTTCTTTCCCCCACTTTCCTATATGATTACGGCCAAATGTACAAGTCTGGATGAGACTTCAACTCCACTCAGAGACTGATGAGCACTCATCTTTAGAAACTAATAGAAGCAGCAGATTCTCTTTTTGTAAACATAACAACACTGAATTACTTTTAAGTCAGAATACATGAAAGCTAGTAGGTAACAGACTACAAATTGAAGAGGGCGTGAAAACACTACTCCACATGAAAACATTGTGCATTGTGCGTGTAGAAATTTTATTTATTTGGTAAAACATTTCAGCTTCCATGCTCGTCAGCGGCTCTGACAAAAATGAAAGGATGCTGTTGCCAAGATGGCCTTTATAGAGTTTTGAGAATGGACTGTTCAGAAGGGCTTCATTTATTGAAGAGAAGTGATGCTGGCACTATCCTCCAGGTTGAGATCATGTGGTGTTCATGCGTCCAGTGTGTACACCCAGAAGTTCTTCCTCTTTGCTAACATTGTAGGATGAGGTGGCCTCTCTGTTGCAGCTTTGAATAAGCTTGGCAGGGCCTGGTCATCAGAATTGAAATCCGTAGCAACCAGTCACTCCACATTTTTTGGTCAAAATTTCAGATTTGTTGTTTTTAAAATGTGTGTAGGCTGGTTGACCTATGCACAGGATATTACGTTTTGATTCTTGTTTTATTTTTTGCACTCAGTGATATAGATTATATTTGTTTGATGTTTTTATAACTAGAAAGAGAAAGAGAAAAGATCAGGGGCCAAATGAGGAGAGGAGGGTGCCTGTTAATGGGAGGACATTCTCAGTGATAGACCCATGGCTATGGAATTGCCTCTGAGAGAGAGTCACCTCCTTTTTATGGTCTTTTCAGTGACAGGTTAATGCTTTTTTTATAAAAAAAATCATCCTTTTCTTTTAAACTAACTTGGGTTTCATGTGGGCTTCTGAATTCTTTCCCCATATACCCACATTTATTAATTACTAATTACCGTATTTTTCCATGTGTTGGATGAGGTTTTTTTCACACCAAAATCATGTCAAAAAACTGGGGTCGTCCAATACACGGATAGTAGCATGGGGGGAGATGCCACTGCACACTGGGAATGATCTGGGGGCGCTGGCTGGCTGCGCACAGCTTCCCCTGATGCCACTGCACATGGGAAGCACTCCTTGGATCGTTTCCCACGCACAGCAGCATGGGGGAAGGTGCCCTCCAGCCAACCAGCTGGCTGGCTGGCTGGAGCGCAACTTCCCTCAATGCTGCTGCGCAAGGGAAATACTCCCTACCTGCGTGCAGGAAACGATCTAGGAGTGTTTCCTGCCCGTAGCTACGTGGGGGGGGGGGCGAGGCTCAACAACTTTGGGCCACCTCCCCTCATTTTCTTAAAATTGAGTCCACCAAAATATACATGGGGGCATCAAACAGATGGAAAAGTACAGTAGCTGTTGTTGTTGTTGTTGTTTGTTGTTGTTGTACTATTAATAATTAAATTACCAGAAAGAATTATTTCTATGCTGCTTTCTATTGTTTTGATAATGTACTTTTATATTTCGGAAGACTCTTGCCATAGTTCCTTGCAGGGAGACTAGGTGCCAACTCCCTGGGGCCCTGGATGCACAGACACCCACAAAATTCCCCAATGGAGGGACCAGGCACCCACAAATTTTGGTACCAGGGCCATGTATGCTGCATGGCACCCACGACCCCAGGTACCCATGGTTGCAGGGCCAAGCTGGCACAGCTGACAAAAAATATTGACTCACTGGTGGGGCTTGGAAAGGTGGAATGGAGTGGGATGGTGAATGCCTGATGCCGAGAGCTGGAATGAAATTGACTATCCTGGAGGTTACATGGCTGGTGAACTGCAACATTTTGTTGCAGGTCTCACACCTATGTGGGTATGAAGAAAAAGTGATAGGTTCTAGCTGTGTAATGGGGATGATACAACAACACCAGAACATATCTAGAAAACTGAAGTGCTCAAAAACTGAAAAATTCCCTGCTGAATTCCTGTATGTTGTCCATCACTTATCAGAGAAGAGCATTGTCAGAACAAACAGAGGCAACATTCATACAATATCACAACATACATGCACTGTGAATAACAACCATTTTTAATGAATCTTACAGGATCAGATAAGTGAAGAATATTTCTGGGTGAAGAAAAGTTTGCAATTTCTTCCTATGGCTTGAGGAATACTGTGACTGCGAATGGTATGGGTTTGTTTACCCCCTTCAGGGAGGAAGCAGAGCACTGGAAAACTATAATGAAAGTGTTTTTCTTTTAAAGCAAACTGTGTGCCAGCAGCGTCACCTCTGGACATTTTTTTCTTTTTCTTGAGGGAACATGGAAATGTACTGACAGATGAGCATCACTCATCTTCTTGTTAAGGGCACAGGAGCCACGCCAGAAACTTAAAAAAATAGGTGGCAACCCCATGCCCTTTTATCTGCTACTGTGAATGCCACTCTAGAAATGCAGTTCATTCATTTCATACCTGAGAAGTGACATTGTTAAGAGTCTGCTTCGCATCATGTCTGCTGCATTTAGAAATACCAATACTAGCTTTAAAAGGAAGCCCAGAAGGACTAGGCATTTCAGGTCCACTCACGACTATTTCACACTGGAGATACATTTTCAGACAAGTAGAAATGTCAACAGCACTATATTTTTTTAGAATAGTTTGCTACAGCTATAAAGCAGTACTAAAATGACAAGAACAGGTAGTGACGAATTGACTGCTAAAAAAGAACAGAAGGGAAGGAACTATAGGATTGGATTGGATTTTCGTTTCCATCCTTTTAATCTTGAAACTATTTTGATATTCCTGGAGATCCCTATATAGTGTTACCGCTTTAAAAGCTTATTTCTCCCACTCCCATATAATAGTAATTTTAAAAATTAGTTTTTATTAAAGATTTTGTTGTCTAACAAATAAACAAGGAAAAGTGCATATAGCACTTCCTTTTTCATATGGTAGTAATTTTATGATGACTGTATACAGGCGGAGACCATTTTAGGTGTGTCCAATTGACGCATGATCGCCGATGGGCAGGTCCTTTTGGACTTGGAAGAGGTCATAATAGGAGTGGAATGGGGGCAGGGTGGGGTGTAACAGGGGTGGGGTGTAACAGGGCATAACAGGGTGGGGCATGCTTATGTACACCTCTCTGACACATGTGGGCGTTGGGAATGGAACCGCCATGTGAAATGGTCGCTGCCTATATTTGATTTGATTTTGTAAAATGATGTATAAGTAAAAGCACTGATAGAATAATAGTTTGGAAAGCCATTTGTACAAATATCCTTTGTGATTCGAGGTTAATGGACAAAATAAGGTTTATTGGTTTACTTTATTGGTTACAGCATGTGAGTGGTATTGGCTTAGGCACTTGACAACACAAGCAAGCATGACTCTACCCCACTCAGTGGGGGGTCATTTAGGGTTAACAACCAGTGGGAGGAGCTTGTTGGTGCAAATACAACTGGAAGCTTCCCCTGACATCACTGGGGGTCGTGCCATGGCCCTAGCCACCAGCAGGGCATTGGAGGACAGGATCCACGACCGCCAGATCCCTTAAGGGGATACCCCTAAGAGGAGGGTTGGATGATGGCCACAACCTGTCCTCAGACACACGAGACATATACATTTGTATAAATATCCTTTATACAAGATGAGTCTTTTAAGGTGGTTGTAAATAGGATTCAACAGTTTGATCCTCCAGCTGGACAAAGATTACTTGAAATGAAGCTCATGGAGCCCAGACAATACACAATCAGTTTCATATAGAAAACCTGACAAGCATGTCACTTTCTGGTTTGCATCATTCTCTCATACACACTTGATATTTCAGCTGAAGTAAATGAATTTTCCTATTTTACTCTGCATTTTGAAATTAGAACTCCTGTTATTAATATTCAGACTTGCACATTTTGACAGCAGCATTTGAAATTTGAATCTTTAATTTCCTTTGCACTCTGTATAATTTTGAGCCTCGTAGGCTTCAAATATGAACCCTCATAAGTTGTCAGCTGCTGACTAATAATTGCCATTGTTACAAACAAGCACTATCCATTCATCCAACGTCTCACAATATTAACCCCTTTGTGCCAAACTTGATTCTGTAATCTTATGAAATCCTACGGTAATACCTTCCAACCTGTTGTCAAATGTGCTTATGTGACGATGGCTCAGCGATTGCAGCCACACATTGATATAAAGAGGTAAGACATTTGAGATTGGGTTAACAAAAGTCACAGCTTTATTAACTTGGGAGCAGAGGTGATCTGCAGTGGATTAAATTGCAGACATTCCTAAGATTAAATGTTAATGCTACACCTCTAAATGATTGTGAACCTGAGCCATTCCTGAGTCCAGAGACTGTACCTTATCAGCAGTTTGATATAAACCAGGTATAAAATAGCAAAACAAAACAAAACACCAATCTCCAATCCCAGGTCTAATTATTGTATTGCAAGGTAAATCTCTTCTTTGTATTCTACATTTGGTACTTGATTCATTATATGTAAATCTACTGACATGTTTCCACCAGTCCATCAATATTTTTCATAGGTTGACTCTGCAAACAAAGACCTACTACACATGATGAATTTTTGGATTTCCTATACAGAGCAGGAGGTTGTATTCATTGGTTTACAAAGCCTGAGCAACTCTATGGCTGTATAGAAGAGTAGACTTCAACAGTTTCATACTAGAAAGGTGGAAATCCAATAGCTTTGTTCTCAAAGTAAAACAAACACTATTATTTAATTGTTTATTAAATATGTATCCTCCCCTTCCTTCCAGAGGAGCCTAGGGTGGCAAACAATAAGTGATAAAACAATAAAAGCACATTAAGAACAATTAAGAGAGGGAAAGGACTCTGAAGTCTTGTTGAAAGAGGAAGGTCTTCGGTAGGTGTCAAAAGGACAAGAGAGACGGTGCCTGTCTAATATTCAAGGGAAGGGAATTCTAAAGGGCAGGGCAACAATACTAAAGACCCAATTCCCACACTGTGTAAAACAGACCTCCTGGTAAGATGGGATCTGCAGGAGACAGAGTGATGAATTTAGTATGTAAGAAGTGAGACAATGTTTCTGGTATTCTGGACACAAGTTGTATAGCGCTTTATGCACCCCAAACAGCACATTGAGCTTAACCCAGTAGCAAACTGCCAGCCATCAATTGCCCTTAAATTAAATATTTGTTACAAAATGGGTAGCCCATTTCCATTTCAAGGTAAAATCGATATTTTATTACAGATGGCGTCACATCTTTAAAGGAAAGCTGAATGACAAAATTTACATGTATGTAACAGTGGGTGGGCAGGAAATTGGAAAGTACATGATGATTATTTTGTTTGCTTGAGATCAGATAAAAATAAAAGCAACCCTTTATTATACTTACTTTAGTCTTTGTGAGTTTCCAGCATTCTTACAGATTCTGCTGGAAAAGACGTGTATGACGTGAAATGATCATTTCGTAAAGAAATTTAACCAGCTGTCAAATTAAGATATTAAAAGCTGTCACTGCACTCTCAAGAGACATTATTATGTTTTGTCTTACAAATATATTGCAGATGTTTCTCTGATCCGGTATAAAATGCAAATCACTTCCCTGTATATTTCTTGTTCTTATGAACAAGTAGGTATGGCTCCAGTTAGGACTGAAAACAATGGCTAAAATCTCTGTTGCCCAGACAACCTCTGACCACCAGCTGTTGCTGGGCTGCAGGTGAGGCCTGCAGGGCTTGTGGAACTGGAACATGGTCAGGAAGAAGCAAGTGGGGAGGGGAGCCCTGGCAAGCAGAACCCAAGTGAGACCCAGTCCCTGCTGTGGAAGATGTGCTGTGGCTAGGGGTGGGCCTGGGCAACAGGGCATGAGGAGGGCTGGTGTGAGGGTATTTGGGGAACAGGAGTTGAGATTCAATGCTGAGAGATGCTCTTTCATATGTGTCCTACACCTAGACAAAAGCCTCTTGCTCTCATTTGCGGGAGGAGAGGTTCAACATCCTTCTTCCCCTGCCCCGTTACCCACCATCTGTTTAATTAGGATTTTAAAACCCTTCATTAAATATTACCCCCTACCCCTGAATTAATTCAGGGCCAGCCAGTTTCAGTGTACTGTATGTGATTTCTGGGTCAGCAAGGGTTGTACAGTGGTACCTCGGGTTACAAATGCTTCAGGTTACAAATGCTTCAGGTTACAGACTCCACTAACCCAGAAATAGTACCTCGGGTTAAGAACTTTGCTTCAGGATGAGAACAGAAATTGTGCTCTGGCTGCGCAGTGGCAGCAGGAGGGCCCCATAAGCTAAAGTGGTGCTTCAGGTTAAGAACAGTTTCAGGTTAAGAATGGAGCTCCGGAATGAATTAAGTTCTTAACCAGAGGTACCACTGTATTGGCCAGGGTGTGAGGACTAGAATGCATCATACAGAACTATATATTTCTCTTACCCCAACACTAAAATTCAGCCATGCCTCCTGACACAGAACAGCAGTCACTGGAAGCTTGCACCTTCTAATAGGCTTTCGGTGATACATGGATGGAACAGGAGAGAGGCAGGGAACTAGGCAGAGGGCCTTCTTGGTAGTGGCGCACACCCTGTGGAACGCCCTCCCATCAGATGTCAAAGAGAAAAACAACTACCAGACTTTTAGAAGACATCTGAAGGCAGCCCTGTTTAGGGAGGCTTTTAATGTTTAATAGATTACTGTGTTTTATTTTTCTGTTGGAAGCCACCCAGAGTGGCTGGGGAAACCCAGCCAGATGGACGGGGTATAAATAAAATTTATTATTATTATTATTATTATTATTATTATTATTATTATTATACCTGTTATCTCTACTCTGAATCCTAATTGCCAGCAATGCTCCCACTTCCTAACCCTGATGCAGTTCTGCACCAACAAATACTTCTGTTTTGCTATATAAAATGGTTCTTTTGCTGTTATGTCCCATTAATTAATATGCAGATATATGCATTTCAAGTGTGTAAAGTTCTTCATTGACATTGCCTTAGTTGTCCAATGCAAACTAGTACTTTTAGCTCCAAGAGGCAAATAGGGCTAAGAGACCAGTGGCTTGTATAATGCAGTCCTTATACATCTGTGGCTGATGTGAGGCTGCGAGCAGAGCTGCTGCTATCCAAGTCTTTGTTCGTAGAATGGCAATTCAGACTGGAGTAAGTACAGACTTCCTCAGAGCAGTGCAAGAGTCCAAGAGTGCTTACACAGGGTCCATGTTTCCTTTTGGAAAACTGAGGCACATCAGAGACTGTGGTGTCTTCATGATATATGGTTTATTTACCAACCTCTTTCCCATGCCCAGCTTGCCCCGGTGTGTGCCAGTCCCAGCTGCACCCCTCAGCAGGATCCTCTTTCTCCTCTCTGTTGTCCTGCCAGTTTATGACAGGAAATAATGCGTGAGAACTTTAGTGATTCACTGCATCACCTTGAATTGCTGAAGAGCACACTCAGAACAATTGCACACAGTCTGGAGCAAGGGAATTCAGCCTGAGAGGTCAGTGAAATCATTGACAAAATCCACACTCAATTAAGGTTCCTGAGCCAGGGTGGACACTGTATGTTTTGTACAGTATTGCCTTCCCAAATAGCAGAGTCAAATTGTGTGCAGGTGTGAAAGCTTGAGGAAACAGCTGTTTCCTAAATTGCTCTCAATACTATCATTATGCAGTCCACCTTTGAACAGAAAAGCAGTGGCATGCACAATCAAGAGCATGTTTGCAAATTTTCAGTTTAATTGTTGAAGGCAGATGAGATGTGATTCATAAGAAGCTATTACCTTTCATCTGAGTACAAGTGCATGGGTTTGGATCTGTGTGTCACAGTTTCTAGGCACAACACTGAAATCAGTCATGTTACTCCAGATCTCACTAGCTGAGAATTAGGCTCTTTGTGTCTACTGGTACATCTATCAGTGTAATTTTTGAGATAGAAATCTGGCAGCCTAGGCTTTAAGCTTTGGGGTGGTGGCTTGCTATTTACCTTCTGCTCTTAAAGGTATTCTGGAAGTGCACCTATTCCGGTAGTGCACCCTGAGAATGAAGTACAGGGGAATCCCCACAGTTTTTAATCTGTGATATTTTAATGTATTTTGGTATTTGTTGGAAGCCGCACAGAGTGGCGGGGGAGACCCAGCCAGATGGGCGGGGTAACAACAACAACAACAACAACAACAACAATAATAATTGCCCGTAAGTTCCTTCTGATCCAGTCTGCCCTGTTCTACCCACACTGTGCCTCATTCCGCCCCTGCCATGTCCCCCTTTGACACCAGATATGGCACATGTGTCAGAGGTTGCGCATGACTCGAATGTACACAAGTGAGAAGTTGCCTGTAATTTTCCTGGGAAGAGGAAATGGACTTGAGCTATTAGAAAAGCTGGTGACCACATGCAAACATTTTTACAGCTTATCAAATATGCATTGCCAAGACACATCAGCAATGTTCCAGGCACAGTCTCAGCATTTTCTGTTATTCTAGGCCAGCTGCAGAAATGTAACTGCCTAATTCTTTACGGTTTCCAAGTAGTCATTCCCAAAGGATTGTGAATTGGCATCCTCGTTTGGATGCACGAGAGCCATCAAAAGCTGGCAAAGTGGTGCTATAAAGCAATGCACCAGTCAAAGATCTGCACTATGGGAGATAAAACAGAATATGGAAATGTTTAAAGATTAAAAGACATGAGCATAGTCATAAGTTCCTTTGCTGGTAGAATTCTACCTGTGAAAAATCTTTAAAATATATTCATGAAGAAATGAAGAAACACTTTGCTAAGTTTTTGTTTGTTTGCTTGCTTGCTTTGGTTCTTATTACCTCAATGGGCACTTGATTATCTTGCTCATTGTAATATCTCCTTCCCTCATGCATTTCACACAGCTATAGCAAGAGTGTCCATCTTTATCTCTGTGACACTGTGCCTCCTGTATTCCCCCCCCCCCCTTTCATTCCTTTCTAGCTCTGCACTTCCATCTAGGAACAAAAAGGTGAAGCACTTGACATGAGGGTAACTAGGTCCACAACTTTATTAACTTCAGAGCAGAGGAGAGCTGCAGCAGATCAAACAACTGTGGGAGCATGGTTAAAGTAGAATGTTAACACCACTTCTGACTGCCTACTAAATGAGCCCTGACAACTTTAGGGCAAATTAGGCTGACCCTTTAGGGCAAATGGGGCACGGCACCACCAGCCTCAGTCTGCTCCTACCTGCCTGTCTTATTCCTTATAACCAGTCTGGGGGTGCCGTTGCTTGTCACCTTCCTGCTCCTTAGTCTCAGTGTTGCCCTACTAGAACTCAGCAGGGAGAAATCAGAATTTGTTGGCTCTGCCTGCCATTGGTTCTGGCTCCACTTACTGTTGGGCTCTCTAGCCACAATGGGCACCAACCACCACTGATGCCAGGTGTGTTTGCCAACCCCCTCAATGCAGGAAGTTGGGAACAGAGCGGGTAAGCCTAGCTTGCGCCTGTGTTCAGCATAAGATGTGGACAAGACTGCATTCTTTTGTAGGCATTAATAGGGCCATGCCGACTTAAAGAAAATCTCATTGTGGTTGCAATTCTATCAATATACACTTCCTAGTCAGTGAGCCCCACTGAACACAATGGGTTACTGCTGCATGAGCATGTGTAGGTTGTCTTGTTGTTATGTTCACACCTCAAAGGCCTAAATAATTTCACAAACTCATCCTTTTTTGAAGCAATTTCTAATGTCTCCTAAATTGTTCTCATCACACATGTATACTAGTAGATTAATACTAAATTTGGACAGGTTTTTTTCCAGATATTATCAGCAAAACCTGACATTTTTTGTCTTTCCTTTTCAAATGCCTGCACATTTCTTGTCATGATTACTGTAATCTGCTGCTTACGAGTCTCCTTCCCTGCCATTTCTCTCTTCTTCAATCAAACTACACTCGGTCAAAATAATCTTTCTCCTGTATGCTTTTTGTAATTTTAAGTTTTTATAATGGTATCTTGTTGCATTTCATTTTACTGCTAAATTTTTGCACTTGCTTTAAAGGTGTATAGGGCATTATTTATCCATTTTGTTCTGCTCAGGAGTCATGGTTAAGTGTGCTGTTTCTTCATTTTGTTTTGTTTGCTTCTGTCATTTTCACTTATGCCCCTTTCATCCTGTTGGTGGTGCTGTGGTCTAAACCACTGAGCCTAGGGCTTGCCAATCGGAAGGTCGTTGGTTCGAATCCCCGCGATGGGGTGAGCTCCCATTGTTCAGTCCCAGCTCCTGCCCACCTAGCAGTTCGAAAGCACATCAAAGTGCAAGTAGATAAATAGGGACCGCTACAGCGGGAAGGTAAACAGCATTTCCGTGTGCTGCTCAGGTTCACCAGAAGTGGCTTAGTCATGCTGGCCACATGACCTGGAAGCTGTACGCCGGCTCCCTCGGCTAGTAAAGTGAGATGAGTGCCGCAACCCCAGTGACTAGACCTAACGGTCAGGGGTCCCTTTACATTTTAACTGAGAAAACTTTTATTTATGTCAATTTGTGTCACTTTCATTTTGAAACTTTTCTTTCGTGATAGTCTGATGACTAGATACCAAATAAATGAATCCGAATCTACTGCCTGATGCATATGAAAAGAGTTAGAATGAAAGTAGAAAATGTCTTGCATCTAGCAGTTTGATTTGTGCCAACTATGGAGGGGTACTTGGTGAAGACATTTTCTTTTGGCTCCCAGCCAGGGGCTACTATTGTATAATTGAATAATTGCATTTTATTAAATAAAGAAGTTCAGCAGCAGTGAACTGTGCAGGGAATGCTATTCTTTTTATACCCACACAGAGACGCCCCCTCCAACATTTCTCAGATGAAAATAGAGGTGTCCTAAAGAAAAGTGGGACATTGCAGGATCAAATCAGAAACCAGGATGGCTTCTGTAAATCCAGGACTGTCCCTGAAAAATAGTCTGCTTTCAGTCATGGTCTGATGGTCACCCACAGTCCTAGGCACAGTGTGACATGATTATGGTCCCTGCATATGAACTGCCTACCTCAAGGATCCAGAATGACCCAGGTTTAAGTAGGTCAACAAGATAGGGAGGGAGGATTTTAAAAAATGTGAACCCCTTGCGACACTTCTTGTTGCGGGACAAGGCATCGGACATCCCATACCCCAACCCATATAAATAAGAGGCCAATAAGACTGGGTTTGGGGTAAAAACAGGCCACAACTTTATTGTATACAGATTAAAGAGGTTTGGCTTGGGCCTGGGGCAATCTAAATACTTCCGGCTCACCCGCTGGAAGTGACACATGGGCAATCCAGGTGGGGGTTCCTAAGACTTATGTCAAATAGGGTAATCCCCATAGGGACCGCCGTCTGGGGGAGAGCCTTCGGCCCTGTCCCCCCCTGGGGACACGGACATGGCCACTCCCCCCAGATCCCTTTAACGGGTGTTTGGAGGGGCAGGCGGGGACTACAACCTCCCCTCCATCCAAAACAAGGGATTGCCCCAATGCTCAACCAGTTGTGACAAATTGCTATGAGATAAGAGCCAATTATCCTACCTGGCCCCGTAAAGAACAACGACCAATGTAGACACAGCAAAGTCATTGCCTATCAGTGTAAACCATTTGTGGGTGGAATGGGGAAAAACCTGGCACAGGAACAAACAGGCTGTGCCTCAAATGTGGGCTGCTTAAATGCACAGGGGGCGGATCCAAGTGCAGTCCACCATTGGCTTCATTAGCTCTGCCCCTGGCTCTGCCTGCATCCCAGCCTGCATCCCCATTCACCAATGCAAGGTGCAGGTGAAGATCCAGCCCCTGATAGGTGGAGGGGGCATATGCCCCCTCTGCCTATCAGGAAGGGCACTGCCATTTGAATTCCACCATCGGGGCCCCAGTGAAGCCTCTTCCGTCCAGCAACGCCACCGCACCAAGAAAGATGAGCAGACTTGGGGCATTTTCAGCCCTACCTTCAAAGTAGGAGGCTATAGGTGCTGACCCAAATGAAAGTCTTGAAGCATATGAAAATGCTCATTGAGATGGGCTAGGTGCATGGCTGTAGCCAAGGATGGGGGTAGGGAGGTGCAGCTGACCCCCAGTCAATAAAATTCAATAAAATACATAGCAAAATGAGATTCTACCACCCTAACAAAAGGCCTGCCCCCCCACCCTAACAAAAATCCTGGGCACAACCATGGCTAGGTGCACAGAGGCTATTTTTTGGGGGTCCTGACACAAGGGAGCTCAGCGAAGAAATCAGAAGGGGAGAAAAACTCTCCAGTGTTGTCAGATCAACAGTAATTAGATTAGGGAAAGGAACTGAGAAATTAGAAAGCCCCCAGGGTTCAAAGTAAAGAAATGTTGTGACTATGTATGAGTGGAAATGAGCTTTTGCCCTGCAAGGTCTTTGGAACAGAATATTTCTAAGAAATGTATAAAGAGACAAATGAATAAAGCCCTGAAGATGGCATGTGAACTGAAGTGCATGGGGCTAATTTAATGATAAACATTAATCCCTTCCAGCATCTTGGAGATAAATTCTCTCTCCCTTCTTTGTTTGCATTGATGAATCTACCAATTTTGTGGGGTGAAGGTTGCCTCAATTTTCCCAATCCTAAATTCAGTTCTCCACATTTTTGCAGCAATCTGCAATTTTGCGTTTGTTTTCAAAAGTCCTTAGGGAAAATTTATCAGCATTTGACTGTGAATTTCTCCTAATACACACACTTTTTGATTCTTCCTTATATAATGTACTTTTGTACATCCCCCCCCATTAATACATACATTTTCATTAACCTTTTGCCTAATATATGCATTTTGAACACATTGGTGGGAGAATTATATCACAAAATTCAGAAAAGTGCGAATTTCGAAGGATAGTTGTTTCAGTTCTCATATTGGTTGGGAAAGTGTGATTTAGGCAGTTTCTCATGAGAAGCTGGGAATAAACATTTCCCCCAATCCTAGCTGTGATCCATTTGAAAGCCCAAACCTGTGTAGGCCTCTTATATTTTTCTATGTGCGACTGCAAATGCAAAACTGAATTTTCATGGTTAGAATTAGTCATGCACTGGCCTATAAAGCTACATTACACAAGTCCAGGTGGTTAAAATTCCATTTATTGTTATCCTCTCAGAGTGCTGAAGGAAGGCTTTCTGCTGAAGTGCTGAAGCACAATATTCTGCCACTGGACCACCTAGCACCCATTGGCCCAAAAGTTTCCTTTGCATGACTGGGGACATTGGAAGGGGAGAGTAAACAAGCCTGTGGGAGAGAAGTTTGTCTGCTGCAGTGAAGGAGGAGAAGAATAGGAACTTCTGTTGGGGAAAAAATAACTACTCCCAGTCTGTTCTACCAACTGTAAAATTGCTGGTTTGTTATTAACAGCTTTGATAGCACCCTCCTACAATTTCAGCAGTAGTAACCATTTTTTCATATTCTCAAACCTTTATTGGCATATGTACAAGATTCCAATACTAACCATATGTTTGCAACTGAACATAAACAGATGCTCTTCTCGAGAAGTATATGTTAGTGGTGCCAGGGAAATTTTCACAAGCATGGTTTAGAAATTTGTTTTTGGAGATTATAACAAGGTGGCCTCAAAGGAGACACAAGCTTTCTGAATCTTTATCTGGTTTGTAACAAAAGAATGAAGAATTGCCAGCTTTTCTCTTTCCTTCTCTACCCTCAAGCCTTTCCCAAATCCCTAGCAAGAAGTGACAAAATAGGTAGCAGTGGTACACTGAAAGTGAGGGGGGTTAGGGTTAGGGCTGTTTCTCTTTTTCTTCCCACCTTCTTACCCTAATATGATGTTGGAACATCATTATAGAAGCCTGTGGGAAGGACTGTGCCTCCTGGCGCACTTTTCAACAGCATGTTTGTCATGAAAGGCTTAGTGGCCACAAAGTCAGTAAGTTGTTATTATTATTATTTATCAAATTTATACCATGCACTTCATCTTCCAGTTAGACAAGAACTTTATTGTCTCTCTCCAACCAAACAATGGCAAAAGCAAGCTCTTGATTCCACTCAGATATATTTAAAGGAGGGAAATAGTTCTGAAGAGAAACTATAACTTTTTATCACTTGTTATAAATGGTACCACGATGACTACTGACAGCACCCCAGCACATTCTGACAGTTTGAGTTTCTCCATGTCACTGTTCTTCAGCTTCTCTAGCTGAATCATGCTGCCCTTGATAGATTTTGCATGTCCCAAGTGAGAAGCTCTTCTCACAGTTCCCATGTTGGCAATCATATCTTGGCTTAGTAAGAGGAGATACAAACAAGCCTTTTGCTGGTGAACACAGCTCATTCACACATTCCCTCTGCTGTGCAAGCAACCTGACCCAGAAGCCTCATCCACAAGGAGCTATGCCCACCACTTGTGGTATAAGCAGAACAAAACATTAGCACTAGAGCTTGCGGAAATTCAATGGACCTGAGTTGGAAGATTCAGGATGGATAAAAGAAAGTTCTTCTTCACACAACACATAGTTAAACTATGGAACTCACTCGCAGAAGGCAGTGATGGCCACCACTCAGCTAGACAGCTACAAATAAAACGTTTAAAGTGTGTTGTAAAGTGCAATTTACAAATGTGACACTAGATGGCGATGGTGAGCTATGGCAAATTCAGTATATTTTTCAAAATGTTTAAAAACCATTTTACAAGCTTTTTTATATGTGTGTAGATTTTGCCTTAGAGTGTTTTAAAAGAGGATTTAAAAAGGAGAGGACTGTCAATGGTTACTAGCCCTGGTAGCTATGCTCTGCCTCCACAGTTGGAAGCAGTCATGCTTCTGAATACCAGTAGATGGAAACCACATGAGGGGAGAATGGTCTTGTGTTCAAATCCTGCTTGCTAGTTTCCCATAAGCAACTGTCCAGCCACTGTGAGAACAGGATGCTGGACTAGATGGGTGGTGGGCCTGATCCAGCAGGCTCTTCTTATGTTCTTAAGCCATGATTTGAAGGAAGTTTAATATCCTGACTTTTTCTGAAGCTGTTCCACCAGGCCTTTGGTCTGACTCCCCCTCCCCTTTCATAAGAACTTGCATGAAAGTGGCCTCCCAATTTTTCTCACAGGCCCATATAAGTTCACCACAAACAGTTGGGGCCTCGTGAGCATTTAAGGTTTCCAACCCTAATCTGCAGGTTGTCATCTGATTGGATTTTATTCTGATCCTGATCTGATTTTAGGATGTATTTTAATTGATTGCCTGATTTTATGTTAATGTGTTATACACTTGCTGTTAGCCACTCTGAGCCCGGTTTTGGCCGGGGGGGGGCAGGGTATTTTAAAAAATTATTTATTATTATTATTAATCATAGTTTCCCAGTATAGACAAAATGCGAAACTATGATTAAATAGAAGTTTCCTAGTTTAACCATGGCTTACATGAAGGGAATTTGTGCATAAGCAAATATTTAGTGCAGATCTTATTAAGCTAAAAATATGTTTGTCCAAACTAGCAGATTGAATGCACACTTATAGATTCTTTTCAGCAATCATATAGGTATGGATTAAAAATGTTATGTAACCCAAACCCACCTTTTGTTCCAAGAATCTGACCTCAATATTATTCAGTTTTCTTTTTTACTTTTTGCAACAGGACTATCATTTTTCTGGTCCCTGTTTGCATTTGACCCTGCATATTAATAGCATACCCCCCCCTGTATTGCATGGCCCCTTGGCCTCACTGTAACACTCCACTCTTGTTGCTTTTACCAAAATATGTGTCTGTGTGAAATATGAAATTTATTAAGATCATTAAGAAATGAGTGTGCATCATATCTGGGTGAATCTCATAACCCAATGTGGAGCAGGGGTGCCTGAGAGGCATATTGGGCTTGTCAGATGTGTACTTTGTGGTGCCTTGAAGATCCAGATATCAAGGAAATGCTGCTGACAGGTATTTGATAAAAGTAACAGTATACCTGAGCTTAACATAATGCCATAACAGCAGGGTGGGATGATGGGGAAAAGGAAAACAAACACCACATTGAGGAGAGGGCAGAGGGCAGCTCCATTGTGACTTACAGGTAAAGCTTAAAATGAGATGGAATGAATTTACCTGGAAAGCAAAGCCCCTTTAGTTCTGCTTACCCAAAGTTCAGCTTTAATGGTGGCTAAAAACACCTGGATCCATTTCATTGTGATTTGGCACACTTTATTCACTCTGGAGATGCTATAAATTTCAATCCAAAAATAGAATACACGCACACACACACACACACACACACACACACACACACAGAGAGAGAGAGAGAGAGGCTTTTTAAAATCTCCTAATACTGAATAACCTCAGATATGCTGGTGACACAACCTTGATGGCAGAAAGTGAGGAGGAAAGTGAGGACGACAGAGGACGAGATGGTTGGGCAGTGTTCTTGAAGCTACCAACATGAGTTTGACCAAACTGCGGGAGGCAGTGGAAGACAGGAGTGCCTGGCGTGCTCTGGTTCATGGGGTCACAAAGAGTCGGTCTAAACAACAACAATACTGAATAGCATAGAGAGCTGTGTAGCAGACTCAGAGTCAAATTGGGTAACTTATGACATGCCTCAAACTGAGGTGGGCTATTTTTCAAAGCACCAAATGGGTTCTGAACTGAATATTGTGGTCAGTGCACATTGCATATAGATGATTTATGATTAACAGTGTGCCAAATTACAGGGCAATTGATTCAATTCAATCACCTTATTGGATTTATGTTGTCCAGATTTGTATAACTGTAACATGGTACCTGTCCTCCTCTGTCTTATATTCCTTGACATCAGCAAACTACAATGCCATATGTTCCCTTCATTGCAAATTGGCTTTCAAAAAGCCTAAGTGATTATTAGGTAGAAGCATTGTGCTCAGACAAAATGAATGATTATTTATCTCTTTCTGAATCACTGACTTTTTGATGGTTCACCATTAACCTTTGTGGAATTAAATCAATATGACTATTTCTAGAGTTGTCCTGAGTAATCATTGTCACCAAGAGTCTTATCTCTCATGGCTCCAATGAAGTCTAATATTTTAAACAGTGAATTTACAATTTAATCTGTCCTTTGATTGCAGGATGTTATACATGAAGGGAATTCAGAATGGTTTCTGTAGCTTGTTAAACGTTTTAACCCTGACTCAAAACTACAGAAGTGTATCATCCGTGCAAAAATCTGCTGTTTGGCTGGGAAGAACAAATAGGAAGTGGGGATTGAAACTGCTCCATTAGCTTCTCTCCCAAACATCCGATTCCTTCAAAGAGCTACTCACATTCAGGTATACAGAGTCATACTGAATTTTGCAGCACAACTCCTGTTTTAAAGTAATTTTCCATCCCGCTAGGAATAAATATATAGAAGAAAATTGCTTCTGTGTAATATTTTGTCACCCTGTGTTTCCTGGGAAGGGTGGGTTATAAATTTAACAACAAGAACAACCAGAACAACAACAAAAACAACAATGCTAACATGTCTATGCAGCCATTTAATTTTTTCTTGGGTAACCAGTCATTTTAATGATATGAGATGGTGCTATATAAATACCTTTATAAATAAATAAATCAAAGAGACTCTAACTATTTCACTGAGAGCCTACAGGTTCAGGTTTCCTGTTTAGGTGAGGAACCTTTGTTCATATACTTATATGTGCATGCCCATTGTTCAGTTGAACGCATGGAGAATGCATGGGCATTGAGAATGGGTCTGGACCTATTTACTTACTTACTTACTTACTTACTTACTTACTTACTTACTGTACTTATTTACCACGCTTCATCATAAGATCTCAGGGTGGTTCACAGAAAAAATACAGGATAAAAACCAGTAAATAAGTAAAACAAAACAGCAAAACAATAACCCCCACTTCCCACAGACACATTTATAAGGCTGTAGAATATTAATTAGTCAAAGACCTGGTTGAAAAGGAATGTTTTCACCTGGTGCCTAAAATATATATAATGAAAGTGCCTGGCGGACCTCCCTGGGGTGAGCATTTTCATTGCCCTCTCCATGTGTTGGCTAGATGTGTTTGCACTTTGGGTATATTTTGCCTGTTAGTTCTACTTTTATATTAACACTGCAGTGTTTAAAGATTTACCCTCTCCCTTTCTCTAAATGCTGCCGGAGATAATAAGCTCTGAACATGACGGCCCCCTAAGTGCCTGTCTTTAATCAGTTTTAAAAGATTGCTTATCCAAATCTGTAGTAAAATGTGTTCAATGTAAACAATAGCTCCCCTGCCTTTCTGTTTTAGATACAGACCACTTAAAACTCAATACAACAGGCGCAGAGAGAAGAATGAAAATGGATGCTGCCGTTTAGAGAGGGAGGGATCACTCTAAACATTCATTGTAAGTCATCAGTGAAAGCTGCTGGTGTGACTCTGTTTATGAACCTCAGCAGTGCCTGATTCAATAGAAAACTATTCAGCATACTTTTTTCATTTTGGATGGTGGGATTTTGAAAACTGGAAATTCAAGAGGCTTGGTGGAGATTATCATCACTGTTATCATCATCAATGGCTGAGAACAATGCATCCCTCTTTTGCCTTTCTCTCTGTGTGTGTATATGTGGTGTGTGTGTGTGTGTGTGTGTGTGTGTGTGTGATGAAGACATCAACACTCTTTTATCATCTATAACTTTCTAACCTGGAGCCATATTTATTCTTTGTCATCCAAAATGCCTGATGACCATAGGAGCCAACTCCTAGGGGCTGAGGTCCATTCATCCCCCCTCCAATAAAATATTTGAGGGGGGCTGCCCCCAAAAGTTGATGAGCATTGCCATTCAAATGGAGTTTGTGTGCCATGTCATGTGGAGCACAGCTTACCTACCCCCCCCCCCAATATTTTATTCAAGTTGGCACCCTTGCTGCCATTGTTTTTAATAGAACACTCACAAAATACATATCATTATGATGGGAAGGAATACAAAGAGATACATGCTACATGTGGGGTCCCCATTAAAAGACAACAGATCACCCAGGTTCAGGAAGGTAGTTACTGACATACTGAGGAAGTGTTCAAGAATGCAGCATCATGCATTTACCCACATGAGTAAAAAGCCAACCATTCACTTACTGTATGTGTATAGGATAAAGCCAAGCAATACACTTGGGAACACCATCTAGGGAGAGGTCACTAAACTTTCACCCTCCTTATGCCATTGAGAACCAAGCCAGCCCCCACCTGCCCAGCCTTTCCCCGAGTGCCATTCTTTGGTCAAATAAGAGTGTGACAGAATGTCAGGAGAGAATTAAATCTGGCATTTAGAGAGATTATTTCCAAATGTTCCGGGTATTTAATTGTACACAAATCCCATGCTACGTAGCGCTTTGCTCTTCTGTACAAGAAATATGTGTCTTTTAGACTGTGGGAAAATAAAGTTACCAGTGAAGTGTTGACAAAGAAAGAAAATAGCCCACTGAAACCCAGAGAACTGAATGAATAAGGTCAAAATTCATCTTGGAACTTTGCATTTTTCCTTTTTTCACCCTTCTTCTTCTGCAGTGTTTAGAACTTTCAAAGTTCATCTGCTGCTTGACACTTCCTTGAATGGTTGTTAATGAAGCTGCTGGAAATAAAAGGTGGTTATTATGGTTTTTTATTGAACTATGTTTCAATAAAGACAGACCAACACAAAAGGAGGGGGAAAGCAAGAAAATGTAGAGACAAAAATTTAGAATCTGCTTAAAGCTGTAAATTTCTAGTCAGCTCATAATTACTTAGATGAAAACATCACATTTCCAGGGTCCCTAAGTTCTACCCATAAGTCCCAGCCGCTAGTATACCAAACCTTAGCATACTACTGTTCCTCAACTGTCTGAATATACCAAACCCAAATACAGATAACCTTCCTTATGATCAATGCGTAACATGGGGCTTTACAGACTCTCATCACAATACACATAATCACTCTCTGGGCTGATGAACATAACAGAGGATTTACTAATGCCTGACATGCATTATATTTATATATACATACTCTGCATTATATTACTATATCTGTGCTTGTAATCTGAATGGAAATCATAAATGCGCAGCATGACATCTGAATGAATAAAAACTGGATGACTCTTTTCTATCACTCTGTGTTTGCCAGAAAAGAATCACCATTTACAGGGGCTTCATTAATCAGGATTTGGATTTTTAAAACTACAGTCGTACCTTGGATCCCAAACACCTTGGTACTTGGACCTTTTGGCTCCTGAACACCACAAACGTGGAAGTGAGTGTTCCAGTTTGCAAATGTTCTTTGGAACATGAATGTCCAATGGGGCTTCCTGCAGCCAATCAGAAGCCGCGCTTTGGTTTCTGAACGTTTTGGAAGTCGAACAGAATTCCAGAATAGATTCCATTCGACTTCCAAGGTATGGCTTTATATGCTTTAAACTGCATGATAAAATGCAGATAGATGCATGGACATTTTATTTGACCTATCAGCTGATGTCTCTTCAACTGAAATGCTAACATACAATCTCTGGTAATGATTCAAAACATACCAGTAGACTAACAAGGAATAAAAGAGGACTCTTATCAGATGTTGTGCAGATAGAAAAGAATAATCCGGATTCAAATACAGTCACTTATAATATTTCCTTATGACATTACTCAATCATGGCATCATTCTCCCAAGTGACACAAAAAGAACTGTCTTGAAATGTAACTATGAAGACTCAGATTTATGGAAAACTATGCAATACGTTGTTATTTCCACAGCTTGACAATATTCCCAGAAAGTAATTGAGACCACTGAGAACTGTTAAGCTATTACATTTTGAGATGGATAAGAGATGCTCTATTTATGTAAGTTGCTAATAAGTAAAATATTCCAAGCAGGTGATACTTGAAGATGTATATAGCATAGAGCCTATGTTCTGAAGACAAAGAAAACTCAAAGTTATGCTTTACATTCAAGTGTGCATGTGTTTTCCTTCAAAAAGCTGTTAATGAATCTGAAAATCATAAGCACTGTATATTGGATTTTTGGTATTTTCAACTGTATTATATTCTGAATAGTACTTTACTCAGAGTGATTTATAGCTCTAGGAGTCTCTAAAGACTTGTCTTATTATTTCTCTCATTTATATCAAGGTTTAAGAAGATATCTCCATTAACATAGCATTCTAAACCCCACTTATGTGAGGCTGGGATGGTGGTGGGTTGAGCAGAGTTGTCCCTTTGCTCAGCTCTCCTCACTTCTCCAGCCTCCTGCCAGCTGCCATTGAGATTGTATAACTCCACAGCCCCAACATATCCCTGCTGCCTGCTGAACATGTGGGCAGACTGATGAGGGCCAACCAAAAGCCCCGAAAGAGGGCATTTCAAGGGCGGAGAGGGAAGCTGAGGACAGGTTGGTTCCCCACAGTATATCTGTTGCAAGAACAAGATATAGCCACTCGGTTCCACTCTCTAAAATCTGCCTTGAAGGCACCAGCATTGCAATACATTGCTCCCAGCTCCCAGCATCAGCTAAAGTTTCCAAACCTGGGAAACTTTACCACATTGTGGGCTGACACCCTTTCCCTTAGCTTGCTTGAATCAACCCTGGTGGGCAAGGTCAAGAGGACTTGAGATCAGCTGAACATCTGCAAGTACCTTGTCAATGTACTCTGGCTTCCAAAGCTGAAAATGGTCCCACAACACCTGACTAGATGCTGTGTCAGGCATCTCAGGTGGAACTGTTAGAACAATGGCATCCAAGTAATCAAAAAACAGCGTGGTTTTACCCTTAAAGTGCATTGCAAAGTTGTCAGAACAGACTTCAGAGGGTTCCAACATTCATCACAGCAAGCTCTACAGCATTTGCACTCCAAAGACATAATCCAACTTGCTTCAGTGTCTGCAAATTCTCTGAATACTAAGGAGCAATACAGACTCTGCAGTGCCACAGAGGGCACTGGAGATAGGTTTTATGAGCCAATTTTAAATCAGATTATCTTTATGGATATGCCAGTTGAGATTTATTTATTACTAAACAGTATAAACCGGAAGGTTTTCCAGAAAGGAGTTCAGTGTTCAGGTATGGCAGCTAGACCAGGTAAAGAGTTTTTATACTAAGCTATGACTTAAATGGTTATATTATTGTTCTGGAGTGATACTGTACCTCTCTGTGTTCAATTTGTAGTAATTATCATTGTTAAAGAGGCCTTTGGGTTAAACAATAAAGCAATGATGATGAATTTTGCATATTATTACACACATCCACAGAAACTGCCACCCATCAGAAAAACTTAGCACAAAAATGTACCTTACTTGACAGTTGGTATAAAGGTAATAATTGTTATTACAATAATAATGCTATGCTTAGTTGGCTTCATAGACATGTGGAACAACAAGACAGTATCAGGGGACTATCTAATAGGCTACTGCAGGTGTTCATAGCAGCTGTTCCTCTTCAAGAGGTAGAAACCCAAGCTGCAATCATGTTTTCCCCTAGATGTGTTTAGAAAACCTCTTTTGGGTACATTCAATGCCCTGTTTATTTGCAAGACTGTATAGGCCATCTATTTCACTCTGTGAGAGAGATGATTTGCATGAATGCTCTCCATTTCAAAAACTTTACAATCTTTTTCAGAGTCTACACTGGTAGCAATCTTCCTTGTTTTATTGTAAACTGTTCATTTGAGTACATTTAACACCACATATTGGCTCATTCCTATCTGATGTACTTTAACATCTGAAATACAGCATGGGGGCGGAGAGAAAGAGAGAGGAGAGAAGAAGAGTTTGGATTTGATACCCTGCTTTATCACTACCCAAAGGAGTCTCAAAGCGGCCAACAATCTCCTCCCCCCCCCCAACAACAGACACCCTGTGAGGTGGGTGGGGCTGAGAGACTTCAGAAAAGTGTGACTAGCCCAAGGTCACCCAACAGCTGCATGTTGGTCAGCGGGGACGCGAACCCAGTTCCCCAGATTACGAGTCTACCGCTCTTAACCACTATACCACACTGGAGAGAGAGAGAGAGAGAGAGAGAGAGACCGAGAGACCGAGAGACCAATGGCTGTTTCAATGCAGTTGATTAACTATAGGTAGGGCAAGTCAAATGTGACATTTGCAGTTCCAAAAGCCACAAAATATATTGTTAAAGAACATCCAAGGATTAAAAATAGAATCATAGAATCATAGAATCATAGAGTTGGAAGAGACCACAAGGGCCATCCAGTCCAACCCCCTGCCAAGCAGGAAACACCATCAAAGCATTCCTGACAGATGGCTGTCAAGCCTCTGCTTAAAGACCTCCAAAGAAGGTCATATTCTCCAAAGAATATGTAGATCTCAAAATATACCTCAGCATAGAAATACAACATTGCTGGCTCAGTCAATCCAGTTTTATGCTGCAGAGGTTTTTGGACCAACACTGCAAATCTCCAGTGATTTTATTACTTTTAATTACAATCTTATCACATGCAAACAAGAATTACTGGGATTATACATTTGGATTAGTGTTTTCCAAGGAGTAAAATGAGTGAAGACATAAGATTCTGAAAGGAGTACAAACTAATTCCCATGATTTGATCGCTAAGCTTGACTGTCTGGTTGAGTTTTGTCAATCAATATGTTCTGGTCCCTTTAAAAGCCCCAAAGCAGTGACACTTAATGTAGGTTATGTATCGCCTGCCTTTTTTCCTGTTTTGCATGCAGAACCACCTGAGTTATTCCCAAGAACACAGTTATGCTCTTAGGTGTATACATTATCATTATGAGTCAACATTTTTTTTGCCACTGAGGCATGTAGCATTGGCTAGTGATGGTAGTAGTGATGACCTTTGTGGTCCCTTCCAACTATATTCTTGACCTCCTTGGCTTTGAGTCTTGGAAGACCTGCTCCCTGTCTTGCAGGCCTTTTCCCACCTGGTCTGGGAGTGCAGGGCTCTGGAGGAAGAGTAGAGGGTAGGGATGAAAAAAGAGCAGCGAGAGGAAGGGGGCTTTTCCCATCCTTTGGATCCCCTGGGAGACTCAACAAACCTGCCATAACTGGGTGTGGAGAGTGCAGCTGAATGCGACACAGCTGTGGGACACATTGGACCTGACACACGGCGGGAATTATTTAAGCAGTGTTCTTCATTGAAATAATAAAAGCTTTATTGAGTTTAAAATAAAGTTCTTCATAAAATAGTTCCAGAATTTTTTTAAAATAAATCAGATACAGAACACAGACTCAGCTCTGTACTGGCACACACTCTGAGACAAAGATGATCACGACTTTTAGGTAAGTCACACAGCCTGGAATGGCAGTTAAGCCTAGAACGACAGTTAAGACAGTTACAGTTATGACAGGTAGGCTTCAACAGTTATAGCCTGCTTTGCTGTTCCTGTTCTCATGCGTCTTTGTCACATGACAGGACCTGCCCATAAAAAGCAAGTCTAAAGTGAGATACTAGTGTGATGTCTGCTGTTTCCAGGAATTCTTCTCATTGTAAGACTTTTGTGAGTGAGCTGATAGTTGGTTTGGACCCAGGGTGAGAACACCGAGGCTGAGAGGGAGGGTGGGCCAGAAGCAAAATAAATTGATATTCATTTATATAACTTAGTAACTTTGTATCAATGGAACATTTTTATATGTAACTGTATATTTTTGATATATTTTTTTAAAGTTTCCTGCTGTTGCTTCAGTTCTCCACACACTTATTATAGACATTTTTAAGAGGGATAAAAATTAAATAATCATCATTAGTTCTTTATTTTGCTATGTATTTTAGGAAGTGGTTTGTCTGTTCTCTGTGATTTGGGTACCTCTGAAGACATTGTCACCAAACTTGGCACAATAGTTGCTGAGATGAAGGAGCAGGTTTTATTCTAAACTTGGATACCACCAGATGCCATTTTGAATTAACGTGGCAGACCAAGGCATTAAATTATATATTAATCTCTGTAGCACCACCAATAAATATTTGGAGAATCTTCCTGACTAGAGCATTGGCATCTTCACAAATTTCAGCCTTTCCAGTTTAGAAAGGGAGTTTAAAATGATCCAGGAGGGAGTTCCAGTTTTGGAATAACATGAAAGATTAGCAATGAAATGATGAAAGATGGAGGGATGAAAGCAAAGGGAATGTGTGATACTGTTCCATTGGATTACTCTCTTTTTTGGTGGATTAGGGAAGATGTTAAGCTTCAAATAGCATCTCCAGCCTGGAAGAAGGAAGTTAAATCTAAGAAGGCACTCAATTATTTTCATGCCTCATGTGGATGAGGAGCTAAAGTGAATAGGGCAGATGCCATTGAATTGACATCTCTGTATTGATGAACATGACTGTGTAAAAGCAAAAACAAAACAAAAACCTGATGACCATTCTGGCGTAAATTTCAAGCCTCTTTGGTTGGATGCTTATCTAATCTCATGCAGACATGGATGAACATTCAGCTCTGTCATACCTATTTCTCTTTATTTACTTTGTAAGTCACTTTTCAATTGAATAAGTTCTCAAAGTGACTTGTGGGGGGAAAGTAGCACTTCGGAACCCCCACCCTCTTATTCTTTCTGGAACCAGTTCCTCAGCCCTTGGTGGACCTTAGGTGGACTTTTAACTGCACAGCAACACTTCTGTGTCATTCACCAGGCAGTATGTGGCACTTTGCCTCTTTGACACATGGAAGGAGCAGGATGGGCAAAGAAAAATCTGAGTGGGGGACACCTGCGACTGCACCATGTTGGATTGCCATCATTTGTCTCTACCATGCAATAATTTTGATCATGTTTGGGAAGAGATGTGTGGTAGTGATTTTCTTCAAATAGAATTGCAATACTCTGCCCCTTGTAGGGAAGACTGACCAAGTGCCTATCTGGCTGCCTATCTAAGTGTTAATTGTTGATGGTTGATTTCAAGGACTCTGGTTTCCTGTCTTACGGTTCTTCAATTGAACCATAAGACAGGAGAATTGAATTGAACATTCATCAAAAGGAAGGAAATGTTTAAAAATGGCAATTCAAACATTATCAAGTGCAGTAGGGGGACTTATTGGTTTGTGTGTGTTCTTTTTTTAAATATATATTTTGTGGTTTTTATACAGTATTGTAAATTTATGTTGTGATCCGCCCTGAGAGCTACGGATGAAGGGCAGTACACAAATTTTATAAATCAACATCATAGAATCATAGAATCATAGAGTTGGAAGAGACCACAGGGGCCATCCAGTCCAACCTCCTGCCAAGCAGGAAACACCATCAAAGCATTCTTGACATATCATCATCTTAGGTCAGTCAGTCAGTGTCTCTTACTGTAACGTACCTCTATGGGTTGTCGTGAATGTAAAATGGTATGCTACCCAGAGGAAAGGTAGAAGAAACATGTAATAATATTCATGAAAATGAATAAGCAAACAAAACTGGTATAAAAGAATTGATTAAACTAATAATTGTTTGCCTTTTGATGGCTATATCTGATATAATGACTATATATAATGATTATATAACAGATTCCTTAAGGAATATAATAATACACAGGTTTTTTTTCTGGGGGGGGTGCAGGGGTATGTATACCCCTAAACATTTTGTGAATCTATGTTTGGCCTCATTGAGGGGCAGTATTTCAATATAAGTAGGAAAATGAGAGTATCCCTAAACATTTTTTTTAGAAAAAAGCACTGATAATATGATAGGATTCAAACATAGACTTTTATGCAGGTAAAATGAGTAGCTATTTGCACACCTTCAGGTTCAGAGTAAAAATGTGTTAGGTTATCACATCCTTGAAACTCAAGGTTTCTGTTGTTTGCATCTATAGGGCACTCCTACTGACCCTTACTCAGGAGTAAATTGTGTTATTTCAACTGAAGTTTACTGATGAGTAAAGGTATGAAAGGAGAAGCCATTTCACACCAAAGGACCTAAAATTAAAAGGAACTGTAGAGCAGTTAAATCAAAAGATAGAAGACAGTCCATAAGAATATGTACAAGAAATACATTCAACTTTAGTCCCCCGGATTACATCTAAGTGAGCTTTACTAAGAGTAGATCCATCTGTGTTTTGTTGTTGTTGTTGTTGTTGTTGTTGTTGTTGTTGTTGTTGTTAATATTTGTATACCGCCCTTCATCCATATATCTCCAGGCAGATTAATGGATTTAGTGGATGAATTTAGTGAATTAATGGACCTAAGATAGTCATGCCCATTGATGTCCATGGATCTATTCTCAGTAAAAGTTAGATGGATCCAACACCTTGTCTGTAAACCTCTGTCTTAAACATCATCTTAATGTCTGCATTGATCTAGATCAGGCATCCCCAAACTTTGGCCCTCCAGGTGTTTTGTACTACAATTCCCATCATCCCTGACCACTGGTCCTGTTAGCTAGGGATCATGGGAGTTGTAGGCCAAAACATCTGGAGGGCCGCAGTTTGGGGATGCCTGATCTTCTAGATCTTATTATTATTTAGGGAAGCATTTAATGTTTAATAGATTACTGTATTTTAATATTCTGTTGGAAGCCACCCAGAGTGGCTGGGGAAACCCAGCCAGATGGGCGGGGTGTAAATATTATTATTATTATTATTATTATTATTATTATTATTATTATTATTAGTTCTATGCCACAGGATGAATCAGCATTGATTTTGAATCTTTGAGAATCAGGTTGCCATTGACTGCATAGCTGTCATAACTGTGTGGTTATGTTCAACTAAGCATGTGGTTGGCAATTAATAATTTTCCTTAACCTCTCCATATAACAATTTGGAAATCTAGCAGAATGCAAGATTCAGCTCACCACATTAATGGAGGCCATGGAAAAGCTTTTCACATACATTTGAATGTGATTTAAAGGCACTTAACACACTCTGTATTGCTCTCAATGCATCTAATGTCTGAGCATATGCTTTCAAGCATCAAAAAGAGATGGTATTGCTTTCCTAGCTGCTGTTAATGCCCCCTTCTTAAATTCTTTTTTTCTGGTCTTCTACTGAACTAGATTATACTTTTTGTCCTAGAAAGAATGTTCTAACAGTCAACTGTGTATCATTGGTGTGTGTATGTGGGGGGAGGGTATTTTAACCTGGTAAGATTTAATTTAATTTGATGTCTCTGATTCCAGTATTTGTTTTTCCTGCCCACTCATAATTTCTTATAATCCTGCAATAGATTATTCTCCCAGATCAATTGCTGTCTCTTCTCTACTTCAGGGTTTCTGTCATGAGTGGCAGAAGTAATGTACTATCCAACCCTCACTGAGAACAGTTGGTGTTATTTTTCTCAGTGTGCTTCACTGCGCACACATCACGACTGAATTTTATCTGCCATTTTGTTGTTCTTTCTTCTAGTTTTATGAGAGCCCCATGTAACTCCCCACCTCCTGTTTTAGATTATGCACATTTAACTTCAGACTATCTGCAGGGTTTGCTACTTCGTTGTTTGTGACCTTTAAAAGACATTTCTGCTTCAGAATTCTCCACCACGAAAATGTTCCTATAAGCTCATATATGTTCGAGGCCTGAGGCACATCCAAGCCAAATATTTCAGTACAGTTTTCTTTCCTCTGCAAACCAGTAAATGAGGGTTGCGTAAAGGACAATGTCCCGACAATTTAACATTTTCTGCAAATGTCAACAGAAGGTTATTCTGTTTCCACAGGTCATACAATATCTTATGTACTATCTAGATACATAAACTACTAGGGAGAAACTACTAGTGGAAGATCTTTTTTTAAAAAAACAAAAACAAAACAAGATACTGACCCCTTGTCTGCTCCTGTGAAAAGCATATAATCTGATTTACATTAATCAGATGGAAGAAGAAGCTTAATGTTTCCTATTTTTAAAAGAGCATATTTAAATTCAGGCAGGCTTGAAGAGTAGGATTCAATATCTTAGGGCATAATTCCAAATACAATGATATTCAACTTCATTGGAAATCAATGGGCAATACTTCCATGTTAATTGTTTAAGAAAAGGCACCTACTTTGAGAAGAACAACGTGTTATTTATTTATTTACTATAGTTTATATGCCACTTAGCTGTAGTAGCATCCAGATAGCACTTTATTTTGTTTTACCAATGTTTAGTTGCCTGATAATTTTCACATTTTATGTCATCTTTCGCACAACATAAAATCTAGTGGGAGTTTAGTGCTCGTTTTCATATTGTTCCCAGAAAAGACCTTTTTGCAACCCCATTAACTCAGAAAATCACAGGTATTCTGCACTGTAATTTCCACACTCATGTCAATGTCGCTCACGTAGGTTGGTATCCTGGCATATAATTCTTCTCAGCTGTTTTAAGATTTAGCATGGGATGGTAGCATATCAATCACAAAGCTACAGTTCCATGCAGTGGTAATGCAGTGTCAAAGAAACGTTAGAAACCAGGACAGAAGTGCTAGCATTTCAGTCAGTGAAACAAACACAATAAACCCGATGTCTGAATGCAACCTTCAAATGGTTCACAAAAGAAACATACAAAAATCCAATAAACATACAAATCAACAGCACACATTCTTTCTAAGTAAACTGGTGCCAAACTGAGCAGTCTCATCTAAAAACTCACTCAAGAGTTGTAATGGAGAAATTAAATGCAGTTTACATTTAACTAACTTATGCCTCCAGGGACTGCCTCCTACCGTCAACTTGTAGCCTCATCAGCTATTAAGGGTCCTTTTAAGTTGCACCCAGGCAAGACAGAGATAGTCAAAACGACACCGGGTTGAATTCCAGAGAAAGAATTTAATTTCTTATTAATAAGAGACTCAAGGTGGTTAGTTCCACGACAAGAGTAAAATGACACTTTTACACGAGGCTTTTATCCACTCCTTTGTGCTCTTCTCCCCCCTCCTCTGTAAGTGTGTGCACGCAAATTGCAAGTCCATATTAGGGAAATCCGTATCCTGTTCTGCGCAAGCACATTCTGACTCAACAAGGCCTTCAGAAGACTATGCGTCAGTCAAACTAGCAACTCTCAGCGTCAGGCTCCTCTGCTGATAAAGCCTTTTTTCCTATGTTCCATACAAGGTCAGCTCTTAGCCTTGATAGCACAGAGGCACACAACCTTTGACACATAGAGGCATAGAAGCAAAGGGGAATATTGGGGGGGGGGCTGAGCCATACACTCAGAATTATACAATGCAGGCAATGCAAACTATAGGATCAGACTTGGCTCAATAATACAATTGGCAATTCTTTCCCTTCAAACTCCTACACCTCTTGACTGGCCAATGTTGAGCATGCAAGAGAGAGAGAGAGAAGACCCACTGAATAAGACTAACTTCTGAGTGGACATGTATAGGATAGACCTGTGCATATTTTTTTAAGAGGATAAAAGGCAGGAGGAGGAAAAGTGTCCATTTAAAGGTATGGTTGTGTGGTATGTAGCATACTCAAAATTGTTCAGCATCCAATAGACATAGATGTTCTACTATTTCTAGGGTATACAGAGCAATCCTTCAAAGAGGGGTTCTTTAAATTAGGTGCTTCAGTGGACTGGTCATTTGTCTCTCTATACCTTTTGTATTCAAGGAAAAGCAAACTGCCCATTTATCACTATAATACATCAATGCTTATAAATCACAGTTCTTACCCTGTAGGGACACAGTACCCTAAAGTTTCCAAAGTTTTCTGGACCAAGCAGCTTTGAATTAATTATTATCCTGAATATAATTCACTGTATTTATAGTGATAGGGCACTGCTGCTGCTGCTTTGACACTTTCAGTTAGTCTAGAATTGCCTCGATTCACATCAATGGAAACTTTTAAAAAGTTATATCACTGTGGGGGTAATACAGACAGGAAGGGAGATCCCACAGAATGCACCTGGTGATTCTGGCCCATGATCCAGAGATTCCTGCTTCTGGGTGCAACCTGCACACATTTTAAAAACCATTCTGAAGATGCTTTTTTAAGTTGTTGTTTTGTAATTAAAAAAAAAAATAGGGACCCAGGTGGCGCTGTGGTTAAATCACTGAGCCTAGGGCTTGCTGATCAGAAGGTCGGCGGTTCGAATCCCTGTGACGGGGTGAGCTCCCGTTGCTTGGTCCCAGCTCCTGCCAACCTAGCAGTTCGAAAGCACGTCAAAATGCAAGTAGATAAATAGGAACCGCTACAGCGGGAAGGTAAACGGCGTTTCCGTGTGCTGCTCTGGTTCGCCAGAAGCGGCTTTGTCATGCTGGCCACATGACCTGGAAGCTATACGCCGGCTCCCTCGGCCAATAATGCGAGATGAGCGCGCAACCCCAGAGTCGGTCACGACTGGACCTAATGGTCAGGGGTCCCTTTACCTTTACCTTTTTAATTTAAAAAATACATTGGATTTTCCATAAGGCTCACCATCGCCATCTAGTGCCACATTGTATATTGCAGTTAAAGCGCACTTAAAACCTTTTTATTTGCAGCTGTGTAGCTTGAGTCCAGGAAAACCTGGGCAGAAACGCCGGCAGACATTTCAAGTGCTTTTGTGTTTTAAAGCAGGTTAGATATTGTCAGGGTGTGGAGAGTCCTCCCTTGTCTTCAGTAACTTCACAGACAAGAATTAAGAAGCAGTTTATATTTTATAGTCCTTTTTATTCAGTCATCTGGTTGCAAGCAAAAATCCACATCTCTCCACAAGGAGAGCAGTTGGCTACTCTAAATCCTCCCTCTTCCATCCCCAGCAACATCCTGGGCGTCAACAAGAAGTTCCTCCTCTCTGCATCATTTGTTCTCCAATACAGACGGACCTCCTAGTTCTTGGGGAGGGAAGGTTTCCCACACTCTCTAATGAGATCTCTACTGGCTGTTCCCTCCCTTCTGTTTCTCTTTCCATTATTTTGTAACTCGGCAACTCCTGTCAAAGCTGCTGCTCAGTGTCTGTCTCTCTCTGCTCCCAAAACTGCTGGAAACGGGTGTGTGAGAAATCTTCCCCCTCCTGCTCCTCTTCAGGCTGATCTGCCTGAGAATACATTTCCCAATCCTCTGATTCAGACCATTCCCTAACAGATATTAGTTGTTGTAACTGTAGTTTATAGCCTCAAATGAAAATGGTAGAAAACATAAACTGACACACATCTCTGCTGGACAGCTAAACTACTGAGGCTTGTTTACATATTCCTTCACACTGCTATTTGGATCTCAGAAGTTAAATTGCCCTCTCCAGATTGCTTAAGGTACCTCTTCACCTGGAGCTGAAAGTGCACTTTCAGGTTTGGCAGGAACAAACCCCCTACTGACACCAGTGGGGAGCTCTCTGTGAGGAAGAAGTACAGAATAATTTGCCCTGGCATGGAAAACAGTAGGAAATTTCAAGGATTGAAGGCCATTTATTTTGAGTTCTAAGCTGAGCTCATCAGGCAGCTGCTCTTTTCTCAAAACTTTCTGACATTTAGGTGAAAGTCTTCAAATATATTTTACTCTGAACTATAGGGGGTACATTTTTTTTGTCAGTGAGCATTGACAATCCCATATATGCTGATGGGGACTTAATTTCCTGTGGCCAGTTAGGAAAGAGGTCTTGCGGTTATGATGGATAACTCACTGAAAACATGAACACTAAGTGTAAAAGGAGCAAAAGAGGCAATAATTATTGGGAAAGGAATTCAGATGAAGGTGGCCAGAGGAGTAACGTTTCAATATAAATCTACAATCTCATGATATTCTAGCCCTTGAAAAGATAGGGAAAAGAACAACCATAATGATAAAAAATTGAACAGCTTCCCTGCAAGGAAAGCTCAATGTATTTGGATTTTTGTGTTTGCATGAGGGAGAGAGATAGGAAAAAATAAGTTTTCATTTGAGGTTTAAAAGCGGGGGTTGGGTGGCCATCTGTTATGGATGTTTTAGTTGAGATTCCTGCAATTGCAGGGGGTTAGACTAGATGGCAGTTGGGATCCCTTCCAACTCTACAATTCTATGATTTTAAGCATCACAACACTTTCCCACAGCAATTAAATCAATTTAATATAATTCTACCTGTCACTCTATCAATTGAATCATTTTATTAATTAGCTTCATAAAAGTAGTTTATGAGGACTGTATTTTAGATCATGTGCAAAGGCCTTTTATAATGAACAGAATCCAATTCTGAATTATTCCACCCTGCTTGGATGGTTTCCAAAGTGATTAAAAAGAGAATTAGACAATGGCTTTCCAAAATGATTAAAGTGTGTATGAGAGAGAAAGACATAAATTCTTGTTTATGATTATGTGTGTTTGTGTCAGTGACCCTGGGACAATTAAGCCAGTCACATCCTGCTCATTTGCATTTTATTTTATTTTTTCCTGATGAATCTGCTTTGCATGTAGAGAGGGGACTGAAGAAAATGCTTCTTTTAGATAATGCTGAAAAACCAGCAAATCCACTCAGAATTCATTATTTAAATCTATATATGGTGTGAGAAGTTTCATGAAAGTGATTCTGTATTGAAATAATTCAAATGAAATTACAGAGAAGTAGTAATATGTCTGTTGATACAGGAAAAAAGTAAAATAAAATCACAGTTTCTTTGTGGTAGATGCTTCCAAAGCTTTAAGTCCATGTAACTGGATGCATGAAATGATATCCTTTGTTGATGAAAGAGCTGAGCCCAAATTTCTTAGAAGACATTTTTCTGAGAACATTTATGATATTTCTTTTTCTCATTCATGCTCCCTAGAAAAAATGTCAGTTTGCTAAATGCTCTTCAAATATTCTCTGTGTTTTGTTTTTGTGGTGACCACCATTCCACAACATGCACAATACCCCAGAACGATTCTTGGGGCACTGTGAAAGATGCATAGCTGTGGCCAGAACAGTTTCATCTCCCCAGTTGCAATGGTGACATGGAATGAGGGCAGGGGGAAACTGTGCTACTGCCACAAGCTAAGGGTGAACCCTACCCCCTTCAAAGAAAAACCAGTTGTACAATTTTTCCCCTCCATGGAGAAATGTATTTAAATGCCTACAAAATGGGATTGAGCATTCTGAGAGGGCATTTGCGCACCTCTCTGAGTCTCTGATTGTGTATTCATAGGTTGAACCAAAAATGGCCCAGAATTTCCAGTTAACGAATTTCAAGTTGCAGGGCTGATAAGTGCCCCTGTCTGAGACACTGCCTGTTAAGTCAGATAATGCTTATCAAAAGAGACCAGTGATTGTCTGACCCAGCATAAGTCCATATAGCACGCACATATTAACCCCCAGTTTTTTATTTGCTCTTAACTCACACACCCTGCATGACCCAACAAGAAAGAAAGAAATAAATGTCATGCTGTTTCATTACTGTCTGGTAGACTTTATAACTTTTGGGGGAGGTGGTCTAAGATCAAGGGTTAACTTATTTGAGAGCGTCTTTTTCCCCTTTTGTGGTATCACAACAGAAGGGAAAATCCAGCTGGTGATGTATTGATCTTCTGGTTACAGGTAGGTAGCCGTGTTGGTCTGGATCGAAATAAAATAAAAAAATTCCTTCAGTAGCACCTTAAAGACCAACTAAGTTTTTATTTTGGTATGAGCTTTCGTGTGCATGCACACTTCTTCAGATACAGTGAAATGGAAGTTTCCAGGCACTTATGTAGAGAAGGGGTGGGGAGGGGTGGGGATGGGGAGGGGGGATCACTCAGAAGGGTGGTGGAAATGGGTGATTGACTGACTGATAGCTGTTGATGACCGGAAACGACTGCAAATGGTTTTGCATGAAAAAGCAAGGGTGGAGATGGCTGAAGATCGCTTATCATGTATAATGAGATAAGAACCCGATATCTCTGTTCAAACCAGGTCCCTCCATGGTTTTGAGCTTGGTGATAAGTTGCAATTCAGCAACTTCTCTTTCCAGTCTATTTCTGAAATTCTTTTGTAGTAAGACAGCTACTTTGAGATCTTGTATAGAATGTCCTGGGAGATTGAAGTGTTCTCCTACTGGTTTTTCTGTCTTCTGGTTCCTGATGTCAGATTTATGTCCATTTATCCTTTGGCGTAGGGTTTGGCCTGTTTGTCCAATATAGAGAGCTGAAGGGCACTGTTGGCATTTGATGGCATACACAATGTTAGAGGATGAGCAATTAAATAGTCCTGAGATGGTATGTTGGATGTTGTTGGGGCCAGTAATGGTATTGTCTGGGTGTATGTGGCAGCAAAGTTGGCATCTGGGTTTATTGCAGGCTCTGGTACCAGTGTCCATGTTAAGTCTGGTGGTTGCATTATTGTGGGTGAGGAGTTGTTTAAGATTGGGTGGCTGTCTGTAGGCAATGAAAGGTCTTCCTCCCAGAGCTTGAGAAAGGGAGCTGTCATTGTCCAGGAGAGGCTGTAGATCTCTGATGATGCGTTGTACTGTTTTAACTTGGGAGCTGTATGTGATGACTAGTGGTGTTCTGTTATTTTCTTTTTTGGGTCTGTCTTGCAGCAGGTTCTCTCTAGGTATCTGTCTGGCTCTGTTGATCTGTTGTTTAACTTCATCAGGTGGATATTTTAGTTCTAAAAAGGTTTGCTGTAGATCTCTTAGGTGAGATTCTCTGTCTGTAGAGTTGGAACAGATGCGGTTGTAACGTAAGGCCTGGCTGTATACGATGGATTGTTTGGTATGTTTGGGATGGTAGCTAGAAGCATGTAGATATGTTTGTCGGTCAGTTGGTTTTCTGTATAAGGTGGTGTCTATATGTCCATCCTGTATTTTTATAGTAGTGTCCAAAAAATGTATTTCTTGCATAGATTGGTTCATTGTTAGGTTGATGGTGGGGTGAAAGTCATTGAATGTCTGGTGGAAGGTTTCCAGGGTCTGTTGTCCATGTGTCCAGATAATAAAAATATCGTCAATGTATCGCAGGTACAGGAGAGGTTTGAGTGGGTAGGAGTTAAGGAAACGTTGTTCTAAATCTGCCATGAAGATGTTGGCATACTGTGGGGCCATGCGGGTGCCCATGACTGTGCCGCTGATCTGGAGGAACAGGTCATCACCAAATTTGAAGTGGTTGTGGGTAAGGACAAAGTGGCAGAGTTTGGTAGCAAAGTCCGCTGTGGTTTTATCTGAAATGGTGTTCCTTATGGCTTGTAAACCATCATTGTGTGGGATGTTGGTATATAGAGATTCCACATCCATAGTGGCTAGTATAGTATTGTTAGGAAGATTGTTCAAAGATTGTATTTTCCTCAGAAAATCTGTGGTGTCACGTACGTAGCTGGGAGCACTGATAGCATATGGTTTCAGAACAGAGTCCATATAGCCGGAAACACCCACTGTAATGGTGCCAATACCTGAGATGATGGGGCGTCCTGGGTTTCCTGGTTTGTGTATTTTGGGTAGAAGATAGAAAGTTCCTGGCCGAGGTTCCGCTGGTGTGTTTGTGAGGATCTGTTCTTGGATGTGTAGGGGTAGCTCCTTAATAATCTTGTTCAGTTCTTTTTTGTATGCTTGTGTGGGGTCTGAGTCCAATTTCATGTAAAAGGCAGTATTGGAAAGTTGTCTGTGGGCCTCCTGGATGTAATCAGTTTTGTTCATGATGACGACAGCTCCACCCTTGTCTGCCTCTTTAATTATTATGTCTGGGTTGTTCCTGAGATTTTCTATGGCTCTCCTTTCAGCATGGTTTAGATTTTGTTGTAAGCGATGGTGTTTTCTGGTCACATCCGTTTGGATTCTGTGGCGGAAGCATTCGATGTACAGATCTAGTGTGGTATTGCGTCCATCAGGAGGGGTCCATGTGGAGTCCCTTTTTGTGTAACTTCTTTTCGGTGGTAGTTGGTGGTCAATGTTCTGTTCATTGATGCGTTTGGAGGGTGATGGTTGTTCCCCAGTAAGTTGAGAGGTGTTGTGTTGTGGGGATGTAGTTTGTTCTACTTTGTCTTGTTCTTGTGTGTGATGAAAATACTCCTTCAGGCGTAAACGGCGGAAAAATGCTTCCAGGTCCCCGCAGAACTGAATCATGTGTTGGGATTTGGCAGGGCAGAATGATAGTCCCCGTGAAAGGACGGATTCCTCAGCTGGGCTGAGTGTTTGCTGTGAAAGATTGACAATGTTGTTGATCTTGTTTTGATTGGTGGCCTGTAGGTTGGAAAGGTTGCAGAGTTTTTTATTTTTCTGGTTCTTCAGTAACTCCAGTTGAGAGTGGTAAATGGTTTGTTTTTCCTTGTGGAACTTCTGCCAGGCTGGGTGATTCCTGATGGAGTTGTCCAGTGCAGAGAGTTCCTCCTTTATTAACTTCTGTTTGGAATACAGAACACCGATAAGATGTTTCAGCAGTTTCTTAGATAAAGTGTGGCATAGTTTTCTAGCATATTCCGTGGGATAAGTTGATTGAAGAGGGTTCTTAATTCTAAGACCCTTAGGTACAATGTCCAGGTTTTTGCATTTAGACAGAAAGAGGATGTCAGTTTGTACCTGGGCAAGTTTCTTGGTGAGGTTGATGGACTTCCATTTCATGCGGCTCAATGTGGTGCCTTCCATAGTTCTGGTTACAGGTAGGTAGCCGTGTTGGTCTGGATCGAAATAAAATAAAAAAATTCCTTCAGTAGCACCTTAAAGACCAACTAAGTTTTTATTTTGGTATGAGCTTTCGTGTGCATGCACACTTCTTCAGATACAGTGAAAACCTGGACATTGTAAAAACCTGCAAAAAACCATTGTAAAAAACCATTGTAAAAACCAGCAAAAACCTGGACATTGTACCTAAGGGTCTTAGAATTAAGAACCCTCTTCAATCAACTTATCCCACGGAATATGCTAGAAAACTATGCCACACTTTATCTAAGAAACTGCTGAAACATCTTATCGGTGTTCTGTATTCCAAACAGAAGTTAATAAAGGAGGAACTCTCTGCACTGGACAACTCCATCAGGAATCACCCAGCCTGGCAGAAGTTCCACAAGGAAAAACAAACCATTTACCACTCTCAACTGGAGTTACTGAAGAACCAGAAAAATAAAAAACTCTGCAACCTTTCCAACCTACAGGCCACCAATCAAAACAAGATCAACAACATTGTCAATCTTTCACAGCAAACACTCAGCCCAGCTGAGGAATCCGTCCTTTCACGGGGACTATCATTCTGCCCTGCCAAATCCCAACACATGATTCAGTTCTGCGGGGACCTGGAAGCATTTTTCCGCCGTTTACGCCTGAAGGAGTATTTTCATCACACACAAGAACAAGACAAAGTAGAACAAACTACATCCCCACAACACAACACCTCTCAACTTACTGGGGAACAACCATCACCCTCCAAACGCATCAATGAACAGAACATTGACCACCAACTACCACCGAAAAGAAGTTACACAAAAAGGGACTCCACATGGACCCCTCCTGATGGACGCAATACCACACTAGATCTGTACATCGAATGCTTCCGCCACAGAATCCAAACGGATGTGACCAGAAAACACCATCGCTTACAACAAAATCTAAACCATGCTGAAAGGAGAGCCATAGAAAATCTCAGGAACAACCCAGACATAATAATTAAAGAGGCAGACAAGGGTGGAGCTGTCGTCATCATGAACAAAACTGATTACATCCAGGAGGCCCACAGACAACTTTCCAATACTGCCTTTTACATGAAATTGGACTCAGACCCCACACAAGCATACAAAAAAGAACTGAACAAGATTATTAAGGAGCTACCCCTACACATCCAAGAACAGATCCTCACAAACACACCAGCGGAACCTCGGCCAGGAACTTTCTATCTTCTACCCAAAATACACAAACCAGGAAACCCAGGACGCCCCATCATCTCAGGTATTGGCACCATTACAGTGGGTGTTTCCGGCTATATGGACTCTGTTCTGAAACCATATGCTATCAGTGCTCCCAGCTACGTACGTGACACCACAGATTTTCTGAGGAAAATACAATCTTTGAACAATCTTCCTAACAATACTATACTAGCCACTATGGATGTGGAATCTCTATATACCAACATCCCACACAATGATGGTTTACAAGCCATAAGGAACACCATTTCAGATAAAACCACAGCGGACTTTGCTACCAAACTCTGCCACTTTGTCCTTACCCACAACCACTTCAAATTTGGTGATGACCTGTTCCTCCAGATCAGCGGCACAGCCATGGGCACCCGCATGGCCCCACAGTATGCCAACATCTTCATGGCAGATTTAGAACAACGTTTCCTTAACTCCTACCCACTCAAACCTCTCCTGTACCTGCGATACATTGACGATATTTTTATTATCTGGACACATGGACAACAGACCCTGGAAACCTTCCACCAGACATTCAATGACTTTCACCCCACCATCAACCTAACAATGAACCAATCTATGCAAGAAATACATTTTTTGGACACTACTATAAAAATACAGGATGGACATATAGACACCACCTTATACAGAAAACCAACTGACCGACAAACATATCTACATGCTTCTAGCTACCATCCCAAACATACCAAACAATCCATCGTATACAGCCAGGCCTTACGTTACAACCGCATCTGTTCCAACTCTACAGACAGAGAATCTCACCTAAGAGATCTACAGCAAACCTTTTTAGAACTAAAATATCCACCTGATGAAGTTAAACAACAGATCAACAGAGCCAGACAGATACCTAGAGAGAACCTGCTGCAAGACAGACCCAAAAAAGAAAATAACAGAACACCACTAGTCATCACATACAGCTCCCAAGTTAAAACAGTACAACGCATCATCAGAGATCTACAGCCTCTCCTGGACAATGACAGCTCCCTTTCTCAAGCTCTGGGAGGAAGACCTTTCATTGCCTACAGACAGCCACCCAATCTTAAACAACTCCTCACCCACAATAATGCAACCACCAGACTTAACATGGACACTGGTACCAGAGCCTGCAATAAACCCAGATGCCAACTTTGCTGCCACATACACCCAGACAATACCATTACTGGCCCCAACAACATCCAACATACCATCTCAGGACTATTTAATTGCTCATCCTCTAACATTGTGTATGCCATCAAATGCCAACAGTGCCCTTCAGCTCTCTATATTGGACAAACAGGCCAAACCCTACGCCAAAGGATAAATGGACATAAATCTGACATCAGGAACCAGAAGACAGAAAAACCAGTAGGAGAACACTTCAATCTCCCAGGACATTCTATACAAGATCTCAAAGTAGCTGTCTTACTACAAAAGAATTTCAGAAATAGACTGGAAAGAGAAGTTGCTGAATTGCAACTTATCACCAAGCTCAAAACCATGGAGGGACCTGGTTTGAACAGAGATATCGGGTTCTTATCTCATTATACATGATAAGCGATCTTCAGCCATCTCCACCCTTGCTTTTTCATGCAAAACCATTTGCAGTCGTTTCCGGTCATCAACAGCTATCAGTCAGTCAATCACCCATTTCCACCACCCTTCTGAGTGATCCCCCCTCCCCATCCCCACCCCTCCCCACCCCTTCTCTACATAAGTGCCTGGAAACTTCCATTTCACTGTATCTGAAGAAGTGTGCATGCACACGAAAGCTCATACCAAAATAAAAACTTAGTTGGTCTTTAAGGTGCTACTGAAGGAATTTTTTTATTTTATTGATCTTCTGTCATCCTAAGACATGTTTACAAAGTGGAAAGCAGCAGAGTTTCTCTCGCACAGAGTTTTTCTCTCTTCATTTGTAGTTTGAAGGAATGGCCCTGAAATAAAGCACAGCCACTGAGTGTATCCCTCCTATTGTAAGAAAAAAATAATAACGGGTCAGCAGGAAATTTGCTCCACTGCTCCTGTTTGTTGTTGGACAATGTTCATCATACCAAAAGAGAGGCATAGAACCAGTGAGCTGATAGCTTAGGTTGCAACCAAAAGTCCATTTGAAGGCAACGTTTGAGCTTGTCTGAATGCTGTTCAAGCAAAACCTCCAAAGGAAAAAAGTGTTTGGGGAGAGGAAAGTAATTTTAATAAGGCAAGCAAAGTTTTCCAAATTTCTCCATTTTTTGTTCTCACCAAATTTGCCCCGAAGTTGAATTTACAGGAAATTTGCAAGTTTTGCCTCAAATGATATGTACTGTATGTCTAAAAAATTCTGAAAGAAGCCAGAATGATTTTGATAGGACTAGCAAAATTCTTGCAGTAGTCCCTGCATTTTCTTAAATATTTATTTATTTGATATTTTCTGAATATTCAAAAATAGCAAGAAAATTCAATTGATAAAGAAAGAAGAATAGGAACATATTCTTCCATGCCCATGTTGAGGTGGTACTCCAATGATATCATCTTTGTGAGATGGGCAGTTCAGAGAGGCCAGAGACATTTGAGTGAATGGCAAATGGCTGGGATATGTACAAAGTAGCAAGGTAGGAGATTATTACAGATTTTTCCAGGGAAACTCGGATTTAGATGGTATTAACAGTAGTTTAGAGATGGCAACGAGCAGCCGCCACACAAATCCACTCTACTCCCAGCTTGGCATGCGTAAAACATGGCCACAGTTCCTTCCAACTCTTAATGCATAAAATTCCCCTGGGGAATGTTGCTGATGTAACAGAAGGGATGAGGAAACAAGTCTTCTTGAAAACATAACAAATGAATAAAGTATTTTTTTAAAAAAAAAATTATATTACCCAGTCAAGAAAATAATAATTTATTAGGGCCTTAGGACCTTTGTTATGATGAAGTTGTTGAATCAGCTGCCATCTAGGGATGATGTTCTTGTGAGAATTCAAACCCATTTATAATATGTGAGTAAATTGCATATCAACACCTGTTTGATCAGCCCATATTTTGATATTCATTTTGTGAACAGATGCTATTTTACCATGCCAAAACACTCAGAAGATATGTCACCATGTCAAAAATGAATTGGTTTTTAATTTCAACAAATTGCAGCCCCTAATCATTCTCTCTAGGAATGCATTTTCATTAAGAATGGATCAAACTCCCTGGTGAGCAGGGCGGGTAGTGGTTATACATCTAGACCATATATTGGTATGGGAATTCAGTCTTGGGACGAAATCTGTCACCAGCAACCAGGAGATATCACAAGAAGGAAAACTGATTTGCTAGCCCAAGCATAAATCTGCATATGCTAAAGTATATACAACAATGTGAATTTAGAAAGAATTGCTACAATTTTAATACAACACATATCAGCAAAGTGAGGAAAACTGTGTGAATAGATGACCTTATGTATGTATGAACTGATTTTCTACTGCCAACTGTGGTAGACAGAGATCCGTGACACATGGGAAGAAGGGCTCTGTGCCATTCTGTTCTACAAATGAACCACATTATTTCCTTTCAACTGTCCATAGGGAATATGCATCACAGGTAAGAAATAAAATGAAGAAATAAAATACACACAAATTAGTGGCTGTGATTATATCTGCAGATATTTTTTGCATGAAAAATATAGGAAGGAAAGGTAATCATATTTAGTTGAAGTGCAGAAATATATATATCCATTTTTCATGCCATGGTTGAAGTTATTAATGACATTCCTTTCATGTTATGCTAAGAGTAATTGAGGTACTCGTAGATAATATGAGTTTATGTGTTCCTCAAAGCTCAGCAAAATAATTATTATTATTATTTATTTAAAGCATTTGTTTTTTGCCCACCAAATGGAAATTGAATTTGACTGTGGTAAAAAAAATATATGCAGTGCACCTAAGACACAGATCTAATTAGCTTGTATTCCCATTCAAAAATCTACATTCAATGTAACCTATAATCTAGTCCTAAACTCTGATGAAAGACATCGTCCTCTGACTGCATCAGCAGCATATTGGTAGTACAAGAAAACCCCATGTGGAGCCCATTGGAATCAGTGTTTCGGAGAGGAGAAAGAACTAAGGCCTGTGCTACAGATCTTGAAATCTGTGGGCATGACACTGTTCAGCTAGCAAAAGCTGACATTCACACAGTCTGGGAGCCAAGTGAATGGGCTTCTTAGACCCTCATATGTGTCCTTGGGCTACAACTGCAAAAGTAAATGCTTGGGCTAGCTGTGCATCAATAGGATGTAACCAATTGAAATAAGTCCCTACTTAAAGGTAAAGGGACCCCTGACCATTAGGTCCAGTCGTGACTGACTCTGGGGTTGTGGCGCTCATCTCGCATTATTGGCCGAGGGAGCCGGCTTACAGCTTACAGGTCATGTGGCCAGCATGACAAAGCTGCTTCTGGTGAACCAGAGCAGCACATGGAAATGCCGTTTACCTTCCCGTTTACCTATTTATCTACTTGCACTTTGACGTGCTTTCGAACTGCTAGGTTGGCAGGAGCTGGGACCGAGTGACGGGAGCTCACCCCGTTGCAGGGATTCGAACCGCCGACCTTCTGATCGGCAAGCCCTAGGCTCTGTGGTTTAACCCACAGCGCCACCTGCATCCCTAGTTACTCTGCTGCATTCTCATAGGCATAGCAATCCAAACCTGCTTTGCCCTGGGCAGTGATGGTGTTGGATTGGGTAGAGGTAGCTGTCTCTACCAGCCTCCTGCTGGCTTCCACCTGTGGAGTGATGCCAGCATCACCCCACAAGTGCAAAGCTCCCCGTCTGCCAGCCAAGTGCATGCTTGTGCCACCACTGGGGTCCTTGCTGGCAGCAGCCAGCATAAAGCTCTGAAACAAAGCATTCCAGTAGCAGACAGAGGAAAGGGGAAACCTATCCAGGATCAATTGGATCTACTATACTGTAATTTGATTCCCAAACCATTATTCCAAAACCAAAATCATACCCTTTGGCTCGCGTAAACTGAGTCCTGTGTGGACTCTCGAGGGCAACACCATAGAACAATGCCAGTATTTAAATATTTGAGCATTACTTTCCATCATAGGCTATTGTGGTCAGCTCACCTAAACGATCATTTGGGCCACCCGCCGAACCATGGAGGCCCTGGTAAAAAATTTCTATGCCAAAGGAGGCCAGCTGGTGGTGCCAATAAGAAAGGCCTATATCAGCAAAATCCCTCCAATGTTGCTCTACGGGGTGGAAATATGGGGGTGGAATTTGAAAGCACTCCAACGCCTGGAGCCCCTGCAAAACCTCCTGGTAAGAAAGATCTTGGGTCTCCCCAATGGGACCATCCTCGCCCAATTAAGAATGGAATTGGGTCTGCCAAGACAGCTGTTTATCAGCTCCATCTGGTACGCAGGCTGAGTCCCTACCTGCCCACTGACTGTCTCTCCAGAGTGGTGCATGCTCTAGTTATCTCTCGCTTGGACTACTGCAATGCGCTCTACGTGGGGCTACCTTTGAAGGTGACCCGGAAACTACAACTAATCCAGAATGCGGCCGCTAGACTGGTGACTGGGAGCGGCCGCCGAGACCACATAACACCGGTCCTGAAAGACCTACATTGGCTCCCAGTACGTTTCCAAGCACAATTCAAAGTGTTGGTGTTGACCTTTAAAGCCCTAAACGGCCTCGGTCCGGTATACCTGAAGGAGCGTCTCCACCCCCATCGTTCTGCCCGGACACTGAGGTCCAGCTCCGAGGGCCTTCTGGCGGTTCCCTCACTACGAGAAGCCAAGTTACAGGGAACCAGGCAGAGGGCCTTCTAGGTAGTGGCACCCACCCTGTGGAATGCCCTCCCACTAGAGGTCAAAGAGAACAACAATTACCAGACCTTTAGAAGGCATCTCAAGGCAGCCCTGTTTAGGGAAGCTTTTAATGTTTGATGGATTTCTGTATTTTAATGTTTGATGGATTTCTGTATTTTAGAATTTCTGTTTTGTTGGAAGCCGCCCAGAGTGGCTGGGGGAACCCGGCCAGATGGGCGGGGTATAAATAATAAATTATTATTATTATTATTATTATTATTATTATTATTATTATTATTATTATGCCATCTATTGTGGCAAGAGCTCACATCAGGATAATTACTTATTATAAATTGCTTGCAGAAGCCCCCTACTCGCTTCTTGCCAAACAAGCCTTTCTAGCCTTTACTGGCAGCAGCATTTGGTCAAAAGGCATGGAGGCCATCTGTGAATGCTATTTCCTCCCAGCTTTCTCCGCTCTGATCGCTTGGGACAATGATAAAATCCGTAAATGGATTCTAGATAGGGACCAAGCACTGGACCTGGCCCTATCTAATGCGGCCAACCTATCCACGTGGTATCCTCGCATGGAGGCAGTAAGAACTATGGCTCACTATTTGAGCGACCTGACGAACCCTTCACAAAGAAGGGCCTTCACACTTGCCCACTTCCATTCCATTCCCACAGCATTTTTACAGGGTATATTTTCCAACACTCCCCCCGATCTCCGACTCTGCCCGTGCAACAAGGGAAAGATAGAGGATTTTATCCATTTTTTTCTTTCACTGCCCCCTATACGACGCAATAAGACCAAGGCTCCTCATACTAATTCCTTCGGTTATCGCCTTGGAAGATGACCACATGAAATTTCTATTGGTGGACGCTAACCCCAGGGTTACCCGCGGAGTGGCCATTTATATCTTGCAGGCCCTGAAACTCAGAGCTCTTTTGACTAATTGTCTCTAGACGCAGATTTCACTAAACATTCTCCAATGGACAAAACACACATGATGCATCCTAGTTTTTACCAAATTCTGTTTTATATTGCATGTTTTTATATCTGATGTTTTGTAAGTGCTTTTGATACATGCTCTGTATAATAGCGGTAGGTTACTGTTAGGATTTTTTTTTAAAAAAAAAATGTTTTATGTGTTATGTGCTATGGCCAACCGGCTAATGCAATACAATTTTGATTGATTGAAAAGAAAGGGGGTGTGCATATGCAATGGGGAATGATTCTTACCTTCCCTCCTTTTTCTTTCGTTAAAATTTGGATCAAATCCCATCCTGTCAGAGAATGTTTAGCTGGAGGTACTGCATGGAATTCTAGGCCCTTGCATTCTCTCTCTCCCCACCCACCTCCCAATCTCGCAACTGTTTACACCCAGATGCTATACTTCTCTGGGATTCCTGGGAGGGAATGTGGGGTTTATTACTCATAACAACTAATCACCATAGAGAGACAGGACGACTTATTGCATGTTGCAATTAATCCAGAATGCGGCAGCTAGACTAGTGACTGGGAGTGGCCGCCGGGACCACATAAGCATCAATGGAAGTTTCATTCCTGGAGCAAATAAAAATTTAGGAGGGTCAGTATTCACTGGGAAAACATCTACTCTTTAATAATTAAAAACTGGTGCATCAATTGCTTTCACAATATTAAATAAATAAATTTCCTGAATATGGTAGCGTCAAGGAAACAAGGTTCAATGTCTAATTCAAATACCCTTTTCTTGATAATTCTGCTTTAATATGTGACAATTCATTGCACATGAAGTAGTATTAGAATGGAAATCTCTCTTTTGGATTTCAGTTCTCATTAATTAAAAGTTAAAAGGCTGTGAAGGTATAAAGAAGAAGCTTCAACCGCAGTGTTTTACTCACCTGAAAGTAAGCCCCATTGAACTCAGCAAGGCTTACTTTTGAATTGACATGAATTGCACTGCCTATGAACACTACGAAACTAGGGACAACCTCCTCCCTCCCCATCTTCATTCCCCCCCCCCACCCAAAAAAACTCCTAAGACATAAACCAATTCCCCAGTCCAGTATACCACTGCTGGGTGTATGAGGATGAGTTCACACATCCAAGTTCAGCACTAAGCTATTGGACTATTGCAATGCACTCTATGTGGGGCTGCCATTTAAGACAATTAGGAAACTTCAATTGGTTCAACATGCAGCAGCCAGATTATTATTTTTTTAAGGTTGCTTGGAATTGTAGTGCTGTGAGGGGTAAATTATATTTGCCAGGATCTTTAGGGGCAAACCAATTGCTTTAAATATATATTATATATGCAGCATATGAGCATAGGATATCTCCTAGATCAGGGGTGTCAAACTCAAATTCATCGGGGGCCGCATCAGCAGTTTGGTCACCCTCAAAGGGCCGGTTGTGTCTGTAGGACTATGTGTCCACTCTTTATTATCATAAATTATTGTCACTGCATTCAATTATTACTGTTTTTTGTAATAATGTAAGCTCATTCCCGCCCCCACGCGGATCACATTCCTGCGTCGTGGCGTGTGTGTGGGAGGGGATGTAAATGAGGGAAATTTGAACAAAAGGTGGGGATCGACGGCTTCCGAGATGGGGGCTCAACTAAACCTTCGGCAGGAAGGAGAAAGCCACTGCTGGGATTAAAAACCTGCAGATGGAAAGAGGGCTTCCCTCTCCTGCCCTGCGCACACCCAAACCCCGCTAGGCAGGATGCCACACGCTGCAACCCACCCCATGCTTTGGAGAGGGGCATGAACATGCGGCGCAGCGCCAACTCCCTGCTTTGCTTTTGCATCCTCCCTCCTCAGCGCCAGAGTCCCTTCCCCTCGCGCTGAGGGAGGGCAGCGGATTTCCCGAGGAGGAAGGCGGCGGCAGCCCCAGTCCCAGCGGACGTGCATCTTCGCCTCAGAGCTGCTCTTTCCCCCACCCACGCTGTTGTCGTCTTTGCCGCCGCCTCTCCCTACCGGGACTGCAGGCAAAGGAGGCTTGAAAAACTCCCCCCCCCAAAAAAAAAAATTCCCCTCCCACCTACTCAAACCGCGAGGCGACTCCATCTGGAGCCCTACATCACAAGGGGCTGAGAGGAGGCGGCGGCAGAGCGGGAAGAGCAGGAACCCGTGCCGTCGCCGCCGCCTCCCTCCCGGCCGCCCCCCGGGGAGCAGCTCTGCCGGAACTGAGGGCGGCTCGGGGGTGGGGGGGGCAGAGCAAAAGCCAGGCACCCTCCCGAGTGTCTATGAGGAGAAAACGGGGGAAGAAGGAAGAGAAACCCGGCTCCATCAAGAGAGCGACTGTTGCGCTTCGCCTACTTCCCCCTCAGGCTCACTCCGCGTCCCTTTCGCCCGCTCGCTCGCCCACCTCCCGGATGCAGCCGAGGTGAGGAAGGGAAGCGGCGGGCGGCGGCTCCCCAGTGCCGCCTCACTCGCTCTCGGAGACAACAGCAAAGCCCGCCAAAAAAAAATCCAGCGCTGCTCCGTCCCGGCACCAACTTTGCCGGCGGCGCCTGTAGGGCTTTCCTACCTCCTCGGCGGGCTTCCTCCTCCTCCTCCAGCATCTCACTTCCCCGTCTGGCCGCTGTGCCACCGCCTCCCTCAGCCTCATTCGAAATTGAAATTCCCTGGCCAAGGCCGTCAGCGCGGCTCCAGTGCCCCGGCCTCCTCCTGCAGCCCCACCCCCGGTTTTGACCCTCGACCAATCGCAGGCTCCAGAACTACTGTCAGCGGTTAATGTCGGCGGCGGCTACGCGGGCCACATGACGAGGTCTGGCGGGCCGGATTAGGCCCCCGGGCCTTGTGTTTGACACCCGTGTCCTAGATAGTGGTCTTTTCTGTCACAGGTTCACTTAAAAGTCTAGAAACCATATAGGGGCTGGGATTGCTAAAAAGGGCTTAGAGATTGATAAGAATTATTATTAATATTATTATTTATTATTTATACCCCGTCCATCTTGCTGGGCCTCCCCGGCTACTCTGAGCGGCTTCCAACAAATACCAAAATACATTAAAATATCACATATTAAAAACTTCCCTAAACAGGGAATCACTAGCCTGCCCTTATGACAGTTTTTAGCACTCCCACTTTCAAAATTTACACATGCTTCGATTTACTATTTATTTACTTTGATATTATCACGTACCACATGGAAACTCTGATGTTGAGAATAGTCTGTAGAATAGGCTTCTTTAAACCATGCAATGACTTGTCAACTGCCCTTTGAATATGCACGGTGATATCTCAACTGATTGAATTTTGTATTCAATGTATGACTTTCCAGCAATATATACATATGTTCTCTTTCTCTTTTGATACAGATCAGTGAGCTCTTCCTTATGTGAGATTCAGTTTCTTAGGCTCTTTATCACTAACAACTGAGAAAGATTGATCTCAGTCAATATTAACCTCCACCCAAAATAGTGATTTAAAGCTTTTGGATCCGTTTTCACTGCTTTTTCCATCACATTGTCATACATCTGGGTTTTACCTGATATTTTGCCAATTGGCAAAAATCCTCCCTGATACCATTTTTACACCCGAAAGCCAAGACGTCAGGAAATTTTCATTTTAACTACAGTGCACCAAAGCAATCCAATGGCCTTGAAATGTTGAGATTAAAAAAAAAAACCTTATGTTTATGTCTAAGCACTAGGAATTTCTTATCCTCTTCTGACTACAGCTCCTGCATACCAAACTGAAGGCACTAATGAAAAGACCCATACATTTTAGGAGAGGGTTCCATGGAGGCTATGCAAGGTTCTTATAGCACTATGCTAGGAAGGTGTGGTGTCTGACTTTTCCCTTGTGTAAAGGTTTTAGATCATTCAGATGAGAGGATCTGCCTATACTGAATCTTAATTTCTGCTATTCATTATGATTTTAATCACTCTCCTTGAGTTGTTGGTCAAATGAGTTTTAATCCAAGAAGTTTAAATCAACTAAAGGCAAGTCCAAATTGTTGGTTTCTGGGGGGATTCTGGTGCATTGCTTCAGCATATCTGAGCTCTGAAAACCAGTGAGAAACTGTGCACAGTTCATGCTAAATTATTGATCTCCTTGGCAACCTGGGTGACTCTGCAGGATTAGACCATATAAGAAAAAACACAATAAGCATCACAAGGTATTTCCCCCCTCCAGGCATTGCTGCTGCTCAATTGCAAAAAAAAGGCTTTTAATAAGGCTCGTGGCAATTTTTTGGGGTGTGGGTAGTCACATTCAGATTCTATAGTGTTGCATTTGCATGCACTAGTTAAATATCATAAGTACTAGTTAAATATCATAAGTATTTTACTTTAAAATTTCTTTCAAGTCTACTGCTGTCAATCTTGGCAAAATCTTTACCCAAATACAGCTCCATTCCACTCTGCAGAATTTCTGCCCCTATGTACCTTGCCCACTTTCCCATGAATGTTCCTCATTTATTGCCTATTCCATAAATATGGAATCAAATTTAGCTATTAGCCCCTTTTTGTTCAAAGATGAAAAATTTCAAAATTAATTTTATCTTTTCATTCTCCACATTTTCTAATTAAGGAACATAAGGCATCTCTGATCTGGGAATACTGAAACATTGGGGGCCTTATCTTTCCCCTTGCTTGAGAGACTTTTGCCTAGTCTCTTAATAAAGCCCAGGGCAATTTGAAACCATAATGACAAACCACCTAACATACTAGATGTATAAGTCACAAAATAATTGTAAAATGGCTTTCTCTCTCATTTTGTATTAGACTGCTAGAGAAGTATATACAGTTACATAGATCACTCAGTGTTATCTAAAAATATCCCAGTGAAGGGGAGAAGTGTTCCCCCCCCCAAAAAAAAGGTTTCAGTGCTGTTCTCAGGCAACTGCAAACATCAAAGTATTGTATGCGGTACAGAAGGAAATAGGCATTCTGGAAGGACATAGGCAGTTGTCACCTTGAGGAAGTTCAGCTAGAGGCTACTGATTAATACAGCTGTAAGGCTGCCAATGCATGGGCCTTTGATAAATCAGATTATTACTGTATCAAATAAATGGCTCATTTATCAGCCTTTGTATAGCCTGGCTCTGTCTGCATGCATGCTGCTGGAAGATAATCGCAAAGTGCTTAGAACAAAACAAAATTGGCTTGTTCTAGCTGGTGTGGTAATTAGGAGAAATTGGAAGAGTGAGATCAAAAGGTTCATGGGCTAAGGAATGTTCAGTAGTTAACAATGATGCAGGAATAAATATAAGCGTGTCTGATTAAAATACTTTGTTGGAGTAAAAAGCCTGAGCATGACAAAAAGCCTATTTTAACAAGCACTCAGAAAACAACAAATTCTTCCTGAATTTACAACTAATCATCAGGATTATTTATCACATAGGATAATTAGAAAATGTTGGAGTGCTTTTTAAAAAAATCTCATGTAATGTATATAATGGCATGCTAAGCCGATATGATATGATATGATACATGATATGATGTATGATATGATATGATGTGTATTTTTACCCTACCCTTCCTCCATAGAGTTATGGTAGGGCTGACCCAAGACATTTTGCAAAGACTCAGGGCCAAAGTGTACATATGTCATCCATGTCTTTTAGAAGTATGCTTCAACTGCTTTTGAAACAGCTGCAGGGAAGTGATCCAGAATGTGCTCCTGATTTGGATGGGAACTGTTATTTATGTCCTGTTATATTAGACTCATAAGTAGTAGTAGTAGTAGTAGTAGTAGTAGTAGTTTATTATTGATACCCCGCCCATCTGGCTGGGTTTCCCCAGCCACTCTGGGCGGCTTCCAACCGAATATTTAAAACAAAACAGCATCAAACATTGAAAACTTTCCTAAACAGGGCCGTCTTCAGTTGTCTTTTTAAAGTAAAATAGTTGCTTATTGCCTTGACATCTGCTGGGAGGGCGTTCCACAGGGCGGGTGCCACTACCAAGAAGGCCCTCTGTCTGGGGTTCCCTGTAACCCAAGGGTCAGTAAACTTTTTCAGTAGGGAGCTGGTCCACTGTCCCTCAGACCTTGTGCGGGGCCAGACTATATTTTTTTTGGGGGGGGGGGGATGAACGAATTGCTATGACCCACAAATAACCCAGAGATGCATTTTAAATAAAAGGACAGGTATATAGGACCGAGGCCTTTTAGGTATATAGGACCTATATACCTTCAGGTATATAGGACCGAGGCCATTTAGGGCTTTAAAGGTCAGCACCAACACTTTGAATTGTGTTTGGAAACGTACTGGGAGCCAGTGTAGATCTCTCAGGACCAGTGTTATGTGGTCCTGGTGGCCACTCCCAGTCACTAGTCTAGCTGCCGCATTCTGGATTAATTGCAGTTTCTGGGTCACCTTCAAAGGTAGCTCCACACAGAGCGCATTGCAGTAGTCCAAGCGGGAGAAAACCAGAGCATGCACCACTCTGGCGAGACAGTCTGCCGACAGTGCATTGCAAGAAGAAGGGCCTATAGAACTCTAGGTTTCTTAAAGCTGAAACTTTGGTTCACAATGAAGCTATGGATTATGGGTGTAATTCAATGTAGTGCTAAGGAGGGTATGCATTTGTGGAACAAAGTCAACTTCCACAACAATACATGTCCACCCTCTCCTCCCACGTTACCCTGAGCATCCCTAAACCTATTCTGGGTCCCCAAACTTTCCAGTGCAGATTTAGGGGATGTGGAGGTTCACAGAGGGAGGAGACCAAAGGATGTCTCATTGTACAAGTGGACTGTTCCATGCACATAACAAGTTAGATGAATCCCACCCTGTATTTTGAAGGTGGCAGTAAAGAGTGTTGTTCTCATCTATCGCCATAAGCATTAGCAAAAAACATGGTGAACACTTCATGTTTGCACATGATCTAGAGCAGGGGTCCCCAAACTACGGCCCGGGGGCCGGATGCGGCCCAATTGCCTTCTCAATCCGGCCCCAGGTCGGTCTGGGAATCAGCATGTTTTTACATGAGTAGAATGTGTCCTTTTATTTAAAATGCATCTCTGGGTTATTTGTGGGGCATAGGAATTCGTTCATATATTTTTTCAAAATATAGTCCGCCCCCCCCCCCACCAGGTCTGAGGGACAGTGGACCGGCCCCCTGCTGAAAAAGTTTGCTGACCCCTGATCTAGAGGTTCTTCTCTAGGACATCATTTGTCATAGGCATAAGGCTAAACAGAATTATGGTGATTGGTAGGACTTGCTCTGCCAAGGACACTGGCAGACAAATGCCAAAGAACACTCAATGGAACCAGCAGGAATGCATTATTTTGTGATAACTGTACCTTTATTGTTGGCTCCAAGTTAAGTAAAACATCTAGTAAGAAATAGAATGGACTCATCATCAATCAGATATATGGAGCTGATATTTTTAATTGAACAGGAAATTACCAAGCTGACTAAATCAATAATTTGTTGGGATGAAAGAGGGTAAGAAGGGAATATTAGCTTGGGTTCAGTGACTGGCTGCTTTGCCAGTGATCTCCATCACTGTGCTTTAATGCAATGTATTGTTTACTTGGCTCATAACTTCATCATTCTTGATGAATATTTAAAATTTTGGAACACTTGTCTGTTAAATTTAATAAAGCTGGCTTTCTTTCTGGCCAGGTTCCGGCTAGTTATTCACTATCCATATGTTCACTGGAGTAAATGAATACAGAGAGAACCCATTTCTCAAAGAACACATTCCACATAGCTGCTTTTTCTTCATCTTAAATGTGGAGAGTAGGAACATGCTTTTTCTGGGAAACATGAATAAAATAATGTGTGAAATTCGGTCCTCATTTAGAAGCTAATGGGTTTCCCCTCGTTATTCTTTTCTTTCACTTCAGTGAACATCTGCCCTTAGCACATGGTTTCCTCTTTATTATGCCCAAAATAAATACTTATGCTTACTGCCATTGATCTAGGCAGATAGTGGCAATTTGGCACATTCAGTATTTCATTTAAAAAAAAAAAAAGCACCAAGGAAATAAAATACTGCCTGATGGACATTTAGTTGGCTTTTCCATATTTCACATTTTTAGTAGACCTGAGAAGACCTTATCCCTGAACAGGGACTCAAAACATGGGTAGGAGGCATAAGGCTCCGCATGTGAGTCCCACTCCCAGTTTCTGCATATGCACTCATCCCACCCCCTGACCCACTCCATCGCTGACCTTCCCATATTGAGAAGAGCACTTGCTAATTGGTTGTCAGTTCATTTCCAAGCTCAATTCAGGGTGTCCATGTTAGTTTTACGTAAAATGACCTAGGCCCCAAATATCTGAAAAAACTGCCTCCTACAGACCATGCAGCAGAGGGAGCCATCTTGGCAGTTCTGTCACTCTCAGAAGCTTGTGGGGGGGGGGTGCCAGCTTGGATGAGGGCATTCTGTGTGGCAGCCACTAAGTTGTGGAACTCGCTCCACACAGAGGTGTGTCTGGAAACTTCATTATACAGTTTTCAGTAAATGAGAAGACACACCTATTTACCTGCCACATTGATGTACACTTAAGGACGTGGCCTGTTTTTGTGAGTGTAAGTTGTTTTATATTGTATTTAATGTTGTGTTTCAATTTTTTTGCAACCTGCCCTCAGATGGCAATGAAATATAATAATAATAATAATAATAATAATAATAATAATAATAATAGTAATAATAATGATGATGATGATAATGATAAAAAATTCCTTCAGTAGCACCTTAAAGACCAACTAAGTTTATATTTTGGTATGAGCTTTCGTGTGCATGCACACTTCTTCAGATACCAAGTGTGCATGCACATGAAAGCTCATACCAAAATATAAACTTAGTTGGTCTTTAAGGTGCTACTGAAGGAATTTTTTTTATTTTGCTTCGACTCAGACCAACACGGCTACCTACCTGTAATAATAATGATGATGATGATAATATCATATTGATGAAGAATCTGAATGATGAAGGCTTCTTGATCATGTGCTTCTAAGTGCATTCAACTCTACACATTTAATAATCCCCTTCAGACCTTTCTGCTCAGTCTGGGGAGGTTGAGGATGAAGCCAGGGCTCATGAGGAGATTGGAGATGGGGGAAGCATCCCCTCCAGAGCCTGAAAATCGAAATGCTAGTCAGGGCTAATTGGCAGGGCTAATGTCAAAGAGTATAGTACTGTTGAATATAGCTATAACACCTCAGTCAGAACCAACCCATTTACTTGGAAGTTAGTTCCACTGATTTATGTGGAACCTAATTCCATGGAATTCTTTTGGAACTAGGGTATTCCCATATTCAATTGCTACAAGAACATTTTCCCCTTGCAGTTCACCCAAAATTCAAAACAAAGCACTTTCACCACAGCACTGAGTTGTTTCGGTTATGCATAACTCAAGGCTGGCAGCTACTAGATGCTATCAGCAAAAAGCAATTAGACAGACCAATAAGGTTGATAAGATGACTGACAAGAGCTGTCTCCAAAGTCCCCAGAAATAACAACGGGAGAACAGAGGCTATAGGGGGGGAAAACACTCAAGTTGTGGATAAGAAAGTCTGAAGATTCAGAATGCCTTATTCAATATTAGAAGGTTACTAATGTGCAGTAAAAACATTTAAACATAAGCTTTAACAAAGTGGAGGTTAATTAATTAGATGAACGAAGCATTATCCGTTGTTGGCAGTTTCAAATGCTGCTCTGTGCACCCCTATCTCTGAGTGGTGAGAGGTTTTATGGGGTTCAGAGTGTACCTTGGGTTGATTTCCTTTAAATGAGGCAGGGCCGGCCCTACGGCCAGGCTGGGTGGCGCAGGGCGCCATGGCGCCGGCCCACCAGGGGGCACATCACAGCTGTGCCCGCCAGCCGGCCACTCTCCCCCACAGCAGTGCCCTTGGTAGTAGCGCTGCACGCTGAGCCCGCCCACCCGCCGCGCAGCAGCGCCCTCGGCAGCCGCGCTGCGCCTGCCCGCCCACCCGCCGCGCTGGGAAACGGGGCAGGGGGGGTGTCGCTGGAGGGATCCGTCGCACCACGGCGCCAGGGCGTCAGAGGTGCTTAAGACGGCCCTGAAATGAGGTTACTATGGACGTGTAGCATTTTTGTAAATTATGGCTTTATTTGCACATGTACAGGCTGGTTCACAGCATCAACACTCCAACAGATCTATCCCCCTATTAGGTTTCTAGGGAACTCCCCAATGCTATAGCGCTGGATTTTCACAGATGGCAAATCAAACCTCTGTGTCCCTTTCAGATTTGGTCGCATGACTGTCCATCAGTTGTCTCCTTTTGCGCACATAGTGTAGTCCCTCTTTGATGACATCACCTCCAGTCAGAGAAGGAAGGTGGGTGGGAGAAAGATGGTCCTCTTTCATCATACTAGCAACATTTCCAGCTATTTAGTTTCTGTGGCAGCATGCCGCTAACTTACGTTACTAAACTCACCATGGATGAGAGTCTCTTGGGAGAACATAAGAAGAGCCCTGCAGGATCAGGCCAAAGGTCTATGAAGTCCAGCATCCTGTTCTCAAATGGCCAACCAGTTGCCTATAGGGGAAGCCTACAAGCAGAGCCTCAGCACAACAGCACTCTCTCCACTTGTGATTCCACGCAGCTGGTGGCCAGACGCATACCACTTCCGACAGTGGCGGGAAGGTCCATGCTCTGCCATCAGAAGTTGTATTCTTCTTCCATCAGGCTTGTGTCCTCCATATTTCAAGATGTTAGCAAACGTGAGAGCTAGAGTCTATCTATCTTTAAAAGAATGAAAGTTCAGAATGCTTATCCTGCAGTCATGTTGCATGTGTCCCAGCATATATTTCTTGTCAGGTGCATGTGTCAATCCACAGCAAAAAATAACTCCTGCCAAGAGCCAGATAGCCAAGAGTTTTTGTGACATGCTTGGGGATTGGATCTGGGCTTGTTTAGAGGCAAAATGGGAGAAATTGAGTCATATAAGCAAACCACTTCACACACAGTATTTAAGGTGCACACTTTGTGATGCCCTTTCCATTTTCATATGAGAACAATGCAAGCAGATTGTGCGCCTGAGTTTATTTCAACCATATAAACAGCATGGCGTGAGAAGAGCCTGTCAAAAAGAAAAGGTTCCAAGGCATTTAGTAAAATATAGGTCAAGACAATTCCACCTGGAGAAAGCCAGACAGACCTGCTTTGCTTTTAACTCTGTTTTTCCTGCTGAATTATTTATGTTGCACAGTTATTTTAATTCTATTTTATTTAATTAGCTGTTGGCAAAACAAATGTATCTTCCTGACAGGTTTAAATATGTACTGTGAAAGGGGAAGGGGAATCTGTTAAAACAGAAATTAAGCGTTGCTGCTTCATTTGATAAGGAGGCCCAGAATGAGATGGCTTCTGGATGCTTAGACTGCATCATTCCAAAATCATTACATAAATTATCTCTCTTGATCTGTTCAAATAAATTACTCAATTATTTCACTTGCTAGAACTTTCCTCGTACACTGCAGTCGTTGCATTTCTGTGCAGTGAAGTGCAAATGTAGTTTTGTATACTTTTTCTCTTTGGGGGCAGTCTTGAAGAGTCTATGGAAGATTGACTTTGATTTACCAAGGGTACATATTATGTTGCCACATGATAGGCTGCACTATTTGTTAGTACCCCTCATCTGAGTCAAGATGTGAGCTGAATAAAAAATTGTGAGATGCACTCCCTGATAGGTCACCTTAAGGAACTTTAGCCCTTCACATACAAAAATGTCCCCATCATTTTAGAAGTATCCCCATAGAGTATGCTTCCCTTATTGCTGGCCAAAATGTAATAGAGCCATAGGTTTCCCCTGGCTGTATAACAGGGATGGGGACAGAATACAGCCCTCAATGTTGGACCTCAGACCACACCGATTCCCCGGCCACACCTCCTTGCCTAAGGCTTTGCTCCTACAGAGTCCTGCTCTTCCCACTCATTGAGTGATTTTGCCTGGTCATTGAACTGTCTTAATGCCTCTTCAAGGGGCTTCATAGTATAGTTTTATATCTGGTAACGAGAAGCCACCTCTTCCTTTAAGATCTGTTAATAGCTTATATTTTATTCTTGGCTTCTTGTCTCTCCAGATAAATCTTGAAATGTCTCTCTGCCAATCCTTAAAACAATTTGTGTTATTTATCACTGTGATTGATTGAAATAAAAATAACATTTTTGGCAAAAAATAACCAATCTTATGTGATGGATTGATTTCCATTCCAAACATGGGGCAAATAAGTGAGCATCAGTGATTTTCACTCCTGTTTCTGCTTTCATACAAATTCTCCAAGATCTGTACTTTCCCCTCGTGGGTCACTACTCTTTCACCAGTCTCTACCAAGACCGCTTCTGGTGGGGCCAGGTATATCACATAGCCTAATCGCAAACAGCCCTGTCACTTTACCAAAAATAAACCATGACTGAATAATAATAACAATAATAGTATTGGGTCTCTAAATTCTGAAGGCCATGAATTTTTTTGTACTTAATAGGCCCTCAAAATCCTTATTAGTTTGCAATATCCTCAGAATGAAACATGTTCTCTTCAGTTGAGTGAAGAGGCATTAATTGCTCAGAATAACGGAAAGGTTATAATTTTTGCTAGGTGAAGTTTTCAGAGCAAACAGTTCATATAATGAAAATGGGACCTTTGCACTGTGAAGTGATATTTAACTTTTTAATCATGTTACTTCGTTATTTGCCATGTTTCATGATACCTTACGGGCATAATAAAGTAACCTTAAGGCGGCAAAACAGATCTGGGTCTGGCCAGTTTCTGGATGGGAAACGTTTGCTCACTATCTTGAATTTTATTGGAGAGAGGCAGGATATAAATGCAATACAGTAGAATTTGAATTTTCCTTGCATTTCTATATAACTTTAATGCCTGGTATGGTGGTATCTTCAGGATATGAAGAACATTATATTATTCAATCTGTCATGCTATAAAGTTAGAAACAGAGCGGACAAAATTTGTGTGCTGGTTAGAATGAGTTGTGATGCCGTAATTCCCAACAGTGAGCCTATCTACACACTTAACCATCTGGCAATCCTCTGCTTACTGTGAAGGGGTGGGAGAATTTCCATTTCCTACGTTATATACCTTAAGGTAGCCTTTGAGATGGATGCTGCTTGCAGAGGCCTCTATACATATAAGCCCGAGGTCAATGATAGCTCCCTGTTTGAGAAGGGAAAATCATGGGGTTTCTGTTCATATAGGATTCACAGCCCTCACTGATCCTGCTCTATTTCCCCCTTTAATGTTGGAATGTTGAACTGTGATCATTCCACCTGCTTGCCTCATGGAGAGGGGTTTGTGGGGGAAGGCTGTAGAAATGTTGGGATTTTGCATGCCTAGAATGCTTCACTCACTTTTTTGCTTCTGGCCTCTGACCCTGCCATGTCTGCAGGGTTGTCTTCCTCACTGGCACTAGTGGGGATTTTTCCACCAGTGGGAGTCTAGGGAATTATCTTCTGATTCCATTGAGGGAGTGATGTGATAAGCTTCCCCTCCCCATTTGCTACCTTTGAAGTGAGAATCAAGCTTCTTTATGCTGCAATTACTTAAGCAAAAGCAAGATATGTAAAGCATATGCCTGCTACATGCTAAGCACACATCTGTGAGCATTGTCTGAGATAGGATGAGCATCATAACTCCTTCTGCTATACCAAGTTAAATCATGCTAAGGACACACATACTACCTCCATATTCTATTTTTTTTCCTAGGCTACAGACTTCCAATTACTTATTACTCTAGATTGAGCAAAACAAGATGCTTATTCATCAAGCACATTTTGAGAATTGTCAGCTTAGCTGTGGAGTGGATCCAAAGTTTCTTTCCAAGCTTACTTTGAACAACATTGAGTGTGCTTTCATTGGAGGCGGTATCACCAGCATGGTATGACTTTTTCTTTGTCATAGCAACAGAAGTTTCAGTATTCAGAGATTTCACAGGGACAAGATCACTGCCAATGTCTCCTTGTTAAATCCACATTTCATACATTTTCCAGGAGGTGATGGGCTGTTATCACAGCACATGTATTTAATGTATGTTACAGTGAGGGAACATCTGAAGAGTCAATCATTGTGCTTAATGTCACCTTGAATGGATGTGGAACACCCATAAGCAAAAAGATCAGGATGGACAACTGAAACTTTACACACAGGAATTGAACATCTTCAGTCTTTAACATGAAGAATAATGTGCATATGCCTTTCATTGACATCTGTATACGAAAGTGTAAAATATATCCAATGGGTGGAATTTAACATTACACTCTTACAAATGTACCATCTGTGCAAGCATACTAGTTTACCAGATGGAGCCCCACCCTGCCCCACCCCATGTGCTGTTCTGGGAGTTCTTGCAACAAAAAAATAAACCCCCAAGTCAATTTGGGGTAGTGGGGGAGGAGAAGGGGAAACTGTTGTGCAAGTAGAAGCCCCTGAGTAGGGCTTTAACTGAGAGAGTTTGTTAGGTGAATTCCACCACTATTTGTAAGGACAGCAAATGCTTTTCATGCAGAAGGTCCTCCAGTGTAATCCCTGGAATCTCATTTTAAAAAAGAAAAGAGATCAGGTTGCAGCTGATTTGAAAGACCTCTGCAAGTCTAAGCCCTGGAAAGCTGCTGACAGTCAAAGCAGACAATACTGGGTTAAACAGATAAATAGTCTGGCCTGGTACAAGGCAGCTAAATTGGTTCTTTTATCTAAATAGAGATTAAACTATTTACTGATTATTATTCAGCAATGTCTATTGAAATGACTATTATTTAATGAATGGTCTGACAGTGTATCAGGATTTGAACCTGATCACTGCCTAGATCACCATCATCATCATCACACAATTTGTATGCTGCCTTTCCATCGTTAAAACCATGCTCAAGGCAGCTTACAATATGAGAAGATTTACATAATTGCAAACATAACAATAGTCATAAACAATAAATGAAACACATCAAAAAGTACAAAACCAAATTTCTACACAAATCATAATAAGATCTAAAAATAAAGATACCAAAATAATGTCAATAATGTCAACAACAAAAACCCTACAAAACACCCCAAACAATACCTGAAGTCCTAGTGAGTGGAAGTCTTAGGTTGTGATCCTAACCTTATCAGAGAGTAGGCCCAATTTTACTTCTGAGCATATTTTCTTTACCGTACTTTTGTACATGAATATACTGACTTGATTTGCAGGTAGAAAATTCAGACACACTTCTTCCATTTGAGGAAGGATTTGACTGCAGAGGATATTTTCATTTTCAGTTTTGCCAGGTACAACTTAATTAAGTACCATGTGATGCATTTTGAGTAAATCCTGTTTCTTCCACATATAAAGCATTGGTTAGTTATTTGATTAATCATGCTCAGATGTGGTAACTTGATTAAGTATCCTTTAGGCAGACCCAGCTAAGTAGAAGTGGATGACAAGTGGTACTTTTATTCCTCTTCAGTCACGAGAACCAAACATCCAAATTTTGTGGATAAAATAAAGATGAGATCATGTTACATGTCAGAACAATGTACAATAGCAAGCGGCATTCCAATGCCTGACAACGTCTTCCTCTTCAGAGGAAATGTGCTCTTGCGGTTGTTTCCTCCAATCACTTCAGTAAATTAGGTTTGACTGCTCTGGAATGAGAAGTTGCTTAATCGTAATGGCTTTCCCTCGGCAAGTACATCCAAATTTGATTCCCATTTCTTCAGGGAAATGACAATAGTTGCTTCTATTTGGTAGATGATTTTGTCACACCTGATTACCACAAAGAGGGCTCTGATCAAAATTCCATTTCAAGATATCTAATTGCTGTCATACCAGATGTTGTGAGAGGATAGAATTGGCTCTTAGGGATTCGTCTGAGATGCTTGCTCCTGAGATTTGAATTGTTACAATTAAGACGATGGTGGTGAAAATTTGCTTCATTAGCCCAGGCAGGGGTCCTAATTTGGCCCATAACCTGTTTTCTCCAAACCACAACCACCCGTCTCACACCTTATATTTTATGTGGCATCGGGTGTGTGGCAGGTAAAGATATTGCTGCAAAAGAACAATTGGGTGCTTAAAGTGCATTCACTGACATTGCTGATCACCTAAAGTTGTCCTCTGTTGTCATAATTGGCTGATGATTATCAGGTGAGCTGCCCCATCTGCCTGTTAAGGTGGTCTGGGCAGAGGGGTGGAGGTGAGGATGCAGCCCACCAGACCAAAACGATTCCCCACCCAATTTCAAGCAAATGAGGGGAAGGATCCAATACAGGCATAGGAGTTCTGATCAGAGGGTTGAGCAATCCTGCTCAGATTGGCTTCCTCATTCATTTCAGTGTGGAGGAAGAAGATATTTATTTTGAAGTGAACGGATATCCCTATAAGTGATCCATGTGTACTTAGATGTGCATACCAAGAAAAAAAATATTTTTTTAATATAGGTATTGAGGAGAGGGATCCTGTGACCAATTTTGGAGGCCCTGTTTGTGTGCCCTACTGTGTTGGACTGGGACCTGGGAGACTACAGTCCTTGCCTGTCCTTGCCTCTCAACCTAACCTACTTCACAGGGTTCTGGTGGGGATAGTTGAGGAGGGAGAAAACCATATGCCAGAGAAAAAGGTGGGTTATGACTGACTGATTAACTGAGTTCCTGGAAATGAAATATAGAGGATCTTCTTGGCAGTGACTCCACATTTGTGGAAGTCCTTTCAAACAGAGGTTCTTACAAGCCTTTTGAAAAGTGCTAAGAATAAACTTAGTGGCAAATCTGCTCTTTGAAAACTTTTTAAAAGACTTGTACATATTTGCAGCGACAGAAAGCTCTCTATGCCAACTTACAGCAACATTACAGAATCACATGGTGCTTCCATGCTTTAAACCAGCTTGAGCTCTGAGCTGCTGTGGGCAACAGAGCTGAGATTTTCCTTACAAAAAAGAGAAAGAAAAATATTGATGCCTCAGCCACCTAGTCCAGGGAAATAAATTAAGTCGTATAAGCCCTGTGCCATACCCTCCAATTTTCCACTGATGTACCAGTAAATTGGGATGCATGACTTTTGGTGCTGTGCTCTCAAAGCACCAACTCATGCTCCTCAACCCCCGCCTCTGAGCTCAGCAGTGGCAGCGCTGGAGGGGGAAACGGGACATTCTGGGATCAAAACAGAAGCCAGAATGGCTTTTGTAATTCTGGAATGTCCTGGGGGAAAATGTCCCTCTAAAACTTTTTAATGATTGCTGTATCTATAAAAGGTGCAAAAGGGGGGGTCTGAATTTGCAAAAGGGGCTAACAACTGTGTTAAACTGGCCAGAAAAAATTCAGCCTGGCATTAATTTTTATCCATACAGTTGCATTGTGCTGATTTGTGTTTTTGTTTTTTTGAAATGGAAGATTCTTTTAAAATCAAATGTGCCTTGCGGATAATGTAGCATTTTATTGATGCAGGAAACACAATAAGTGTTAAGGATTACTTGTGGATTCTGCCCAAGAGAATGTTGTTTAAAGCTGGAACGACTGCTGTGCTGCTGGAAGGCCAAATTCAGCCCCCAAGCAATTTTACCTAGGCCCCAGCAGTCCTGCCAAATATTAATCAAGATGGCATAGGAAGATGGTGCATAGTTTCACTCACTGGTAAATTTGTGTTCAAAACTAGGAAAGGGCGAGGTTCTGCATTTTAACCTTATACTTCTCTATGGATCTATACACCTGCCCACTATGCCTCTGTGCCTAATGGCAAAGCTCTTCCTGTTCAATGCTTTATTATCATGACTGCTTACCAATCAGCTTCTAGTTTTCTGGCTCCTGCAACCACTGTTTGGAGAATCCAGCAGCTACCGAGGGCTTGTCCACACTTATTGTTGTCCCATGCTCAGAAAGCATGGGTCCGAGCAGTTTTCTACTTGACCCTCACTTTTTAGGCATGGGTCTGAGTGGTTTTGCCCTTGCCCCCATCCTTTCTCAGGGGAAACCTACCCTTTAGCTCGAAATTGGAGCAAACATCAATCTGGAGATAAACCAACTTGCTGTTTGGTCCGATTGAGCACTAAAAAGCGGTTTTCCCAACTGGAAAGCAGTGGGGAAAGAGGAAGTATAGATTGTTAGGATCTCCTACTCATGAGTAGGACCCTGGCAGAGACAATTGCCCAACTGGCATGTTCTCTCCCTCCTGGTCAATCATTTGGGACCTTCAAGAGCTTTCCTCAGCCCCGACATCACAGCGACTGATGCCAAGGAACATCAGCACACTTACGGATCCACAGAGTTTGCGCAGTTGTGTAACAGAACTCAGCAACTCAGCATTTGGGTAATCTATGTTTATTTACATACTGTGTTTCTCATATTATAAGACATGTCTTATATTTATTTTTTTCCTCAAAAAAAAACAACACTATGGCTTATTTTCGCGGGATGTCTTATTTTTTTCCTCCTCCTCCTGCTGCAGCCGGCATTGCTGCTGCGCCTATCACTATGTCTTATTTTCGGGGTATGGCTTATATTCCTTGAATGCTTAAAAATCCTGCTATGGCTTATTTTATGGGTATGTCTTAAAATATGAGAAACGGTATAAACACACACAGAGCACTGCAACATGGCTCCCTCCCTCTCTAGCATCAGACAACAAAGAAAAAACAAAAACAAAGGACAATAGTCCCACTTCACAGAACACAGTAACACAAACATCCTATCTCCATCACTTTCCACTCTGTGGAATGTAAACGTATAGCATCATGTGATAGACAACAATCCCATGACTGCAGACACTGGGAATGAATTTTCTACTGAGTATACCATGCCCTGAGTATACCAAATGTGGCTATTGCTTTTCTAAAGCATTGCCTACATGTTACACAACTGTAGAACTCAGTAGAAAGAAGGATTGGGGCAAAACTATTATAATTTGGCTCTGCCTGTCATTGGCTCTGGCGACACCCAGTGCTTGAGTTCCCTGCCTTCCACCTCCAGGGGTCATGTGAATCCCGCCCTTCAAGTTCCTAACTTACATATCTAGGAATGACACAATTTATTTTCCCTGTTTCAGACTTTGGGTAATATATAGGAACCTTGGTTTGGGAAATCAGCTCTTTATACATTTAATACATCATATTAAACTATAATTTATAAACTGAATGGTCAAATATCCACTCAGTATGGAAAAAACGCACGTAATTTCCATTAGACGATTAAACAAATTAATGTTTCATCTACTGTTGTTCAATTAACTGGAAGAGCCCAATTTAAAAGTGAAAGAAATCATAATCCAAGCCATTCTTGTATCTGAACAGAGCAATATCACTAAGAGTGCTGTCTACATAGACACTGTTCCATTTTCTGATGGAGAAAAAATGAAAGTAATTTAAAATAAAAATAAAAATGTTTTACCCTTTCACCCCCAAGTTGTTAATGAAAATAGATGGCGTAATTGTAGTTTAAGCAGACCAGAACTTTGATTATAGGATAATTTAAACCATTTGGGCGTATCCTCTTAACACATTCACTTGACCAACAGCGAGCTTCATACAAAGGGTGCAATGCACCACATTATTTTTATATCCCTGTTACTTAAGATAGATAGCTCCCCTTTCTCAAAACAGCGTTCATATTAGGTATCAGTGCTGGATCCAAGCTGGGCAGGGGTGGAGGGGACATATATACTTCTTTCAATAGGTGTTCTTCATTGAAGAAGTTAAATTGCTGTTTGGGAGGGGTGAAATTTATACTGGGATTTCTCTGGTCTCCAAATAACTCAGGAAAGAGCAACACCACTTTGCATCATCCCAAAGAACAGCGTAATTACTGCAGGGTGATTGGGGGGGGGTGTGAATGCATAGAATATGAATGCATGCTTTGCCTATTGGACATATGCAAGGGTATTTTGACTAGTTTTGACTTGTATTCAAAGAGAGGGAGGCATATTGCAGAAATTAACAATCCACAAAAATATAATGATCATTCTGTTTGTTTTATTAGGACTTCCCTGGAGTAAATAGAACACAGATCATAAGAAGAGTTATTGGTACATTTCTCATGCAGGTCCAATTTCACTTTCAAAAATTATCGCTCCTGTTCCCTTTCCTTTTCTCCCTCTTTGTTGAGAAATACATCTTTCCTAAATGGAATAAACCATGATAAAAGGACATTGTTCCTCAAAGCTATAATGATAGCAAAATTAATTAATTGCATGATGATAGACATCTCCCTTTTTACCTGCAAGAGCAATGTGCACTGTGGCTGAGTTATCTGGAAGTTCTTTGAAAACCTGTCCTTCAGAATCAAAGATAAAATGCAAACCTTGCTATTTTGTTCCTTTGTTATTAAAAATGTGCAATTTAATTATTAACAGTTTAGGTACCAACTGATGTGGCTGCTTTCTATGGGCATGATTTCCTGCATGACCCTTGTGGGGGGTTGGCCATGGCTTGCAGTCAAGCACAAACCATAGTTTCCATTTTTGGGTGCAAAGGCAAACTATAGTAAGCTGAAAAATAGGACTGAAAGTTATTAGTCACCAGATGTGATGGAATAAGGGAAGGAGCTTCAAGGCTCAGTCTCATAATGCCGAACCCCAACTATAATGCCGGTTTGGTATTATATCTGAATAGCCTTCCCTGTTTGGAGGTCATGGAATTAATGCTTCAGAGAGCATACAGTATGGTTTTGCATGGTACTTTTGTATATAAAATAGGGGAGAGTATTTGAAGGATATGCTATGATATTGCTCACCTAGTAATAATATTTCACTGTGAGAAGGTATGAAGTGGGATTCTGTGGGGGATCTGTTAAAATTTACTATCAGGTTTGAACTGGGAGGCTGATGAAATATAATCAGAAAAATTTATAATAGAAGGTTAAAATAAATACTTAGAATCATGTGGAACAGATTACATACATAATAGCCTCTACATAGAAAATGCTTTAATCTATCCACCTGTGCATGGTGGCTGTTACCATGTGTTCAGCTATTCCTGTGCAGGGGCACGTCAACCAACAGATAGTGCATGCCTATAAATGTATATCCTGAAGTAAGTTCTATTGATCACAATGAGGATAAGGGACCCCTGACCATTAGGTCCAGTCGTGACCGACTCTGGGGTTTGCGGCGCTCATCTCGCGTTATTGGCCGAGGGAGCCGGCGTACAGCTTCAAGGTCATGTGACCAGCATGACAAAGCCGCTTCTGGCGAACCAGAGCAACACACGGAAACACCGTTTACCTTCCCGCTTGGAGCGGCGGTACCTATTTATCTACTTGCACTTTGACGTGCTTTCGAACTGCAGGAGCTGGGACTGAGCAACAGGAGCTCACCCCGTCGCAGGGATTCGAACCACCGACCTTCTGATCAGCAAGCCCTACCCTGTTTCTCCAAAAATAAGACGTAGCCATAAAATAAGCCATAGCAGGATTTTTAAGCATTCAAGGAATATAAGCCATCCCCTGAAAAGAAGCCATAGTGTTTTTTTTAGGAAAAATAAATATAAGATGGTGTCTTATTTTCGGAGAAACACGGTAGGCTGTTTCCCCAGTGGGGATACCCCCCAGTAAATGGGTACAGGATGTCAGTGTTAATGATTTACACCACACAAAACTGCTGTAAAGAAAGATTTGTAGTGAAAACATGTCATTCACATGGAGGGCTTCCAAAATAACAATAATAGCTGAAATATGCAATAGCATCTCTATGCAACACAAATTATTTATAAAACCTTCTTGTAGGAGATCATTTTTATTTCATTTTCTTTTTACAATCAAGACACTTCACAGTGGTACAAACTCTCTGACTCAGACTAAAGACAGATTTACCCTCCTATCACTCTCTGTGATCCCTTATAGTCCCCCAAAGTAGAGCTTTGCACTAGTTTTGACAGAGATTAGAGCCAAACTGGGCATATTTGGGGGGACATGGGCATGGGCATCAAATGAATCATATACAGACAGTCTAAGAGTCCATGGTAGCTCTACTATCCAATATATAACATGTTTTTTTAATTTCCCTGGGCGGGAGGAGTTGTTGTGAATCTGTTCTCTCCCTCCCTCTCTCCCTTACTAAAGAGTTCAAAAATAAAGTTTTGTTTTCTTTATGACCTTTCAGGATGAAATGAAGTTTATATAGGTTTTGTCAGCTGAGGTGAGACCACAGAACACATACCATGATTGCTTGTGATTCACAAGTGTTGCCTAATGACTTTATGCAAATTTATGCAGATTATGTTATAATGTCAAGACTAAACAATGTCATTGTACGCCTGTGGAGATGTTCCCCTGAATACTAACTAAATGGAAATAAAACGAAACCAGTCTCAATAAATGTCTGTTTAAATGATGCTGCGATGTCAAAATTCTGTCACGGTATTTCTTGGGAGATGATATAGTGATGTCCAGTAAAACTCTTTCTAAATAAAAGGAAAGGAAAGGAAGTTGTTTTTCTATAATGCAAAGGTGCAAGGTAATATTACCTTGATAACAAGCTCTTAGTACATTTATGCACATGTTTTAGTGGCAGATAATCAGGCTGAGTCCACAAAGATGGATTTGTGAGGGAGGGTGGATACACATCCAAGCTGAATGTCTATCTGAACACTGTGTGTTTTTCTTTATATACTATAATCCCTGTACAAAAATGCAGAAGTGTGAGGCACTTGCCTATACCTCTTCAGTAACTCAAATTCTATCAAAGTTACAGAGAAAGGAATAACAGATAAGCCTCAGATCAGGGTGGGCTCACCCCAAAAGAGTTCATGTGAATCTAGCTCAAATTAAGCCATTTTGAGCTGTGACCCTGTCATGCTTCTAATCTCCCAATTATTCAACTACATTTTACTCACAGTCTGGTCCATTAATTTCAGTGGGTCTACTCTGAGTGAGACATAGTTGAATATCACCTTTGCTTCCAATTAAATATATTTCTTTTCTGAGGGAGGAGATCAGAAATGGTGCACTAGAATTGTATAAGTAAAAGTTATTCATTCCCACTGTTTTATCAAAATAATGTAGAAACAAGAGCATAGGTTACATTTATGTTTCCCTCCCCAACAATCACAGTTATAATGAACTTCATGTTTGTGACCCCACAAAAAAATGTAAATTACGATTATCATGAGAAACTGCATCACAACCTTATGGAAATGGAGCCATTTGGGGAAGTTAATAAAAAAATAATTGAATTGGGAAAATCATGCTAATTCAAAAGCTAAGGTTTTTAATTAAAGTCCAAAACGCTTTAATTTTTAGAATATTTATTTCAGTGACTGCTATGATGGGGAAAAATCTGTTTGTGCTAACAGCAATGGGTGAATTACAATTCTTTACAATTTCCTTGGTGGAATTACATGAACACTCTTCAGGCTCATTTATTTGAATGCTTGAATTCATATTGAGATCAGATGATAAAATATGTATCACTCTGTTCATAAACACAGAATGCCTTGATACAACTGTTCACATGATGTTCTCATTTCTTTCAGGTAGTGACAAAGTTCTAGATGTGATTATCCTTTCCTTTTTTTGCTGGAATCTGCTCCCAGCACCACCTAATCCCACATTAAACACTGGACCTGCAGCTCAGATGCATGGGTTCAAAGGCTCCTCTGAGATGTGGGGATCTGCTGGGAGTCCTCCCCCAGAGAAAACTCAGGTCCCAGGTCTTGGCAGGGCAGTGGGTGGAAATCTACTTGTGGGATGCTCCTGCCAGAAGACTGATATCCACCTTCTTCACTTCCAGCCATCTTCATAAAATATGCTCTGGAGAGTTGGGTACTCGACCATCATGAAGGAATGAGTAATTGATGAGTAATTGGGCATCCAGCAACATGGTTGGTGGCCCCTGGTGAATCCTGTTGGGTTTCATGATCTACATGATGCAGAAGGAAAGCTCCCATACTACTGCAGGCCTTGGATGGAAGGAGGTCAGAACAAATATCCAATTGGCAATGCCCTTTGTAAATGAGTACATTGAGCTCCCAGGAGCATTCAGTAATTTCATTCATTAATTTGTTGCACCATACCAACAGTTTTAACATAGCATATTAGTGTTTCCCAGCACTGAGCTTGGGATTAATTTCTCTATTGAGTGAGATACAGAAACAAATTTGCGGGGGGTGGGGGGGCAATATATGAATGATAAGCCTAGGAAAGTGCTGGGAACTTGAATTTTTAAGTGTGGGTGGGTGGTGGTTTTCATGTGTGTTGTCTTTCATGTGTGTTGTCAGAAAACAATGTTTTCTAGAAAATACTTTATTGGGTCAAAAGACTCAAGCAAAAAAAAATGCTTTGTATGAAAGCATCAAACCGAGTTTGGTCTTCCTTTAGCTCTCCCCTTTCCTCTCTAGTATTTCGATCCTTTTAAAACATGTTAGCAGAAATAGCAACTGTGTAACTTCATTCAGTGCAGTACTGTTACATGAAAGCTTAATTTGGCCCCTGGAGAGCCCTGGGACAAAGTAGTTTCTTACATAGCCTTTTAACAGGCTAATTTGGCTGGCAGGAACCCTGTCATAGTACTATGTGGGTTTTAAGAAAAGAAGCATGGGTGACAAACCTAAGTGTGGCTCTGATACAAGTCTGCATGTCAAACATCGTCTAAAAGGATTTTGAAATTCAGATAGGCACATCTGCATTCTATTCCTGTATGGCTGTCTGCAAGGAAGCAGAATAAAGCAACTAATAAATCATATGAGCACTTTTCTGGTGTTCAGAGTGCTCACGTATGGTAATAAAGAAACTCTCTCATCTCTGCAAGGTAAGTGAGTTCTGTTATGCTTGTACTACCGATTGAGGCAGGGGTACTGAGTCTCCCAGACAGTGGCTGACTTATCTAAGTCTAGTCAGTTGATTCATGGCTGAATTGAGAGTTGTAGCAGGATCATCCCAAATCACACTCAAAACATAGCATGTCAGATTTGAGACTTCATAATTCGAGCTCCCATACCTTCCCCCACAATTAACCTCAGGGATTAATTGACTCATATAATTCTAAAAACAAAACATTTGAACAAACCAGAGGTGATCTTCTGCAACAGGTATGGGGAATCGGTGGCCAGATGAAGTCCGGCCTTCTGCCTCCATTCCATCAGCTGGTCAGTGCAGATGGAAAGGGCTCTGATACAAGAAGATCAAAGCAAGCAGGGAAGGAAATTTTTCAGCAGACTTGTTAAAAGTTTTTTTTTTTTTTAAAGTGGTCTATGCATTTTGCAACTGCATTCATCCAGTTTTGGGGGATGCAATTGCATTTTGGAGCTGGGGGTGGGCATTTAAATAGTGCAGTTCAGCTCCACTTCGATAAAATCTGTTTCAAACTTTGCAACAACAAACAAGAAGCCTGAATTAAAGAGATGGTGGAATTTGAGCGGAATTGCCAAGAATTAAACACCGGAGTGGTGGGTGGGTTATATGTGCTTATGAGTAGGTCTGGCCACACATTTGGATTGGCCTCCACCTTTTCTGATAGACACAAGGTAAAGTGGTCCTTGGCCCGAAAAAAGTTCCTTACCTGTTTTCTAGAAGCATTTCAGGAGTACACATGTTGGTCACCTTCATGCGAACTAGAACCCTAATTGGCCAGGGTAGAGGAACCCTGGTTTGCAATAACGCCTAATGTATGACTGCTGCTGAAGCATTGCTACCTCTCATTCTCAACTCATGTGTTCATTGAACATCTAGGGAAGGTCTTCTGAATGAGAGAGATGGCTAGCAAGTTTCAGGAAAGACAGGGAGTAGGCATCTCAATGATATAGCCCTGAGTCAAGACCCCAATCCAAACCGTGGCTGGTGATAGATCTAACTGGATCTTCTCTGATGGATTTGTAGGTATCCATTTGCATTTCAATTTAAAAAAGGAAGTAAGGGCAAAGGAAGTGCATACTCCAGAGTAGTATACCAAACAAAGCATCCTAAGAGCTGATATGAATCACCATGCTTGGAAAATTACAAAGATTCTGAAAATTGAAGATTTGATAAATGTGATCAGTTTAAAGGAGAGTTTTAGACTCTCTTCAGATTTATGCTAGATGAAGTGTGAGGCAGCTTTCTTCCAAGTGATACATTGTTATCCATGGGAAAGTCAGGTCAAAAAGTACTGTCCTTCAACCATCATCACGGAATATGCTTGTGGCATGTCATTGACCTCGTGCCACTATTCATAGTGATATGTATCTCATCAAAGTCCAATGTCATGGCCATGCCTGATGAAATGAAATTGCCCATCTAGGATACTGAAGGTTATATGTAATAAATCAGGAAGGAAGGGATGCAAGTCTTTAAGAAGGGAGGGATCTTGCACTGTTGGTATCGGTATTCAAAGATGTAAACACCTGTGGTGATGGTGTATAATTAATTTAGTTTAATATCTATTTTTAACCACAATTGAATATAATTCAAATTAATCTTATGGGAAGTTGTTGTTGTTGTTTAGTTGTTTAGTCATGTCTGACTCTTCGTGACCCCATGGACCATAGCACGCCAGGCACTCCTGTCTTGCACTGCCTCCCGCAGTTTGGTCAAACTCATGTTCGTAGCTTCGAGAACACTGTCCAACCATCTTGTCCTCTGTCGTTCCCTTCTCCTAGTGCTCTCAATCTTTCCCAACATCAGGGTCTTTTCCAAGGATTCTTCTCTTCTCATGAGGTGGCCAAAGTTTTGGAGCCTCAGCTTCACGATCTGTCCTCCCATGGAGCACTCAGGGCTGATTTCCTCAAGAATGGATAGGTTTGATCTTCTTGCAGTCCATGGGACTCTCAAGAGTCTCCTCCAGCACCATAATTCAAAAGCATCAATTCTTCGGCGATCAGCCTTCTTGATGGTCCAGCTCTCACTTCCATACATCACTACCGGGAAAACCATAGCTTTAACTATACGGACCTTTGTCGGCAAGGTGATGTCTCTGCTTTTAAGATGCTTTTTAAGATGGGAAGTAAACCGAGAAGAAAATGGTCAGATTAAAAACAAACATTTCAGTGTGATTTCAGTGTGAAATTATTGCATCCCCCCCCAAAAAAAAGCTTGATGAGGTATGTATTAGCTTTTTGTGTATCCTGAATCATGGGTGAACTTATGTGATTCAGGAAAGGATTTCACATTTCTGAGTTGGATCACACCATTAAGAAGAGATTTCCAAACAGGTGAGGGATTCTCTAAGCTCTCAAGTGGCACTGTGGCCTCAGTTCTTGAAAACACACACACACACACACACACACACACACAGACACACCTTCTCCATGAAAAATGAAATGAAGCTGACAACAGAAATGTCCAGAGAAGGTGGGAGGATATTTCATGTTGATGGGCATATCTATTATTACAGTACTAGTAGAATTCAGCCCGTTTAAAAACGGGCGCTAGAACGCTGCTGTCGTGCAGCGCCGGCATGGGACGGAGCTTCGGAGGTCTCCGAAGCCCCGTCTCATGCGGGAGGTGCGCGGCGAGGAGGCGGGGGGTGGGAGAGAAGCACTTCTCCCCCCCCCCGCCGCGCACCTGCCGCATGAGACGGGGCTTCAGAGACCTTCTCCGAAACTCCGTCCCATGTCGGCGCTGCGTGGTGAGGCGGCGGCGGGGGAGCACTTCTCCCCCCCCCCGCCGCCTCGCCGCGCACCTCCCGCATGAGACGGGGCTTCGGAGAAGGTCTCCGAAGCCCCGTCCCATGTCGGCGCTGCGTGGTGAGGCGGCGGGGGGAGGAGCGCTTCTCCCCCCCGCCGCCTCGCCGCACACCTCCCGCATGAGACGGGGCTTCGGAGACCTCCGAAGCTCCGTCCCATGCCGGCGCTGCGTGGTGAGGCAGCGGGGGGGAGGAGCGCTTCTCTCCCCTCCCCGCCGTCTCGCCGCACACCTCCCGCATGAGACAGGGCTTCGGAGAAGGTCTCCGAAGCCCCGTCCCATGTCGGCGCTGTGTGGTGAGGCGGCGGGGGGGAGCGCTTCTCCCCCCCCGCCGCCTCGCCGCGCACCTCCCGCATGAGACGGGGCTTCGGAGAAGGTCTCCGAAGCCCCGTCCCATGTCGGCGCTGCGTGGTGAGGCGGCGGGGGGAGGAGCGCTTCTCCCCCCCCGCCGCCTCGCCGCACACCTCCCACATGAGACGGGGCTTCGGAGAAGGTCTCCGGAGCCCCGTCCCATGTCGGCGCTGCGTGGTGAGGCGGCGGGGGGGAGCGCTTCTTCCCCCCCCGCCGCCTCGCCGCGCACCTCCCGCATGAGACAGGGCTTCAGAGAAGGTCTCCGAAGCCCCGTCCCATGTCGGCGCTGCGTGGTGAGGCGGCGGGGGGGAGGAGTGCTTCTCCCCCCCCCGCCGCCTCGCCGCGCACCTCCCGCATGAGACGGGGCTTCGGAGAAGGTCTCCGAAGCCCCGTCCCATGTCGGCGCTGCGTGCCGAGGCGGCGGGGGGGGAGGAGCGCTTCTCCTCCCCCCCGCCACCTCGCCGCGCACGCCAAGCCAGTCCCCGAGCCGAAGTGCGGCGCGGCGGGTGCTTTTCGCTGTTTGCCTCCCCCTTCGCTCCGGGAAGGCAAACGGCGAAAAGCCCCCGCCGCGCCGCACTTCGGCTCGGGGACTGGCTTGGCGGCGGCGGGAAAAAGGGGAAGAATTCCTCCCCTTCTTCCCGCCGCCGCCAAGCCAAAGCCGGCTTCCCTCGGCGCCCGCTGCCGCTTCGGCCGAGGAAGCGCCGTCCCATGCCGGAGGTGCGCGGCAAGGCTGCCGGGGGGAGCGCTTCTTTCCCCCGCCGCCTCGCCGCGCACCTCCAGCATGAGACTGGGCTTCGGAGCGGCGGTTGGCGGAGCGGCGGTTGGCCGTTGTCCCTCCGTCCAATCCCCGTGTCTCTGGGGTACATGCACAGTACCCCAGGGACACACGGGACAACTGGACGCAGGGACAACATGGACATTATTATATAGGATGTGTGTGTTACATATATGAATATAAGGCTGAAGAATACCCTCCAAATGACTCTTGGGGTAAGAAGTCCCTATTGATGTGTGATAGAGACAATGGCCGTTCCTTGGGATTTTTCTATTACTCACTTTCCCTGTGCAAATCAATACAGATGGCTCTCTCTTCAAGAGAAGAGGCCAGCTCCCCAAAAATTCATGTGGAGGAGGCAAGGGCCCACCACTTATCAATGACTGTTGCAATGTGGACTTTCTCCACAGAGTCATGTGGCTCTGACAGAACTGTCAACTTCTGAAGGACCTTTACTGACAAACCAGCAAGATAAAATGAATGAATAGTTAGGCTGTATTTTTGATGGATTAAAACTTTAATGTGCTTAAGCATGAAACCCCATACTACAATTCATAGGAAATGAATCAAGACAAAATCAAGTTACGGAAACTTTTCCATATGCAAACCAAACCTGAATAAATTTCACAATGTAAGAAACTGGAAAATCTACAAAAACAAAAAAAATAACAATACAGAAAACATGGTAAATATTTTCCTCTATTTAGTATTAACTGAAAGATTTGAGACTGGGGAATTTATAATTGAAGAAGATGCCGTCCCGTATTTGATTCCCTTCCTACTTCCTATTTGCTATGTGTTTGAGGAGATGCAAATCCCTCAATGGCTGATTTTATGGTAAAATAAATCAGTGCCTCCCATGCAATGGACTCTTTCATGCAATTATAGATCATAAAAGAAAAGCTGAGTGAAAATTGCCTCCATGCTATTTGTCTGCAATGTAATGAAAGAGGGCATTTTTTTTTTTGCCAAATACCCACCAAGGAAGGACTGAATTTCTCCAATAATTCAGGAGGGACTTGAAAAAGAAAACATTCTAAGATTTGTCAGAAAATTATTTTAGTCTAACCCTAAATCTAACCACAGGTTAGCCAGGATGCTTATATTTAGTCCAGCTAAATCTCAAAAATCAGTGGCTAGAATTCAATGTTGTCATATTACAATAGTTTCATCAGTGCAAACATTTCATCATGCCAGATGGAATGATCACTCCTTTCCTGTTCTTGGGGTCCTCTACAGCCCCCCCCCCCAGCTTATTTGGAGGACAGGGGGGCAGGGAGAAGAAAGAGGGACAGTCCTTTTGTACTAGTGGGACTCATTTTGCTGGCTCCCACCAGTGCAATTAGTCACTTCACCCTGGTCCAATGTTCCCAAACTGGCTTCCTTTTAAGGCAATCTTCTATTTCAAGGTTCAGATATTAAAAGTGATTTCAAATGTCTTGGCAACCATTACAACTGAACAATTGCTCTTTTCTTTACCAGCGCTAAGCTTTGAGGCTTTTATACATTTTTATTAACAACTCGTGGTTGAATTATTAAGCATACCAGGGGCAACTTTCCTAGAGTTAAGCAGTTTTAAATTGGTTTTAAGTGGAAAATTAAATACTACCTTATATTTGCTCTCTCTGAAATATAAAAAAATACTTTAGATGTGTTGAACCCACGAACTTCTCTTCCTTAGAACATAATATTCTATATCCATCTTAATATTACTACTTGCTTTGGGGCATGTGTTAATTGAACAGAATTTGGAAAGACATGAATTCTCAGCACCACTTGTAGTTATATCTTCTGCCTTGATTCTTACCCTGCTACCATGGTGGTCACAATCCTGATGGAATCCTTACATAAGGGCAAGACACTTCTGACCGCACAACAAAGGTTCTTCATTTTCCATCTGTTCCATTCTGAGCTGCAGTCTCCCAGATGCCCAAAGAATCTCCTGACTCAGAGGAATAGCCCTGTGGCAGGACTGGAACTTGGTTTGTGCTTCTCTGGATCCCACCTATTGTGAGCTGTATCCAAAAGGCTGCATCCCCCACCGACAGAAGGCTCTTTGATCCAATTTGCAGCTTCACTATGTGAAAGGCTGGGGGGGGGGGTTAGTTTTCACAAATTTATCCTTTCTCTCGCAGACCCAGTTCCACTCCTCTCCCAGCTTCCTGGAGCAGATATAAGAGAAGAGCAGTGGACTTCAAAGCGAGGGTTAACTACTGAAAAGTACCCCCTTACAAAAGAAAAAAGAAAGAAAGAAAAGGAACCAATTCTGCTCATGGAATCCACTGCTGGATCAAAGAGCATCTCATCAGCGGAGTGAAACAACTGGATGCAACCTTATAATTTCTTTTAAGATGCTTCCTACCAAGTTTATCATCTTCTCTATGCTGTTTTCCAAATTACCCTTCTGCCTCATGTGTGGTTCTCTTCTTTTTCTTTAAAGAGTCTTCATTCTTTAAGGTTCCTCCTTTCCCATCTGTTCCCCCCACTTTCTGTAATTCTAAGCAGCTTTACTTTAATAGCCCTCTTCAAACATCTGAATGTCACTGTTGGCTTTTTAGTTTTAAGCCTGTACATCACAGGCAGTTGGGTGGGGGAAGCATTTTTGGAAAGCCGTTTTTAGCTTTAGGACAAGATATAGAAAATATGATTTTTTTAGGAGACAGATCAGAGCAGAGAGGAAAAGGCTGGAGCCAGGAGGGGAAACAGCCCATCTTTGATAAAGGAATATCTTCTGGATGAAGGGAGGGGCTATATTTCAGTGTTAGGGTACATCATGCATAAGGTCACAGATTCAATCTCTGACATTTCTATTTAAATGATCTTCAAGCAGGAAGATAGCTTGACAGTTGGTTATTTTTAGTCTACAGACTTAATGGTCTTAAACACCCCCTGTTTAGATGGCAATGTATATTACTCCAGCCGTTTTAAAATATGTTAAGCCAGCTCTGTTGCATTTCGGTGCCATCCTGCTCATGCTGCTCACTGGGGCTCTGGACTTCTACGCTAAATTCCTGAGATCTTGGAGGCACTATGGACCACTGGACAAACTCTGAATGTTCCATACAACTAACCTTGATGCATATAGTGTATATTATTGCATTCTCTTTTTCAAAGCCTTTACAAGATGCTCATTTACTTTCAGTGTTCGTGCATCAATCATTAATTAAGACCTTTAGCAAAATACCATCCCGAAATTACAGATTACTTAAAATAACATTCGAACATAATTAAAGGATTGAGAAAGCTGTAAAAGCAATCAGCTTATTTATCATAATTGTTCAAAACATCCCTGTTCTTAGGGAGGGGGTAATTATTTCATAAAGTATAGTTTCTTTGTATTTCCTATTTAACTTAACAAATACTTTTAGTTCTGAAGCTCAGTTTGTGTGCAAGATGAGAAGACTGCACTTTGCCCTTCTGCATAGTGCCTTGAAGATGTTCTATATGGGCAGGATAGAGAAAAGCACAAGTACACCAAGGTCTTTCTATCCCTGCCAAGACCACAAACAAACACTGACTGAACTTCACTCCAAGGCAGGCTTCCTCAAACTCGGCCCTCCAGATTTTTTTGGCCTACAACTCCCAGGATCCCTAGCTAGCAGGACCAGTGGTCAGGGATGATGGGAATTGTAGTCTCAAAACATCTGGAGGGCTGAGTTTGAGGAAGCCTGCTCCAAGGGAAGGCAAATGGAGAGCAGCAGCATCTTCTTGGCGATCGCTCATAGCCAAGTAAGATTGTCTTTCATGAGCACAGTTTTAACAGTGAGTCTGTAAGTGACTGTGAAGGCCAATTCTGTATCCACATGTCCTTCCACAGTGGGGACATAGGTTTCTGGGCGGGAGGCGATCATGGTGAGGGTTTGCCAAGCGTGCCTTCCTCTTATTGTAACTCGCTCTACGCAGGGTTGCCCTTAAAGCTGACCCAGAAACTCCAGCGGGTGCAGAATGCCGCGGCAAGGCTCCTTACAAGGTCCCGGCCGCAGGATCACATTCATCCAGTGCTTTACCAGCTGCACTGGCTCCCGGTGGAGTACAGAATCAGGTTTAAGGTGCTGGTTTTGACCTTTAAAGCCCTATGCGACTTGGGACCCTCGTACCTACGGGACCGCCTCTCCTGGTATGCCCCGTGGAGGACCTTAAGGTCCACAAATAATAATATTCTGGAGATCCCGAGTCATAAGATGGCTAGATTGGCCTCTACTAGAGCCAGGGCCTTTTCAGTACTGGCCCCAACCTGGTGGAACGCTCTTTCCCAGGAAACCAGGGCCCTGCAAGATTTGTCTTCTTTCCGCAGGGCCTGCAAGACAGAGCTGTTCCGCCTGGCCTTTGGGTTAGACTCAGCCTGACCCCTGTGTTTTTCTCCCTCATGGCTTGGATTTATGGCCTACTTGAAATGAGGCTGCACTTTAAATTTTAATACTGTATTTTAATCTGTATTTTAATTAATTGTTTTTATGTTTTATTGTGGTTCTGTTGGTGTCAGCCACTTATGGCCTACTTGAAATGAGGCTGCACTTTAAATTTTAATACTGTATTTTAATCTGTATTTTAATTAATTGTTTTTATGTTTTATTGTGGTTCTGTTGGTGTCAGCCGCCCTGAGCCCGGTTTTTGACTGGGGAGGGTGGGGTATAAATAAAAATTTATTATTATTATTATTATTATTAGCACATTTCTCTCTTTCGTTTTAAGTTCAAGCATCTTGAAAGCCCATGACACCTTTGGTAAAGTCTGTTCTCCAATTGGAGCGCTCACAGGCCAGTGCTGGTCATTTATACATTGTCTACACTGACTGGTAGTGTCCCTTCAGGGTCTCAGGCAGGGGACATTTCCAGTCCTATCTGGAGATAGTGGGCCTTCAACCTGAGACCTTCTGCATAGAAAGCTGATGTTCTACCACTGAGGAGATGTTCTCCCTCAAATTGTACAGAATTCTAAGATAGATTGAGCTCCCGTGGGAAAATGTTGCCAGGGATATGCACACAACTGCACCCAAAATATTCCTTACTGGTGATTTCACCCTGTCAGTATTTCATGCCTCTGAGTTTGTTTGAAATATCTAGCATGATGAGTTTGTTATGAAATATCTAGCTGATTTGTAACTTCTGTACATATAATGGGCCCTGACTCTGGTGCGTCAAATTTGTAATATGCTTGTAATTGAAAATGAGTTTTACTAGGAGTTTGTTCCAGCTTTGTCAGAGGCAACCATCATCTTTGTTCATGCTCACTCCATTTCTCCATACATCTGCATCATCATCATTATCATCATCATCATCATCATCATCAAAGAAGTCAATATAAAAATTCACACAAATTTTCCTGCAGGTTTCTTTAAAAAATGCATTTTTAACTATTTTCCCCAGTAGATGCATTTTTTGCAAGCCATTTCTCTTCAAAAGAATGCATTTTATGCATTCTTTTAACTAATATTCACATTTTTATGTCCATTTCTTGGTTGGGGAACTGCACTGCAAAATTCAGATAAGTGTATATTTTGCTGGAGAGCTGTGTTTTGCTTCCCATCTTATTTCGCAAAGTGCAAATTTTGCAGGCTCACATTAAAATGAAAACAGAACTAATTTCTCTCCCACCCCCTGAAGGTGACAAGGCAAGACAACCAACACATGCCATCAACAAGGAAGCATTGCTGCCATCAGAATACTGGCTCGGGGGGATGCTATTGGCCTAGCCATTCAGGAGGAAGAGTCAAGGGTCTCAGGAAGATTGGCCAGAGCCACTGCCACTGCTCTTCCCCAGCATCTCCCTCCTGATATGGCTACATCACACTCCCTAATGGTAAGGCTGGCCTACATAATTATTGTTCTATTATTAGTTTTGTATAATTCTAGATGCATGCTCTTCTTTCATGTCAAAAAGATTTTCTATATTCATATCTTTTTAACTGAAATAAAAAAAGTTTGTGAAAATAGTTCTGCCAATATCTTTGGATTGGATGTAGATTCGGGGAAAATAAACAATCCTTATCCATTGGCTGCATCTTTACAAGTGGCATTAGCCACATGCAGATGATATTCACAGCTCAGAATGATACCGCACATCAGCCTTGACCATAGAAAGTTGCTATGTTAGGGAGAATTATTCTTGCCTGGTTTCCTACATACAGTTTTTGATGTAGAGCATCATTCAAACATGCAGTCTTCCATTTGCTTTTGAAGTGGTACAGTCCCAAGAGTGCAAAAACTATGAAAATATGATAGAGTGAGGCAGATCATTCATCCTGCTCTTTTATCTCTGTGGTTTTTTTTTTTTTTTTTTTGCATTTCTGGAGGGCTTGGGAAGGCCAAAAAAATGGACAGGTGAATGCTTGTCTTATTTTCAAGGTGAGGGCAAAATTTCCAGTGGCACTAGAGGAGTAAGCAATAAGACAAGGCAGGAGAAGGTCAAAATTATTTCTCCCTTATTTGTTTATAGAACAAGGTCCTCTGCCCCTTCAGACAATGAGCAGCCCTTTCTATCCTCCATCCCTATAAAGTGTACAATTGGAACAATGCTATGTCGTGGCATTGCATCATTTCCAGGAGTGTTGTGTGTAGAAAGGGGGGGGGGAGTATTTTTTGATTATCATCAAAAGGCATTGCTGACTTTTGATTATCAGTCTGGAAAGAGTTTTAAATTGGATTAGAAAAAAGTTATGTAAGTGTTGTGAAAGTTGTATCGTATAAGAAAGTACAGGATACACCTGCATTTTCAATAACATTGCATGGACACAGATTAAGAGCATAGAACTCAAAATCCAGTGAGTGCATAATAAACGGGAATGGGAATGCAGGCTTAGATGGTTTGGAAAAGAACTGGACAAATATGTGGTGTATTGGTCTATCAATGGTTCTTCCAGCCATATAGTAAACTTCATATTCAGAATTAGTATGTGTCCCAATGAGTTGCTGGGATGCTAGCTAAGTAGAGCAGTGTTTCCCAACCAGTGTGCCTCCAGATGTTTTGGGACTACAACTCCTATCATTCCTGACCACTGGTCTTGCTAGCTAGGGATGATGGGAGTTGTAGTCCCAAAACATCTGGAGGCACACTGGTTGGGAAACACTGAAGTAGAGGACATGCCCAGCTTGTGTTTTTCCCCAGGACCATCTGTCTGGCCACAGCTGGAAAACAGGATGCTGCTCTAGACTGACCTTTGGTCTGATTCAGCAGCATCCCTAATACACATACACTCTCTTCACACAGAGAAAAGACTTGGCTGCCTCTGCAACTTCCTACTGATTGGAGAAGCAGGGGAAGCACCGAACAATCACTGTTTGCTTTTAATCTATAAAACAGTCTTGTTGCTGCTTCACACTACTAAAATCACATTCAGGCCTGCTGAATAAGGAGCTCCTGTACTTCATGATAAGGAAGCAGTTCTTGGATGAATGTAATACTAATAGCAATGGGAAATCTCACAGAGGAGCTGTGCCTTTAGAATATTATTTCCGAGCTCATGCTGGCATTGTGGTGCTCAATTATTTGTTTCCCTTGTACTACTGGTTCATAAAAGGCTTTTTAAATCATATATGGACTCTCACAAGAACAGATTTTGCCTTTTGGTTTTCCAGCACAATGTCTCAGATGAGGCAAGTCCTTAAAGAGGCAAATTGTTCCTTCACATACATTAAAAATGAATAGGATAGGGGTAGCTAATGTGACACTCTCCAGATGTTGGTGGCCTAGAACTCCCATCATCCTGTGCCATTGGTCATGCTGGTTGGGGCTGATGGGAGTTCAACAACATCTGGAGGAAACTAGATTAGCTACCGCTGCTTTAAGATACATAAGAAAATATTTTGTGTTACACAACAAAAGGTAGCCTGGCAAGAAAAAAATTGTTACCAGATGTTGTAAACTTAACTACCATCAGGCTTAGCATTCAGCAAAACCAATGACATGAAAAATTAAGCCATCTTAATTTATATTAGGGTTAAAAGTATATAGAAGCCTAGGGGTGTGTCAGCCTGAATTGGGATTAAGTGTGGGGCCACGATCCTGACTGGTTGTATAAAACTGCCCCAACTTGAACCCGTTTGGGCCAGGCAGAGGGAACTAACTTCTGTGCAATGACAATATGTGACCAAGATTACAACAATGTCAGGGCAAGCCACAGATATGTGCCCCTTCCCCCTGGCCAAGGAAGAAGGGGTGAGTGAAGATCTCCATCAGAAATATGTGGGGAATAAAGATCAACATCAAGAACAAGGGAAGAATCAAATCAACCTTACCAGACAGTTGAAGTGGGAAGTTTTTTGTGCAACAAAAAGGATGTTTGGAGGTACTCCGAAGGACACTTCTCCACTACATTTGGGACATTGGATGTGCATTGTTGGTAAAAAATTCAGTGCATTCTTTCAGTGCATCAAACCCTGAAGTTCATACAAAGTGGAAAAAGTTACCGTTGAAAATGTATTAATGGTAAATATGATTTTTATAACCAAACCTACCTAACAATATACAACAATGATATTTAGTATTGGATGATCACCCACTCTATGGGATAGATACAGAATTAGACTGGAGTAATTGAGTTATTTCATTAAAAATAAAAATAAAAGTGTGTGTTTAATTAAAGAAACATTGGTGGAATTTCACGACGCAGTGAAGGAGAAGTAACAACACATTTATTTTTAATTAAAAATTCTAAGTTTGTGTTTCCCTGCTCTGAAGGATGATTCATTTTCGTTTATCTTTCGATTGTGCTTTGTGACATGATATACTGGAATAATTTTTGGTACATTAAAAAGTGTTTTTGCAATAGCTCATTATACTTTATAAATACCAACAACAGCACAAAATGAACACTGTACAGGGGGAGGAATGTGTTGAGTGGCTTCTCTTTACATATTTTTCTGTTCTTGTGCCAACATGCCTGCTTCCTAATTTACAATGAATTATAATGTATTTTGTAAGGTGTATGGGGTGTTAGGGGAGGGGAGGTACCACTGGTGGGGTACACGTTGTGTTCCTTCTGCACTCAGCTCTTACCTGTGGCTCCTAAAAGCTTCGACTGGCCAGCTAAAGCAGGTGAGAGTAGCTAATAGGTCTCAAATGCTTGGTGAGTTAGGGACTTCCCCTACATATGAAGACAGTCTCCAGCAGATTGAGCGGACGCGACAATAGTGGATCCAAAGGCAGTTTCTGCACCTGCTGTAGAGGGAAGTGAAGGGAATATGGAGCTTGTCAACCCGGGAAGGTAGTCAATCTAGGACGAAAACTCTGATCCTAAACCTCCTTTGCCTTGCGGGATATCTTTGGGAGAAGAAAAGGCTAAGGAGTAATTGTTGTTGTTTAGTCGTGTCCGACTCTTCGTGACCCCATGGACCATAGCACGCCAGGCACTCCTGTCTTCCACTGCCTCCCGCAGTTTGGTCAGACTCATGTTCGTAGCTTCGAGAACACTGTCCAACCATCTCGTCCTCTGTCGTTCCCTTCTCCTTGTGCCCTCCATCTTTCCCAACATCCAGGGAGTCTTCTCTTCTCATGAGGTGGCCAAAGTATTGGAGCCTCGGCTTCAGGATCTGTCCTTCCAGTGAGCACTCAGGGCTGATTTCCTTCAGAATGGATAGGTTTGATCTTGCAGTCCATGGGACTCTCAAGAGTCTCCTCCAGCACCATAATTCAAAAGCATCAATTCTTCGGCGATCAGCCTTCTTTTTGGTCCAGCTCTCTCTTCCATACATCACTACTGGGAAAACCATAGCTTTCACTATACAGATCTTTGTCGGCAAGGTAATGTCTCTGCTTTTTAAGATGCTGTCTAGGTTTGTCATTGCTTTTCTCCCAAGAAGCAGGGGTCTTTTAATTTCGTGACTGCTGTCACCATCTGCAGTGATCATGGAACCTAAGAAAGTAAAATCTCTCACTGCCTCCATTTCTTCCCCTTCTATTTTCCAGGAGGTGATGGGACCAGTGGCCATGATCTTAGTTCTTTTGATGTTGAGCTTCAACATCAAAGAGTAAACCCTGCACAAATCCAGAGTGGAGCCCCTAAGACAGTTGGATGGCATCTTGTACACCTTCTTCTGGCAACTCCCTGCAGCCAAGTTGGTGCCAAGTGTATTGCTCTGCTTTCATTTGGAACACATCGGTGAGCTGCAAGAGGGGTCTTGTCATCTGAGCAGCCCAGGGTCTCCATTCACACTGCCCAAGCTTACGCCTGCAGCGGTCACTTCAGTGCTGCTGATGCAGCAGTTTGACTTCATCCCCCGGAGGCACACTTCATTGTCTCTCAAGGCAGACAGATGCTAACATGAATGACCTGTGTCATAACCTGCTCTAGAGTGGGGACTGGAAATCACAGTCCCTGGGGCCAAATGTGTCATTAAACTGGGATAATGCCTCTTGCGTGCCTTTCAGGAATGGAATCTACTGAAGTTCCATTGCTCCACCTACTTTTTCCTAGTAAACTAAGTTTCTGTCCTTCAGTCCTGGAACTCAAACATTCATTTAGGAACCTCCTCCTCCTCCTTCCATGGATTTGTTTGGTTCGGCTTTAGGTGATACTGGAACCCCAAAGTGGATCATGATGACCTACCAACTGAAGACTGCTTATGGCTATTCTTTCCTGATCTCTAATTTTGTTTTTAGTTTGATTGAATGACTTACACTACAAAAATTGTGCATGCATTACATGCACTCAGAAACAAAACAAAAGCAATGAATAATAAAGGATTTTTAAAGAAAGAAACTCTCTTGTCACAGTTGTGATTCAAGAAACACAATTTGCAGGAGAAAACAGCATTAACGTACTTTTTAGCATTTCTTATTTATCAATATGAAAATCTCTGTAGGTTTGCAGCCTAAAAAAACCAAGAAGATAAAACCAACTCTCATTTTGTTGGTGTTTGTGGGACTCAGTCAGCCAGTATCCTGGCATTCTGGCTTATCTAGTGTTAGGATCATGCTGTTAGATGGTCCATATAAATGGCATACCCAAAGAATCAACTGAATGAATGCAATGAAGTGAAATAGGATTGGAATCCCCAATAAACTGGAAGAGCTTTTAGTACCTCGTATGAACTCTTTGGCTACTGTCCAGAAGACCTGAAATAGCATTGCAGCTTTACCTTAAAAAGTGATGTCTTTTCTACCATGAAATAACCTTGAGAAATCTATCTACCTACCTTCTGGGGAATTAAATGAGACAATTCCATGCTTGAACCTATTTAAAAGCTGGCAATGGCAAAAAAATAAAAATAAAATGTCCCAATAGCCACCCAAGGCAGGAAATAGAAAATGTCCCCCATCTCTGTTCCTTTGAAAAATATTGATTTTATACCATTTAATAATGGGGGGGGGGGGGAGAAGGCTTACCACTTCGCTCATCTGTTTAAATCCTTCTTTTTCTACTCTCTCTGAAGTCGCTTTAGAAGAATTAGTATTGGGGAGAAGACTTATGGACCAGATTTTCATGGCTCAATTTATTACCTAAACCAAGAACTACATTTGTCAATCCATGCCTTTCAGCAAGGCAACAATCTGATTAGTAAAATCTAGCCTGCAATCCTATACCAATTTACCTTGAAATAAGCCCTGCTGAACTCAATTAGACCTGTTTCTGAGTAAACATGCTTAATATTACACTGTCAATACTTCTTCACATACCACATGCTTTGGGAATTGAATATGAACACAGCACCTGTAAACATGCTCATCACATCTTCACACAGTGTAGTGTGCTTTTCCTCAACATGGAGAACAATTTACTTTCCATTAAAGTGTTTAGGGAGGTGCTATTCATCAAAAAGTATATAAACTATGCATTTTGTTTCTATATGCTGGCAGAAACTGTGTGTTTATTTGTCCATTACATTAACATCAACTCCAGTTTTCGACCGAATGCTACAAAGTTGCTTTCTAATGCAAAATGGGTAAAAATATAGATGCATTGAAGCTCTTTACATGCCAACAGCTACAACTAAATGGAATGTAAATCAGAGCATAGCTTTCACTATTCGTGTGCAGCTCAGTCATTATGCTGTGCATGTAAGCATGGAATGATCAGTGTCATCCAGAACAATATTGTCTTCTAGACAAGCACAGAAGAGGATGGGATATGAAGCAATAAAGCATGGAGTCAGATCTTAATTATAGGGAAATTCAGTTCAGCATTCAGCCAGTCAAATACCTTTTCTCCATGGCATATTTGATATTCATATTCAAAATGTTGTGGTTTAGCAGAAGGTACTGAGTATTCATTTGAGGAGTAATTATTTGTAAGTAAACTGCATCTCCCTTCCAGCATGTGTTAAAGAAATATGTTAGAGATGGTAGAAAGAAAATATTGATGCACCATGGAGCCAAATGATAAGGCTTTAACTAATATGTTCAGGAGACAAGAGATCAGCCAGAGCAATGAATTGAAAAGGTGGAGGACAAAAAACAACAGCAGTAAATGATAAATCAACTGCAGAACATTCTGGCTTCACAAATTGAATGTCACTATTTAAGCTCAAGCCTGATCTGATAGATTAATATCAGCTATTCAGGATGAGTCCTGAATGGATAATGGTGCCAGATAAAGACGTGGGCAGTAATGGAACTGACACCTTTCCTTTATTGTTTATTAAACAATCAAATTGGTTTTTAGCTTTTATTACAGAAGAAGCAGAAGATGAGGATGAGCATATTGTTTGCTCAAAAAATGCTTTGGAGGGAGTTGATGACACTTCATGAATCACATCCAATTTATGGCGAAAGTGATCTAAAATTTCATCAAGTTCATACTTTGTGGGCAGTAGACATCGCTCAGAAGCAAAGTAATATTTGCAGTGTGTTTTTATCTCCAGCCAGCTGTATTTTGCAGTTCTTATCATGTTTTGGCTTCAGGGGAGGGGGGGAATGTTCTGTAAAGTAAAACCAAAGAAACCAATCTTAGGCGGAAAAAGAATTGAAATATTCCAGGAGCCTTGTGCTCGAAGGATAGTCTATAAATTGACCAAAAAAAGGAGGGGGGAAAGTCCAGGAAAGGAATTGAAGAATTGCCATGACATTAAAATATAGAGCCCATTCTCATATGTAGAAGGCCAAATGCCCACTTAAAGCAAAACATTCAGTCGAGCTCGCATCTAGTCCTTGATTCAGTATCAGGGGAATCTTTCTCAGAACTGCCCTTTCTCAGAACTGAAATGAATGGCAAAGCAATTGCCCAGGTAGGACTTCCACATGCATTTTAGAATATCTACTAAACTTTTGATTGGTCTTCAGGCCTCAGTCTTAAAGAAATAAACTGGGTCTGTGCCACAGATTAACAAAGGTAGAATGTAAGTTGGCATCTGTCTTCTCAAATAGAAATGGTTACAGGTAGGTAGCCGTGTTGGTCTGGGTCAAAGTAAAATAAAAAGATTCCTTCAGTAGCACCTTAAAGACCAACTAAGTTTTTATTTTGGTATAAGCTTTCGTGAAGAAGTGTGCATGCACACGAAAGCTTATACCAAAATAAAAACTTAGTTGGTCTTTAAGGTGCTACTGAAGGAATCTTTTTATTTTACTTCAAATAGAAATGTTTCAGATCCCAAATTTTGAATAGAGTTAGAGAAATAGTTCTAGGCACAAGAACTGAATCCTAATAAAAATGGATTCTCTCCCATGTTTACATATAATGCAACTCTGAAAAGCTACATTAGGTGCATTAGATTTCATTTTTCCTGGTAAGTTCTATCTCCTTGTGGTAGCATCACCTCTGCTCTGTGGGAAGGAGAGACTAGGTTTAGAATCAAAGGCTACTATAGAGCTGGAAAATTTGCAGGAAAGGGAAACCAAAATGAGAATGGATTTGGAAAATAGGGTTGCCATACATCCGGGTTTTCCCAGACATATCCGGAATACTGGAGTCAACAACATATTAAATAGGAAGTCACCTTTAATATCTGAGTTAGTTAGGTCCTAAAAGGGGGCATGATGGCAGTTTATAAACTTATTTTTCTGAGACACAGAGTAACAGTATTTTCCTCTCCCAAAATATTCAAGCTTCTGGTCACCAAACAAATTGATTGGTAGTAGATTTAGGACACAGAAAAGAAAGTACTTACTTATTCACACAACTCAGCAGTAATTTAGTAATTCATAGGAATATCGTAAGCTGCCTTCAAACATCTGTCAAACATCTCCAACATGGAGATGCCTGGGATTATACCTGGGACATTCTGTATGCAAGGCAAGTGCTCTACCACTGAGTTATGTCTCTTTCCCTTTTTCTGTAGAAAAAAGGATGTAGTAGCCATTTCTACTTAGTAGCTTAGTAGCTGGCTTCAAGGGGGTTTGAATCAATTCATGGAAGATAAAGCTATCAGCAGCTTTTACCCATCATTGCTGCATGGTAACACATTCAGAGACTCTTGAGAGTCCCATGGACTGCAAGAAGACCAAACCTATCCATTCTGAAGGAAATCAGCTCTGGGTGCTCACTGGAAGGACAGATCGTGAAGCTGAGGCTCCAATACTTTGGCCACCTCATGAGAAGAGAAGACTCCCTGGAAAAGACCCTGATGTTGGGAAAGATTGAGGGCACTAGGAGAAGGGGACGACAGAGGACGAGATGGTTGGACAGTGTTCTCGAAGCTACGAACATGAGTTTGACCAAACTGCGGGAGGCGGTGGAAGACAGGAGTGCCTGGCGTGCTCTGGTCCATGGGGTCACGAAGAGTCGGACACGACTAAACGACTAAACAACAACACATTGAAAGGCCTTAGCTGCAATCCTATGCACACTTGTCTGGGAGTGAGTCCTACAGATTTTCATTATTTTTGAGTAGACATACAAAAGTGTGTACAGTATGTGCCACTTATTACCAGTTGAGGGCCAGGACAACAGCAGGAGAGGGTCATTAATATGTTAATGGGCTTTCCAGGGGCATCTGCTAAGTGACTATAGAAAACAGGACCCCCTGCCTGATCTAGCAAGGCTTTTTCCATTGTTGTGACCTTTGCTCTTTGATTTGCTTCCTAATTTGGTTCATTTCCAACCGATTGCCAAATCGTGATGTCACCCCGCCACTTGCATTGTAAACTAAAGAGCAAGTTTATTCACAAAGGTAAAGGCATCATGTCTGATAAATCCCCCGTCTGGTGAGATCTTTGAAATCTGAAGACAGAAAGTACAAATGAAAGTTAGCAGAATGGATGCATCAAAATGAAAAATAACTAGGATGTGACCTTAGCAAAAATCTATTTTTAACCAGGTTTTTTATTTAAAGAAACAGACTTCTTGTTCCTTTAAGTAGAAGTTTAATTCAATAGTGGACACTAGTTAAAATGTTTAGAATTATTATATGTAACAGAACACATTTGATGAAAAAGTAAGATAAATACATGGAACAATCTAAGATTCCGAACTAAGAACATAGGAAGAGGTGTGCTGGATCAGACCAAAGACACATCTAGTCCAGTATCCTGTTCTCACAGTGGCTAACCAGATGACTATGGGATGTTCACAAGCATTGCTACACTGAGACAGAAGTGTGTGCACTTTGAAGACAGGGGCCAGCAGTGGTCACACAATGGGCCTGGGGAAGTTGGAAAAGAACATACAGACTGATATTTTCAAGTAAACTGAAAGAGTATAGGTGTAGCAATGGTTAGATCCAACAATGAGACATGAGACAAGGCTGAGTTCCAAAAAGACCAACCCCAGGCAAAGCTCAGGGGTCTGTATTTATTAGCAGCAGCTTTGACAGGTAAACATTAACTCACGATGTAACTTCCAGCCAATCACAGAACAAACCTCATGCATAAACATGTACAGGTACAGGTCACTTCCTGCCAACACCCTAACTTCTCCGCCATAGAGGAAGTGGCTAGTGGCACATCTCTCACACCCCATACCTGTCACATGTCCCTCTCATCAAACATCCCCCTCCTCTCAGTCTTGTGATCCTCAGTAACTTTCCAAACTCCCCATAAGGATTCATTGTGCTCTTCTCACCTCAGCATGACCCATCCCGGTCTTTCCCTGTCAGGCTAGATCCAACCAGTTCGAAACAAACCTTTCCAGGTGCATCCAGCCTCCCCCAGCACAGTTGACCCATACCTCACCTTCCTATCTCTCACACTGTACTGGTTTGCCAGTATTACTCTAGCTAAGCCTAAGGATTAGCGGGTTTGCCACGCTAATATCATACACCAACCCCACATGTCCCCTTTCTTTTGTTAAAAAATAAACCTAGGCTGACAGGGAGAGAAACAATGTAACGGTACTGAGTGCTTGTGTAGAAACTTTGTTGCTGCTTTTACGAGCACAGGCTGTCAAAGCTTTTAAACATATATAAACTTTGTAACCTTTCAAACCACTTAGCATCAGGTACAAATAGAACTATGTATCAAAACATAAATAAGCATTATAGAAAACAGTGCAACAGTCTCTTCAGGTAGACTTTGTATCAGCGCCATAAGATTACTGAGTCTCTCAAGAAGTGAGGGTCCAATAACTTTAACGTATGTTCCAAACTTTAACTAAATAACCCATGTCCTCAACAGAGGAGAGGTGTCCCTGAAACAGGCAAGCAGTGTCCTTCAGTCCCCTTTTACTGTGGACGATGGTAGTCATGATCACGCGGCCTCGCAGAGGTGGATGTCAAACAAGAAAAAGAAGCGAGGAGATGGTTCTCAGGTGTCATCGCAACGCCATGAACTCTCAGTATTTCAGTAACCTGCATGGATAAGGCTTTCACTTGGCCCCAGGTGACTCAATGATGCTGTAGTGGCACACGGTCCCGATCCCTCTGTGGATCCCCCTGCGGCAGTGGATCCTGTATTCGCAGATTCGCCAACTCCTGTAGCAGGCTCGACTCCTGCTGTAACCCTTGATGCCATCGATCCACGGTTTCACCCATCTTGCTATATCTGGATTGGTTTACCTGTAGAAAAACACAATTGCAAAACCCCTCCCCCGTATATTTCTAAATATTCAAATGATTTAATTTAGTAAATTTGATTTAATTTTAATGTGTTCAATATAAATAATACTGAAGACCCAAATAATAACGAAGACCCATAGGTATTTCTCCTTTTTTGTTTATGTTTGGCAAGAGACTTACTCTAAGGGGCAAAGACTCTGAGACCTTGAATAGTAACAATGGCATTTGATTATATGTTCACATTTGAGATACCAGCCACATCTTCCTATAATGCTCCTGCACTTTTTAGCTCCCACAGAATCTTACGCTAATATGTCGAGATAGAATTTGGATTAATATTGTAGCGAGCTTCAGTGCTACCTGTTAGAAGTTAAATCTACTATTCTGATTCACAATGGATACAAACCTTATAATGCAAATATACCAGAAAACCTTCAGTCCTGGCTTTTAGGAAGCAAACTGAGATTTAACAAGAATAATTAAAAATAATAGAATCATATGGAAAAGACCAATTCTTCACATTAATCATGTGGAAAGAAGCTATGAAAAATATAAGCATTCTAAAATGCTGAAAAGACTCCAATTACAGGTTCCTGGCTATAGAATATCAAACTTCCTGTTGGGCACCTTCTTAAAAACAGAGCCAAAGAAATAAGCAGTAAAATACAAAATGTATTTAAATAGAGAGCATCCATGGTTTTGAATGGACCAATATAGGTCAGAGAAATAAGAAAATAGATAGACATACTATATCCAGGAGAGCCAAATACAAAAAGACTAAAATCTTCATAGGAAATAACAGCAATATGAATAAGCATGAGAAATAAAGAATAAGATATGAAGAATTGCAGCCACAACACATTAAATCTAAGGCTAGTAATAGATATAGGATTGTATTCTCTGACAAAGAGACCCAGAAGATCACAGGAAAATCCAAGAATCTAACATTTAAGAGAAAGATGAAACCTAAGCACTATTGCAGAAATAATCCCAAGAAATTACACAAAAGAGAAATCAAAGAAGAGATCTCGTGCCTTCCAAAATGTTGAGAGGATATATTTAAAATAAAATATGCAAATAAGGCTTGTAAAAAATGCTAAAATGAAGGAAAATACTAATAGACTGCTATGCATTCACATACCCCACAGAAATAAACTAAAAAATACTGTGCAAACTGTTTGGTTAAGCTGCATCTATATACTTCAGCAAATAAGGGAAAAATGAATACTGCCAAGATGGTGTAGCAGCCAACATAGAAAATCCAACTATTTGCACCAAATTTAGTCCCAAACTACAACTGAATTAAGATTGTTCATGTAAAGACCTAGAACCTGCTGTAGCTAAGAAAAATCCACTCATCTTAGAAAGAAGACAACATACAATAAGTATTTGAACTTTACACCATAGCTGATAAAAGAAGAATCATACAATCAAAAAGAAATAAACACTTTAAATCAAGAGACAATGACTCCTGTAGGTAAGGAATATTATTAATCAAACAAGCTTGTTCCTGGAACTTCCTTCAGAGAAAAAATCACAGTTAACTATTAGTCGCTTGAGCATGTGCAGAGGACAAATCTGTGAAAGGAAAACAATGAGCCAACTCTCACACACAAAGAAGTAGGATTTAAACACCTTTCCAATGCTAAAAGAAAGAATTAAGTCTTGGAGGGGAAAAACATTAATCTAAGAAATACTGGAACTCCTTCTGAAAATGAATTCTAGTCAGTCTGAAAAGGAAAAATTCTACAAAGAGTAATCAGAAGTAAATTTCTTACACAAAAATAGAAATCAGATTTAACCAGACTATATAGAGAAGAGGTAAGACTCCCATGCTCACACCTGTAAATGGGAAATAAAATACACAAAACAAAAATCAATTGCCAATTCTACAATTGGAGACTCATTTTAATGCAAACAGTGAAATCCTTTGGAGTTGGGCTACTGGCGATGAACTGGGTAGCTCTTGAAAGCAAATGTAAACAGTGAGTTTTCCAGCATTCCCCATTCTTTAACCAAATCTAATCCTGTTAATACCTAAGTGGATATAGGACAACCCTGCATTTGAAAAGAAGGGAAAAGAATTTGTAATACAGACAATAAGCAAGCAGAATATTTTGCACTGAACCCTTCAGAAAAGACAATAAAGCTGACGTGGGGAGAGAAAACATAAGCCTTCATTTACATTAGTGAGGAGAAAAAGGTACTTTCTTCAGAAACAATCAGTTGCAGATATTTTAAGTTTTCAGTCTGAACTGGCTATTTTAAGCAGACTGAAAAACTGCCAAATGACAATAGGAAGGTTCCTCTTTTTTTTAAGGAAAGCCTTGAGCAACTTGAACAGCCAAAATCTGTTAACCATTTAACTATCTCAAGGAAAAGAATGCAGATCAAAGCTTCTCACCTTCCTGGATCAAAAGGAAACATTTACTCAGGCCCTTTAAGCTTAATGCGGTGCTTCTGTGAAGCCTTTGCAAAGCTGAAAAGGAGTCAAACTTCAGAGACAGAAAATGCAAAGCACTAGCACTGTTTAAGCTAGGTTTCTGCCCAATGGAAATCTTTTTGTCACTTAAAACAGACCTTTCGAGATTTGACTGCCTGTCCTTCTGCAATACGCACTATCCAATAACAAATAATCATAAGCGTCGACAGTGTTTGCAGGACTGTATCTTTTGGCAAGGTGTCATTTTCCTCTTCACAATGCTGTGCAGCAGAGAAAGCCACAAGCACCAGGGCAAAGAGTCCAACACCAACCAGCCCTTTCCACAGAGAGACAGCCACTGCTGTTCGCCTCGTTCCCTCACCTATCAACATTCCTCTCTGTTTTCCTTCTTCCTGCTCCTTCCTAAACCTCATCTGAACCACTCCCCTTGTCTGAATAGAGTCAGATAGGCTAGGAAATCCCTGGGCATTCAAGCCCCGTGTGACCGGAAAAGAAACAAGCCCTTCTTCCAGTTCTTCTCTAGTTAACGTTCCTGACCCCAGCTCTCTCTTAAACCCGAGCCGAACAGCACCCCCCACCGTCTTTTCCTGGGACAATGGAGAGGTGGCCAGTAAACCAGAGGATTCCAAAGGCAATGGTAAAGCCAGAACCTCTGGAACTGAGATTGGGAGGTCTGTGGCAGCAGCCTCCACGGAGCAATGAGATACAGGAAGGGGGGTTGCCTTTTCACTTATATAGACCCCTACCAACTCAATTGCATTCCTGCACTTCCGCCAAAGCCTTAAAAATCTGGCAGGAGCCCGTGGGGAGGAAAGCAACTGCTTCCCTATCCTGTTCCATACTTTTAAATCCAGGGAACCCTCTTGAGAGTTCCACGGGCACTGAAACAATATCTCTTCAACCAACTCTTCTAGCTCTGCCAAACTAGCACCTGTCTGACTGAAATCCCTCAGAATTTCTCTCAGTTCCTGCAGGTGTGCACTCCCTTCCTGAACTGACTCAAGAGAACCCATACTCACGAAAAGAGGGCCATGGCCGGTGGTACCTAGACTGCTTCGAGTCTTCATATGAGTAGGGCTGGATCACGTCGGGGTCACCATTATGTAGCAATGGTTAGATCCAACAATGAGACATAAGACAAGGCTGAGTTCCACAAAGACCAACCCCAGGCAAAGCTCGGGGGTCTGTATTTATTAGCAGCAGCTTTGACAGGTAAACATTAACTCACGATGTAACTTCCAGCCAATCACAGAACAAACCTCATGCATAAACATGTACAGGTACAGGTCACTTCCTGCCAACACCCTAACTTCTCCGCCATAGAGGAAGTGGCTAGTGGCACATCTCTCACATCCCATACCTGTCACATGTCCCTCTCATCAAACATCCCCCTCCCGTCGATCTTGTGATCCTCAGTAACTTTCCAAACTCCCCATAAGGATTCATTGTGCTCTTCTCACCTCAGCATGACCCATCCCGATCTTTCCCTGTCAGGCTAGATCCAACCAGTTCAAACCAAACCTTTCCAGGTGCATCCAGCCTCCCCCAGCACAGTTGACCCATACCTCACCTTCCTATCTCTCACACTGTACTGGTTTGCCAGTATTACTCTAGCTAAGCCTAAGGATTAGCGGGTTTGCCACGCTACTATCATACACCAACCCCACATATAGGCTTGATTATCTAGTTTCTCCCAAGGTGAGGGGAAGTAGACATAACTAAACCTGGCAGGACCGGCTGTTTATATCCATCAATAATAGTAATTGGATAACCACTTTTGGACTTTTTGTGTGGAAGGGAAAATGAATGTATTTGAGACATTTGGGTCTGAATATTAGGGAAATATTGCTTAGCAGAAGGAAGAACAGTTGGATGTCATCCTGGTATGGATACTTTGAACAACCTTTTTATGTTTAACTGACAGACAAAACATTGGAAGTCCTTTTTATTTTATTTTATTTTTCCTTTTTCCTTCCCCCCCCCCTCCATGGCTGTTCTCCATTCTGGGTCACTATTGGGATTATACACACATGAAGGTGATGGTTAGATTGTTTTTTATTGTATTGTATTATGAAAAAAGCTTCAATTAAAAAATTTGCAAAAAGAAAATAAGGCTGGTTATCGCACAATCCAGAGGCTTTGGGGAGCCAATAAAAGCCTTTCAGGTAGCTGGTGGGTATGCTATGGCAGGAGTTTTTTCACTGCCATTGTTGTAGCGGTGGTACTTGTGGCATACCTGCCAAGTTCCAGCCTGAAAAATAAGGGACTGGACCGGAAGTAGGAGAGCGGAAGTAGCGCTGCTGCCATTTTGGATCAAAAGTCAGAAGTGACTTTTGATGCTGCTGTGCCCAGTTCCAAAATGGCCGCCGCGCCAGAATAAACCGGGAAAAAACAAAAAAAAATCTGTTTTTTTCGGCTGGGAACAGCTGGAAAAATGGGGGTTTCCCAGGGAATACGGGAGACTTGGCAGCTATGACTTGTGGCAACAAAAACAATGCATGGGCTGGCAAGAGGTAACCATGTCTTATGACTGCAATTTAATTCTCGCACGATACCCCTGGGTCCTGAGAGTTGTTTCATATTCACTACCTATCAGTAATTATCAGCCTCCAGGACTGCTGTGGAGGCAAAATGGAGTCACACTGCATATGCTACCTTCATTTCCTTGGACAAAAGAGTTTACTTGCGTTTTGAAGAAATTCTCTGGAGATTTGATCATCAAGCTATAGCAGCAAATTGATTTTGATAATTGCACATAACAAGGCTACATTATGTAGCCTTGTTAATGAGATTTTAATTCACCAATTCATCTTGTGAATGAGTGCAAGGAGTGGTAGTCAGCCATAATGCTTTGTTAGATACTGTACACTTATTAGCCAGCCCGTGGTTCATTGTTTATTCAATCCCAGTAGGAAAACCATTTCCCCCCTCCCTCTAATTTCAGATACATGTTCTAATACTCAACCAGACAAAGATGAGTTACAGTGTGGTTCATTTAGTCCCCACCCCACCCCCAGGAACATCACAAAGAACCATGCTGTTCATCTGAACAATGAAAACACCTGCTTTTCAGAGTTTCCCCCACTTCCTGTTATTTCTTACTGCAGGTCATTCCATGGTGACCCATGCTCTACAGTGGAACCTCGGTTTATGAACACCTCGGTTTATGAATTTTCGGTTTAATGGGAAAGTTCGCTTCAGTTTATGAACGCTTCAGTTTATGAACAGACTTCCGGAACCAATTACACCCATGTTTCAGTTTATCAACGCTTCAGTTTAAGTACTCTGCGGACCCGTCTGGAACGGATTAATCCACTTTCCATTACTTTCAATGGGAAAGTTCGCTTCAGTTTATGAACAGTTGCTCCGCGGACCATCTGGAATGGATTAATCCACTTTCCATTACTTTCAATGGGAAAGTTCGCTTCAGTTTATGAACGCTTCAGTTTATGAACAGACTTCCGGAACCAATTGTGTTCATAAACCGAGGTACCACTGTATTAGCCTTTGTTTGATATGGGAGGCTACCTCTGAAGCTGCCTAGATACAGGATTTGATTCACTTGGCTGTTAACAGGGACTGGGCAATGGGAACACATCCCACCAGTATGGAAATAAGTCCATTTCCAAGTACAATTCAACCTTTCAAGCTTGACTTGGTTTGGTGTAACACTGATTGCAGATCTATTCCTTGATCCAGATCAGGATTTCAGAAGGTTTTGACACCTTGGAACATATAATTGTCTGGCAGAGCAAGAGCATTGCTGGAAGAAAGAACACCAGTCTACATGTAGCTATTTATGTATAAGGAAGGAACTCCTAAATAATCCAGAAGCTGAAGTTAGTCAATGGTTGTTGACAGGAGTGAGATCCTGCCAGCATATAACAACTCTGCTCAGAGTACTGAGTACTGGTTGCTGATTTGCTACCAGGCCAAGTTCAAGTTGTTGCTATTAGTATACAAAGCCCTTAACACAGGCATGTCCAAAATCCGTTTCAGGGGCGTAATCCGGCCCGCCAGTCAGTTTAATCTGGCCCGTGTGGCTGTGGAGAGGGAAGTTTTCCTAGGTGCAGTACCAGTGTAGCCGTCGCTAGAGGGCGCTGTTTTGCAACCTCTCCTGTGCTCCCAGCATGCACTTTTATATGATTTGTGAGTTCTGGAACACGGGGTTTTACCTGGCAGAGGTGTGACATCTGTCTTAGCAAATTCCAAACATTTGCATGTGATGTTGTGTCAAAATTTCACCTCAATTGGTCAAGCGGTTTTGGTGAAAAGTGGAGACACACCCACATGCCCTTTTAACATATATATGTGGTCCATGGGGTCACGAAGAGTCGGACATGACTAAACGACTAAACAACAACATATATATATATATATATATATATATATATATATATATATATATATATATATATATCTCCCTTATGCAGCAGACAAACAAGGCCCTGTTGAGATGCAATGTGATTTTGATGGCTTAAAATTGGGTGAACGCTATACCACATCATCTACAATGCATCCATTATAAATATTCTATAAAACAAACTATTAAACTGTGACTGATTCAGTTCATGGTATAATGCCAAGGCATTACTCTGTCCAGTCTGCAGCCTAGTTAAACTCAGGCTGCAAATCTGTGCCAAGCCACATTGTTTACAGTGGGATTTTCTTCTAAGTAGACAAGTATAGGATTGTGCTGCAAAATACGTAGTGTTAAATAAATTCAATCAAAGAATTAAACAATACTAAATCCTAGTATATTGCCTCAGTTGAGTTCTGTATAGAGCAATTGGTCATCCTTTCTAAGATGGCTAATGTACAATATATACATCATAATGGAGAGTCTATCTACCCATTCAAAACAACTCTGCATAATGCAGCCCCGTTAATTTTTTTCTCTTTGGATTGAAGGTAGCAAGTCTTTATATACACCACACATTAAATATAAAAAAATCATGCAGTCTATGCACATGGAAAACCTTTCTCCTGATGTGCTAGTTGTCTTAGGGCTGACAATTTATTCACAGGGGAACATTTCAACCTGCAGTCTGAAGTAGTACAATCCCACATAATTATGTTGAATGTCCAAATTGAATCTGTTAATTCCTCTTCTTGAAGTCTACTATTAGGGGTGTGCATTGGCTCTGTATGGTTGGCATCCATCTGTCTTGGGAGACAACGAAGGAGTGTACCTTTGCGGGTGAAATCAAACTGCTGGAAAGTTACAATGTCTGTTGTGGATGTGGAGATCAATATGGGAGAGACATTTTTTGTTGCACCTGGGGCAGATGAAGGCATCTGGTTAATAGCTGCCAAGTCTCCCGTATTCCCCGGGAAACCCCCGTTTTTCCAGCCGTTCCCAGCTGGAAAAATGGATATATATTTTTTCCCCGGTTTACTTACCAGCCGGGGGAGGCTCCTTCTGCGCATATCTGGAGTCTCTGGACATGCGCAGAAGCGATTTCTGGCACGGCAGCCAGAATGACCATTAAGATTTCTGTCATCTTTCCCTTTGATTACAGCTTCAATACCATTGTGTTTGTGTTTTTCTGTGATAGCTGTGGTTTGGTCTCTGGTGGCTTATGTCTATTTTTTGTAATTTAATGTTTTATGTTTTATGTTTATGTTTATATGGGCTTATAGCCGCAATAAAGTCTTGATTGATTGCTTCCTGTCACATTGCAGACATCTTTGTAACACAAAGTTGGTCTGCAAACAGGCCTGGTGCCTGAAGCCAGCTTCTTGTATAGCACATCATTGGGGATCCTGCCATCTTCCATTCTCTGGACATGACTAAGCTAGCATAGACATGGGTAGGCAGAAGTATCACCCACCAATTCCCCATTAGCTGTAGTCCAGAAAAAAAAAAAACCAAGCAGGGTGTTCTGGGGGCAGGGAGGAGGTGGGCCATATTAAAATATTTTCCAACAACAGAACTACCAGAATTGAAGGGGAGGTGGGGGGGGGTAGAGATTAACAAATTCTTGGAACAAAATGGATGCTTTGCTCAAGAACACCACATGCTTTTTCATAATGACATTATTTTACACAGATTTCTTACACATGAATGCCATCTTGTTCTACCAGTGTTGCAGTACTCAGATAGCTTTAATAAAATTTTTGCTTATGTGTAGTACATAAAATGCAGCTTGCATTTTATCAATGAATACAGAATTGAGATGTCATTAAACATACACATGTACCCCTTTTTGTTTATTACTAAAAGAATATATATGTAAAGGAATACAGACCACATTTCTATAACATTTCTTTTAAAAAGAGATATACATTGTATAACTGTTATCTCAACACACACAGCATGGGCTATTTCCCGCACAACGCTGTTTTGATAAATGGTGTTTGTTACACGCTTCTGGACTAATGAATTATTTGACATATAAGGCTGCTGCTCTCCATTTATATTGATAAGCAAGATTCAAATATTTTACAGAACTGTCAAAATAAATATCTTCCTGCTAATGGAACTGTGCATAACACTTTGCTTACTGTGGAGAAGATTATTTTTTAATTAATGTAAATGGAAATTTTCCTATATGACTTTGAAATGGAGCAACGGCAAGCAACATGTTTCAAATACAGACTGTAATTATAATTTTCAGTGAATTTCTGTGCACATAAGGGCTATTAATTGAGTCCATCTGCATGTGAAAACACATCTTTTATTTACCATATATTCTGTATGAAGCAGCTGACTTGCAACTCAGTGTTTTAAACACTGAGGCTTCCACCCTCAAACTTAGTTCCAACTTGAAAGGCCTGCTCAGATGTAATGGGAAACCACCGTTTCTGGATAAGTGAACAAGCTGCAGTCAGTTGATGGTTCATACACCCCCTCTCCTTCATGTGCTGAAGGAGGAAATCAAAAGAAACTAACCACAGCTCTGGGTGATGCCCAAATTCAATGCCGCTTACAAGTTACATTCAACTGCATATTTTCAAAATACAGTAAACAACATTAACACCCTAAAAAAAACAAAACAACCAGGATTCTTTTCATGGGACAGTTGATGGTGTTTAAATGCTATTTCCATAGCAAATCAAGAGCTGTAAACATGGTTTGATCCTGAGTTTTCACATATCACCTTCAGTCCCATCATGGAAAGGTTGGGTATAAATAAACATATAACAACAACGTACTGAAATTTAAAGAAATCACAGTTCTCTGAGTTCTGACGTCATGGGGAAGTGTGAATATTTTAAAACTAGCAGCGAAAGTTCCCAATTTCCTCTGGTGCGAACAGGAAGTGGAGCAGAGTTCTCATAATTCTAGAACTTAGGGAAACCCAGTGCTGTATATTGGAAAATTCAGGACAAAAGAAAGCCCTTCTTCACTTAGTTAACTTCTGGAATTCCCTACCAAAGTATGTAGGGATGGCCACCAGCTTTGATGGTTTTTAAAAGAGGATTGGACAAACATAAAACATACAAACCTAAGCAGTAATGGTTAGTAGCAGTTGATGGCACGGGGGTTCAGGGGTACAAAGGGAAAGGAGAGGAATGGGATGTTCCATTGCACAAGCGAAAATGCTCATGTTTACTGAACTACTGTGTTGGATACAACCCTATATTTCTTTCAAACACTGCCTTATACTAGGCTGGATTCAATTATTCCCTTCCCACGAATGGATTAAGTTTCATTTTAAGAAGCTAACCTTTCAACCCATCCCAATATCTTTTGCTTGTCCCTCCATGGTGTAAACAGGTGACAGGTTCAGCTGATATTAGCTGAACCTAGAACTGTGTTCTAACAATATGTGCCAAATTTCATTCCAATGTTACGAGGTTTGAGAGAATGGTAGTGCTGAGATTGTGAAAAACAGTGTGCATATTGAGGACACAACCCTGCATTTCATGTGCAAACACCAGCTTGACCCCCTCCTTCATCAGTTTTTAAGAGGGCCAGACCAAACGTAAATTGTGACATCCAACTTGGAGACTGAGACAACAGAATAAATGCTGGTGTGGAAATTCAAAAATTCAAGTCTGAACAACTGCTTGATTCCAATACTGTATTCATTTACAAGGAGGTGTGTAGATCAGAAATGATATTTCTCAAACATTGTGCTTTACTAGGATATCATTATTTTGCAAAGTATTGTTTTGGAATTTTGAACATTTATTCTCTCCTTGTTAAGAAAATTGCAGCATCTGTCCTCAGTGAAGTCAGAATATATTTACAGTAAAAATAATTGGCAATGTCTATTTCTAACCCACTTCCAACAATTCCCACCACCACCACAAAAAGGAAAGAAATCTGAGCTGTCAGGGAAGTAAATCCTTATAGCTCAGCAGTAAAGAGATGGGCATGAGTTATAAAATTATAATATAAAAATGTGCATAATAAAACACAGAGTGTGTCTCTATGTAGTCTAAATATATCTAAAGGTATTTACCAGACAAAGCTAAAAAGAAGAAGAAACCTCAGCTTGCTGGCCTTTTATTTACAAGCAATGCATCATTTTCCAGTGATACTTGTTATCTAAGTTGCTTAGCATTGCCTCAAAATATGTAATCTTGTCAAATGAGCAATATATGTTTAACTCGCTGCTCCCATTCTCTGCCCAAGGCAGATTTTTTTTTTTGTAAACTTACATTAACAACAGTCTAAACAGAAAATAATTAAATTTAGCATTATATCCAGCTCTGATGGTACAACAGACAACAGAGCTCCCTCTCCCTCTCCCTCTCCTGCCCCCTCCACATTACCCAAGCACCCTCAAAATCAGCTCCAGTGGATTGGGAGAAGAACCTGGAGCAGATTTCCTAATGTTTCTGGATCTAAGAACAGGCACCAAGAACGAGGAACCATTTTATTAAAAAAAAAGCTTTATTCAGAAGAGCCTCTAAGACCCTCTGCTACAACTGAAACTAAAGGTCGAAGGAGTTGCCCAGGTTATGTGACTCCAAGGCAAGTTCTCAAATAGACAAGTCCTTAATGCTAAGAGGAAGAAGAAGAAGAAGAAGAAGAAGAAGAAGAAGAAGAAGAAGAAGAAGAAGAAGAAGAAGAAGAAGAAGAAGAAGAAGAAGCTATCATTACAGATTTTATTTTGGGGAGGAATTAAAATCTCCATTGTACTAGCGGAACTCTGCTGTCGCAGCATTTGCTTACAACCCAATATATACATCATAATCACTTCCTCCTCTCCTCCAATTCACACAAAGCAACAGGGATAGGAGAATATGTTAGTGTATTATTTTCACTAATATATGTATACTTTAGCATTTTTAGGAAAATGTGAACTTGATAACTTTGCCTTATCAAACTAACTTGAATGAGATCTGAACTACTTTGATCTTCCAACTTTGGAAGCTCCTCAGGATCCTTTCAAAATGGAAACTTCTCACATCAGGGTTTTTAAAGCTTCTGAATCCTGATATTTCTTAAAAGTGCAAGAAGATAACAGCACATCTGTCCACTTAATAAGGCACAGTTTTTGCATCCTGTTAAAAGCATAAATTCTTGGATCTGGGTCTAGAACTAGCCTCCTGAAAATGGAAGGGAACTTTTTATTTATAGAAGCTTTCTGATCCAAGAAAGAAGCTTTTTTCTGCCAATGCCTCCCTCTCACTGCATCTCCCTATGTCCCCTGACAATCTGCTTCAGGGGAAACTCTAGAATGGTATGGGAGGTCACCTTTTCCACTTTGCCCAGTGGCAATTTCCTGAGCAGAACAATGCTCACAGGATGCCTTACTGGTGGGAGCAAACTCTATACCAGGGGTGGGAAACCTCAGGCCCAGAGGCAACATTTTGCCATGCAGCTCTTGCTATCTAGCCCTTAAGAATCTCCCCAGGCCACGCCCACTATTCAGCCACACCCTTTATTCCCAATCCAGGCCACTCACAAACCCTTCTTCACATTGACCTGAAGGTGCCCTTGAACTTCGAACCCTTGGTTGCTTGGATGGAAGAATGAAAATGTTGTGTGAGTGCATGTTGGAATTCACCCACTGTACAAAGATAAAATTTACATTTCTTTCTCTGCGTCCAGGAAGATGCTGAGATAACCAAGATCAGACTGAAACAAGTTTCCTACCCTAGTTCTGGACTCCACTCTTAGAGGGCTGAGGGCACAAGAAAGATGCTACGATCCCTTAACAGAACAACTGCAGAGTTGAAACTTGTTTGATGAGCTCTTTTTACATGTATTTAAAAGTTTTTGTGATGTCTTCGGCAAATAATTACTTCCTCAAGGTTAATTCCTTTACATGCTTAGGCACCATTCTTGTAATAATTATGGAAATGAAACATGAATGTCAATGATAATTATCTCATTAAATTGGTTTTTACGCTAGAGAAAAAAAAAGATGATGTTCAATCTACAAAATAATGCATTACACTATTTAATGCATTGACCCCTGGTTTTTGCAGAATAGGAATAAAGAAATTCTGACATTAGTGTAATCTTAGAGAGCAGAGGCCTATTTTGAACAAGCCATCATTGCAGCCATCCACTGTGAGACTGGAAGGCAATTCCATTTTCATTATCTGTGGGCGGAACAAATAAAATAATTATGTCAAGTACCCTTCCAGACAAGAGACGAAAAGGGGAGAACATTATTTAAAAGGATCTTTTTTAAAAAAAAACCCTAAATAATTTATATTGCTAGTTTAAATTTCCTGTATGTTTTCCCCTTTGCCAGAGTGAGTTGTGTACAATGAAACACCATTGAATTAGCTGTTTTAAGTCCCATTTTCACTGGGTGGTGTGCAACTAGCTTGTCCCACGTGCACAAAAATTTCTGCTTGTGCAATGGAACTTTCTCTCCTTTCTTCCTCCTATGTACCCCTTAAAACCACTCTGGGGGTTCTCCTAACAATCTGGAGTAGATTTTGGGAGCGTATGGAATGCCTGTGAGGAGAAGAGAGGGGGAACATTCCAAGGAGAAACCCTTGTCCTGGCAAGGTAGTTAGATAGTGCCCACTGAATGACCCAAAACAAACCCTAAGCTTGCAGCAACAACAACAACTTATTTATACCCCACCCATCTGGCTGGGTTTCCCCAGCCACTCTGGGCGGCTTCCAACAAAATATTAAAATATAATAATAAATCAAATATTAAAAGCTTCCCTAAACAGGGCTGCCTTCAGATGTCTTCTAAAAGTCAGATACAGTAGTTGTTTATTTCTTTGACATCTGATGGGAGGGCGTTCCACAGGGTGGGCACCACTATCAAGAAGGCCCTCTGCCTGGTTCTCACAGTGAGGGAACCGCCAGAAGGCCCTCAGCTGGACCTCAGTGCCTGGGCAGAACAATGGGGTTGGAGACGCTCCTTCAGGTATACTGGGCCGAGGCCATTTAGGGCTTTATAGGTCAGTACCAACACTGAATTGTGCTCAGAAACGTACTGGGAGCCAATGTAGGTCTTTCAGGACTGGTGTTATGTGGTCTTGGTGGCCACTCCCAGTCACCAGTCTAGCTGCCGCATTCTGGATTAGTTGTAGTTTCCGAGTCACCTTCAAAGGTAGCCCCACATAGAGTGCATTGCAGTAGTCCAAGCGGGAGATAACCAGAGCATGCACCACTCTGGTGAGACAGTCTGCAGGCAGGTAAGGTCTCAGCCTGCGTACCAGATGGAGCTGACAGACAGCTGCCATGGACACAGAATTGACCTGCACCTCCATGGACAGCTATGAGTCCAAAATGACTCCCGGGCTGCGCACCTGGTCCTTCAGGGGCACAGTTACCCCATTCAGGACCAGGGAGTCCTCCACACCTGCCCACCTCCTGCCCCCCAAAAACAGTACTTCTGTCTTGTCAGGATTCAACCTCAATCTCTTAGCCGCCATCTATCCTCCAACCACCTCCAGACACTCACACAGGACCATCACTGGTTCTGATTTGAAAGAGAGGTAGAGCTGGGTATCATCTGTATATTGATGAACACCCAGCCCAAACCCCCTGCTACAAATATTTTCAGAGGTAGGCACCTATCTGTGTAATTCCCTCCTTAGGGAAGTGCATATGGTTCTGAATTTACTGGCTTTTAAATGGATGTTTGATATAGAAATCAAATTTCATGATGCTTTTTTTAGACATGTGGTTCTCTGTGTTGTGGCTACTGTATAATGTTATAGGTAAAGGTAAAGGGACCCCTGACCATTAGGTCCAGTCGTGACCGACTCTGGGGTTGCGCGCTCATCTCGCATTATTGGCCGAGGGAGCCGGCGTATAGCTTCCAGGTCATGTGGCCAGCATGACAAAGCCGCTTCTGGCAAACCAGAGCAGCACATGGAAACACCGTTTACCTTCCCGCTGTAGCGGTTCCTATGTGGTTCTCTGTGTTGTGGCTACTGTATAATGTTATACCTAGGAGTAAACCTTACTGAATGCAATGGGGCTTGCTTCTAAGTAGACTTGCATGGCAATGTTTTATATTTTTCATTATGGGTTGTGTGTGTGTGTGTGTGTGTGTGTGTGTGTGGTATAGAAGTTTTTTATGTGAGTATTTGCTCTGAAAGTCAACAACTTTTGAAATAAAGTTGCTGGGTGCTGCTTTCCATTCATATGCAAGAACACAGACTACCAAAACTATTTCTGAATGAACAATCTCTTGAAGGGAAACAAATATCCCTGAGGAACCATGCCTTAAATATTAGAATTCTAGGTTAGCCTGAAAAATCAGAGCTATGAACCAAATTAAAAATAAAATTTTATATGAAAATATCAGTAGGGAAATTGTCTCTCTTCTAAATTTGTGGAGGAAATTTACAGTGAAATCCTATGCCATGTCTGGTCAGAAGTAAATTTCTCTAGGATTATAACCCTAGAAAAAATATTTAATGGCTTTGAAATTTCAGGCAATGCTGTCCATAGTTTCAAATGTTTCTTCTCTTCTTAAGGTGAATTTCCCTTCTTTTTAAAGGTAAGGCATTTAAATTTGTTCTTCTAGGAAATAAGTCCCACTGAATTAAATGGAGCTAGATAAAGGCATGTGACACTAGTCATAGCATCACAATGTTTTTTACTATCAGTTTCCAACAAACAATGGCACAGGAGGAAGAAATGTGTGGAGTGCAATTGTAAGCATTTGTAGCCTGTCTTGAGAATCTCGCTGGCCATAAGCTGAGAATGTATTGATTTCCTAAAGGAGATAGATAGCTGTATTATATTTGAAGAGTTATAGGAATGATCCTACCATTAAAAACAGCAGCCACCACCCTCAAATAGTCTTGCAAGCTGAGATCTATATTGATTTTCACTATACTATTTTGTTATTTGAAACCACTAGTACACAGCAGGACATGGATTCAAAAATGAAGATGTTTTCCTAATGTGATACAGGTAGAAAACTATTTTCTTGAATATGGGAGTGTAGAAAATGGATACCAGTTGTAGAAGCTTTTGATTTCACCAATAATAAAGTGATTGACATTTATTACAGGATTGGGGAACATGTTCACACACACACACACACACACACACACACACACACACAGAGAGAGAGAGAGAGAGAGAGAGAGAGAGAGAGAGAGAGAGAGAGAGAGACAGACATTGCTGAACTGCATTTCTCAACATTTCTGACAATCAGACATGCTGACTGATGCTGATGGGAGAGCCATTTCCCTTCCCCATGGAAATGGAGTTGTGGGCCGGTCACGAGCTTGACCCGTGCAAGGGGGATGTGGCTAGCCCAAGCGTCATAGGGAGTCCCCTAGACCAACCAATCCGGTCAACCGGGGGGGGGCGTGGCTTACACCATTTAAGCTCTGGAACCAACTGGTGCTTGGAGGTAAGATTCAAATTCTATTGTGTGAGCCGGACAGTCCCTCCCCTTACCTGGCCATCCCCTGGCAACACCTCCCCAGGCAGAATTGGACGCTAGGCTTGGGTAGGTGGAGACCCTGGTCAGCACTTCAACACTTTTTCCTGTCTGGTTGCATGGAGGACTTGGAGAGACTCACTGTCAATCCCCCCTTATGGCTTAAAAGCATGGGTTGTATACACCAGGAGCCCTGCATTGGGTATCATGGGCCTAGTTTTATGGAACTCCCTTCAAAGCACCTGGAGTAATATTCCATTACAATTATAAGTCACGATGTAGTGTGAGTCTATTATTTTTCTTTTTATTATTTATTACATTTATTTATTACATTTCCTCTGCCGGCAGAGGAAACTCGTCCCCCTTTCTGCTTCTCACTCTCACAGTTCTCCCTCTCTATGGTTAGACTTGCCCCCAGAGCTAGGACAAAGCCTGTGTGCTCATTCCTGGCTACAAGATAAGTCCAGTGGCACGGGAAATATGTGATTGTTCCCAGCGTGAAGAACAACACACACAAAAGCATAAAGTAAAGCTAAACTACTTTATTGTGACAAAATGCAGAGTGTGTCTCTGCTTGCCCGGCTCAGACAGTCAGAGCTGTTTGTAAAAGCATCCAGCATTGCTGGAGCCGGAAACAGAAAGTACAGTATGTACAGTGAAAAACATCACATGAGGAGAAAGGCAGATAAGATACATTCCTTTCTCCTGCGAACACAGACACAAGTTACACTAGCCTCGCTGCTTGAGAAGCTCGGCGTGAACAAATATCCCAACAGGGCTCCCCCTACTGGTGGTTAACCCTTCTGAGACTTCCTGCAGGCAGGCAGGAGTCAGATATACAGTGGTACCTCGACTTACGAAGACGATCCGTTCCGCGGCCGTCTTCGTAAGTCGAGGTTTTCGGTTCTCGAAACGCCACTACGGCGCATGCGCAAAGCATGATTTCATGCTTCTGTGCATGCGCAGAACGCACGCGCCGGGCACGCACGGTGAAAGGACTTCCGGGGGGTATCGACTTCATAAGTCGAAACCTTCGGAAGTCGAAGCGTTCGGCTGTCGAGGTATGACTGTAGTCAGTTTGGTTCCAATGCCTAAGCCAATACCACTTACATTCTGTAACCAATAAAGTTGTGGCTGTTTTTAGCCCATTAACCTAAAATACTTGTGTCTAGTGTCTTTATTCCAACAATGGGGAGGGTTTGGGACCTTGCCACACAATTCAAGCGTAACAATATATTGAGGCTCACCAGGCTTGCTTTATTGTAAACCTGCTTTAAATATCCAGTGGTATATAAATCCCAAGCCCCAACAGGAATCAAACTTCAAATCTAGCCTGAGGACGTCCCAGGGTGCCATTCCAGAGGCAATGTCAGCTGTTAGCAGGCATATAACTATGAGGAACCCAGTCAGACTCTGGTTTCCTTTTATCACTTGATAATTGAACTAAATACTGCAGTTCCGCTTTCTGACTACCTATACCCAGCACAGTAGACAGCAGGCCAGACATGCTGCAAGTGAAACATCTTCATCTGGTTGTCAGACTCCTTACAACAATAATAATTTAATAACAATATTATTTCTATGCAGCCCATCTGACTGGGTTTACCCAGTCACTCTGGGCAGCTTCCTGTAAAATATAAAGGCACGATAAAACACCAAGCATTAAAAACTTCCCTGTACAGTGTTTCTGGGCAAACTTCTAGGATTTCCCATTAGAAATCTACCTGGCAATTGAAAGACTTAGGCCCATCCTCTCTGACAACTCTCATAATCAGGAATTCTGATGACTATGAAGATGAATACAGGAAATGTAATGGAATCTCAGGCTAGATTTAGTTACAGTTTAAATGATATAAACATTTTCCCTCTAGTAATCCACTCCACAGAAAAAGCTGTTTTATTGAAGCACAGACTCAGATAAAAATATTGGGGGGGCACTCTTTACTTTGTAGCTTATTGGTTAAAAATGGTAATCATTCTCATAAACATTTCATTGTATCATTTGGGAATAGTGCTGAAATGTAATTGCGAGGTTTTCTATTACAAAAGATTAATCTCTGGTGGGTAGTAGTACTACATCTCTAACATACATCAGGATATCATTATATTCAAATGCAGATTTATTAAAATGGCACATCAGTGTAATATTTTGGTTCCTTCTTCTTTCTTTTCTTTTTTTTTAAAAAAGAGGAAAGCTTGAGATAAGTATAGTGGGAAAATTAATTTGTGCTTCAGAGATAATATTCCAAGCAGGATAAAAAACAATAGAAAATGGATACAAAAAAAGTGAAGCTGGCATGATACTGTAGAGCAAGTTTAAATGCAAATCATTTCATGTATAAAATAGTCAACCCGTTTTACTTTTTACTTGTGTTTTCTGAATGTCAATGTAAAAGGGAGTGGGGAGACTTTTGTTCAGCACTTCAACACTTATTGTGTGGACAGGCGGAATCCCCCAAAGCCCCAGGCGAGCCCCTGAATGGAATAAAGACGCAGGACAACATGCTATGGGATTCAAATTGGCCACAACTTTATTAAGATTCAGATGTAGGGAGACCTTGGCTCAGGCATTGGGCGTTATCCTTCCCAGTCCCCAGCTGGGGTTCTGAGAGGTGGGGTTATCCACATGTATGGGGGTTGGGCCTGGCTCTGGAGAACATATGTTCAAGCAGAGAGAGCCCGCCCCCTGTTCGCCGCCGCTGGAACGGGGAAGTGACGACGCCTATTGGCATGGTCAAGGCTTTCCACAATACCCCTATCTTGTTGCCGCAAAGGGGGTGAGGTCTCTGCCTCACGCCCCTCCCTCTAGGAAAATTGCCAAAGAATTCCAAGGCCTGACACTGCCAAAGTTGTGACATATTGCTACAGGAAAGGCGAAACCTGCCAATGCAGGAAAATTCCTTTCCGATCCTTCAACAGCGGCCTTGGCGTAGCAGCGCCTGTGAACCTGTAGAGAAAAGGTTAACCTGCAAAAGAACTTGAATGAGGGTGTGGAGGGTGGGAGAAGCTCTGGAACCAACTGGTGCTTGGAGGTAAGATTCAAATTCTATTGTGTGAGCCGGACAGTCCCTCCCCTTACCTGGCCATCCCCTGGCAACACCTCCCCAGGCAGAATTGGACGCTAGGCTTGGGTAGGTGGAGACCCTGGTCAGCACTTCAACACTTTTTCCTGTCTGGTTGCATGGAGGACTTGGAGAGACTCACTGTCAATCCCCCCTTATGGCTTAAAAGCATGGGTTGTATACACCAGGAGCCCTGCATTGGGTATCATGGGCCTAGTTTTATGGAACTCCCTTCAAAGCACCTGGAGTAATATTCCATTACAATTATAAGTCACGATGTAGTGTGAGTCTATTATTTTTCTTTTTATTATTTATTACATTTATATACCACCCTATATGCCCAGGTCTCAGGGCAGTTCACAACATCAAATCACAACATAAAAACACAAAATATATAATAAAAATAAAAGCAAGAATAAAAGTTATAGAGGAACGTTTTTGCATGGCACCTAAAGGTGAACAATGAAGGTGCCATTCGAACCTCCCTGAGGAGACCATTCCACAAACAGCAGGTTTTCTGAGGAAACCCTGGCAGCGGGGCTGTTGGGGGGAGCACTGCCATTACTGTGCCAAAGCAGGGTTTTGTTTGTTTGTTTGTTTTTAAAGGGAAAATAACAGTAAGGAGAAAGCGGCTTTTCGGGGTGAGCTCTCCACTCCTCTATTTTCGTCCCCCCCCAAAGCATTTTGACTTTATGCCCCTCAAGTTCACAAATTCACAGCGTAAGTTTCATTCCAGTAATATTTTTGACTACTGTTTCAAGGATGCTTGAGTCCAGAAGGCCCTCAACTGCAATCCTTGACCATTTACTGGGATACAAGTCTCACTGAAATGTTTGGATCTCTTCTTCTCCAGGTATCACCTTCAAGAACAGAGTGGTGGTATATGAATGGCAAGCTTGCTATAACTAGCTCATCATCTCAAAATTGGTCCCCAGAGTCGTGACTTCTGCCTCCAGGATGACAACTTTACGAAAATAAAAATAAAATAGGCTTGGTGTGACAGACAGTGATCTAGAAGTGAGAGGAAAACATAATAAAAAAAGGAGTTGATTAAAAGAATGGGCAACAGCTGTCAAGAAAAGCACATTTATTGATAAATCAGTCAACCTTTGAACGAAGACAAACTGGAGTGGTAGAAAGTAATTGAGGCAGTCAATGAAATAAACAACTTAGCATTCCGAACCATCACACACATCTTGAGCTGGATTCTCATTAAAAAGATGGGATTAGATCTAAGAAGCAAAGCTGCAGCACTAGGAAACAAAGAGAAATGTTTCCCATTGATTAATGATTTTAAAAAAATAAAAATAAAAAGACATCTTTTTTAAAAAAGAAGTGTGTGTGTGTGGTTGTTGTTACAGAATTCATAATCAAAGATATGTGCCGCTCGATATCAGTGTGACCCAAATTTGGCTATAATCTACAACAGCAATGCTGTGTTACAGTTTTTCAATTTATAATGAGGGCCTCCAATATATTAGGCATCTATTCATTCCATAGTGGCTGGATGTACAGTATGCTGGCCAAATTGCTGCTGGGTTGACATTTAAGTGGTTAAGGCACACTTTTCCACTCTCCCCATTTCACATGCTCCCTTCTTCACCAAAATCTTGTGAATAATAATCATACTCAGCTGACTGTAAGCAGGCGGAGATCAAAATGCATGTGTGAACTGACCTTTAAAATTAAGGGAGAGTTGTCCAAACCATTTCATTTTCCACCACAAACTCATTTTGTGTTGGATTTTCTTCCTCAATATCCCCCTGCCTCCTCGGCAGTCTTAGGACAACATCCATTAAGCTTCTTCTTCTTTTTCTTTATTAGTATTTGAGAAATTAAATGCTGAGAGAGAATCAATCTCTTCAGCTTCAGTAAGGCCCCAAGTCTTTGTGTGTGTGACATTTGAACATATACAAGACCCTATGAATTTAATAGGATAACTGAGTGTTTTACTGAGAGCTGGGTTTCTTTGGTTCGTCCTCCTCTTCCATCAACCTCATAATCTGAGGATCACCAGACAAAAGACAAGATGATCCCTTTTTATAGTGCTTTTCGGGAGTGCCTGCTGTATTTAAATGCTGTTAATCAGTCTGTGGGGCAGACAGGTGTAAGAAAAGCTGCAGTTTTTTGTTTTCATTGTGAAGCCCATCACAACTTCTTTTTAATGACTTTATTTACCTTTTGTGTGTGTGTACGCAGGGGGTGGGACTTTTTTTTAGCTTTTGCAATATTACAGCTAATTCTTCCAGAGATGCATGATTCGGGGAAACAACAGAACACACAACTTAAAGAGCACTTGGCAAAGTGTTTAGCATAAAGCACCAAATTCTTTTTCATTGTAAACCCCTTTTTGTTTCCAAAAATGCTGCCACCTGCTTGGTTGTTTCTTGGGGTGGGGACTGATCTGATGTCACCACTGTTTTTCCTTTTGTTTTGCCTTGAAGATGTTAACCGCTGTAGTGGTGCTATTGTGCCTGTGCTCAGTATCACAGTGGGGTGGTGCTTCTTTGACACTGAAGCAATGCTAAAGCATTATTTGAATCTGAAGCTAACATTTCAGATTTACTGTGCAATCTAATAGACAGTACTGCAACGGAAATAACAAAGGCTGCAATCCTGTATCCATCTATCTGGAAGTAACCTCCACTGAACTCAATGAGGCTTACTTTTGAGCTGACAGGTATAGGATTGTGCTGTAAGGATAATAGTTTTGTTTTTGTTTGGGGGGTGTTGAGTCTCCCCCCTTTTTTGCTGTTTGCCTCAGTGTTGCTCAGAGGCACATCATAAATTCTTGACCTGCCAAGCACAGAGAATTTTCCGGCATCAGCTCACAAGAAATGTGCCAAGGCCAGGGGCAGTGCAGTACAAGGAAAATGAACATTGTAATAAAGAACAGCTTACCCAATATTTTTTGCTGGTTACTCGAGTAAAATACGAGGAGCCATTCTGTTGGGTGAACTCCTGAATGAAAGTTCAATTTACCTCATCTGGCTGTATAAAAGCATTAAAGCAATGGCACAGAACGATAAAGTTTTAAATGGCTGTTTTCTTATCCTTGGTAAACTCTAAGTGCTCCTTTAAAGGGATTTAGACAGCCCCTTGATTTTTGATAGCCCACATGAGTCTTAATAGAAAACGTGGAAGGGACTTTTAAAATGAGTTTATTTTTACTGGTTTTGGCACGGATGGAGAGGTGGTAATATAAAGGGAACACAATTTGGCTCGTCACTATCTCATTTTAAAACAGGCTTTTTTTACATAGAATTGAAGTGTGAGCCCAGGTCTTGCGGTTTGAATTTACATCCAACATCTTTGAAGAAAAGAACTCCAAATTCCAAATCGAACTGTTGGGAAATAATCAAAAATTGCTGTCTAAAATATATAATCTATTATTAGATTGGTATACAATGGATGAAGCTGTAAAGGAATCAATGATTAAATGGGCTATTGATTTTGGGCACGATATACCAATTGATATGTGGTCAAAATTGTGGAGAGAGAATTTAAAATTTACCGCTTGCACTGTGTTAAAGGAAAACATGATGAAATTAGTATATCGCTGGTACTTGACGCCGGCGAAACTAGCCAAAATGTATAGGAACCAAAATAAGTTTTGCTGGAAATGTAAATCATCAATTGGAGATTTTTACCACATGTGGTGGAAGTGTGAGAGGATTAAAAAAAAGGGAATTGGTGTATAATGAATTTTTAAAAATATTGAGATATACCTTCCCAAAAAAGCCAGAGGCTTTTCTGTTGGGGTTAGTTGACAGAGAAGTTCTAAAAGTTGACCAGAGATTCTTCCTTTACGCCACTGTGGCTGCTAGAATCTTAATCGCCCAGAAATGGAAATCACAGGAAATTCCATCAATTACAGAGTGGCAAACGAAGGTTTTAGAATATATGGAAATGGCCAAACTAACCCACAGAGTCCGTGACCAGGATGATGAGAAATTTTGGTTAGAATGGAGTAAATTTATTGATTACGCTAAAGACAATTATAAGGGAATGAAATTGTTAGCGGTAGTAGCATAACTCCTACATCGACGAAATTATTAAAAAGTTAGAAAATATGGGAGAGGATTGAAATAGTTTACCATCTTGGGGGGGGGGGAGTTGCACAGCAATGAATGTATACTATAGAGATGTATTATTATGTTTGTGTTTGAATGAAATGAATAAAAATTTATTGGTCAAAAAAAAACAAGTAAGGAGAGAGTAAGGAGAGAACAGTAAGGAGAGAACAACTTGATGTTAACCTTAACTACAGGGATTTTCTTCCTCAATTCTGTTCACTCCTTGATCTTGATAAGAGCTTGTTGTTGTTGAGTTGTTTATTACTGGTTTCATTTAACAAATAATTCTTGCATAATACATGCATTTTTATATGCATTATTATATGGACCATTCTATACAAGTTATACGCAAATACACTTCAGGTTTCCTAAAGTAACCAACACATAATCAGAGGCATAAAATAATGCACATAACTGTATAAAAGCACTTGGAAGGTCGGAGGTTCGAATACCTTGATGGGGTGAGCTCCCGTTGCTCTGTCCCAGCTTTTGTCACCCTAGAGGAGGAGGAGGAGGAGGAGGGAGAAGTTTGGATTTGATATCCCACTTTATCACTACCCGAAGGAGTCTCAAAACGGCTAACATTCTCCTTTCCCTTCCTCCCCCACAACAAACACTCTGTAAGGTGAGTGGGGCTGAGAGACTTCAGAGAAGTGTGACTAGCCCAAGGTCACCCAGCAGCTGCATGTGGAGGAGCAGAGACGCGAACCCGGTTCCCCAGTTTACGAGTCTACCGCTCTTAACCACTACACCACGCTGGCACCAAACCTAGCAGTTTGGAAGCACACCAGTGCAAGTAGATAAATAGGGACCACTGTGATGGGAAGGTCAACGCTGTTTCTATGTGCTCCAGTTTCCGTCACAGTGTCCCGTTGTGCCAGAAGCAGTTTAGTCATGCTGGTCACATGACCCAGAAAGCTGTGTGCAGACAAACATCACCTTTGACTGCACTTAACTGTCCAGAGGTCCTTTACCTTTACCTTACTCATGTATTAATATTTACAAAAATATATTCAGAAACCTAATTCCCCCGTGGGGCTTGACTATTTAATACATATAATATACATATTTTGCATATTGTTCTCCATATAATTATTTGGGTTTAAAAGAACAACAACTGACAATGCACACGTGTTTCGGACACTAAGTAGGCAAAGTTTGATCAGGCCAGAATTGTCAAATTCAGTGTAATGGATTCCTCCTCCATCCTTAGTTTCCAGATGGGATTCCCAGTGTTCCTTAAAATAATTTTAAAAATCAAAATAGCAACACTCTTAAACCAATGCAATAGAACAGGAGCACAATGAGGAAATATGCACCAGGCATTCTCAACATAAAACCTTGCAGCAATTTATAAGAGCAAATAACCTCTCACAGTATTTGGTATCAGAGAAATTGGTGTGTGTGTTGGGGAGGGAAACAATTTGCCATTTATCCCCCCTCTGGGGGGGACTGTATTGACAGTCTTGTCTCCATTTTGAATCTTCCAGACTGCCCCATACCTAGCAGAGTTCCATGGAATTCTGGCAGTGGTGGCAATGGTGGCCTAAAGCACAACAAAATGGTGGGAAACATTCAGAGAAAACCCTGCCAAGTGACATTCTTTTTCAGTGGGATGATAAAAAGAAAAATCTCAGAAATGTTCTGAGAAAACGTCTCCTGGGAAATTTCAGCTCAGCTCTAGTCCAAACACAGTTGTTGTCTGGTATCCCCCATCTCTACTCTGGTACACCTAGTCATACATAGACACCATTTTTGCGTGTGAGTAGAGCTACATCATGGTGCATGACTTTTATTCATTCAAGCCTAGCTGTGGTAAAAATTGCTGAGAAAATAGGAAATTGCCAACACAGCTAGAAATAAGACTCAAAATGCAAAATATATGGTGAAATCATTATATTTGTTAAAAATTACAAAACTAAAAGAACTGTAAATGTAATTAACCAGACCAATCAAATCATAGGAATCTGTTTAGGTGGGTTTATGCAATCAGCAAGGAGAACATCCTTCCCATCTCCTGGGAATTTTAGAATCACAAACTGGCCAAGTAGCAAAGGAATGGAAGAAAACCCTCCCTCCATGCTATATAAACAGTGGGTATGTGAACCTGATGCATGAACTCTGGCCTTGCTCTCCAGCATTCACTGAAATGTGCATGCCAAGCCTAAAGGACACTCAAGGACTCTTCAAGCCAAAGGCAAGATAAGGTGACTAAAGAGTGCCTTTAACCCAATCACGTCTATGGCGCAGAATGAACCAGTTCTTAATATTTCCTCACCTGCATGTACTGAATGCTTGTTGTTTAGTCCTTTAGCCGTGTCCGACTCTTCGTGACCCTATGGACCATAGCATGCCAGGCACTCCTTTCTTCCACTGCCTCCCACAGTTTGGTCAAACTCATGTTCGTAGCTTCGAGAACACTGTCCAACCATCTTGTCCTCTGTTGTCCCCTTCTCCTTGTGCCCTCCATCTTTCCCAACATCAGGGTCTTTTCCAGGGAGTCTTCTCTTCTCATGAGGTGGCCAAAGTATTGGAGCCTCAGCTTCAGGATTTGCCCTTCCAGTGAGTACTCAGGGCTGATTTCCTTAAGAATGGATAGGTTTGATCTTCTTGCAGTCCATGGGACTCTCAAGAGTCTCCTCCAGCACCATAATTCAAAAGCATCAATTCTTCAGCAATCAGCCTTCTTTATGGTCCGACTCTCACTTCCATACATCACTACTGGGAAAATGCAGAATAAACCAAATACTCATTAAACCAAATACTGAATGCAGATTAAACCAAATACTAATACATGCCATTCTGGCAGCCAATCAGAATCACCTAACAGTTTGCAGTACGTGAAAAAGAAGCACCCCAAAGGCCAATCAGGGACTCCCAAAAACTTTCCTACTCAGCCCCAACAGGACAACTAGCAAAGCCTACCATGTAAGGGAGGGAGGGAGCTGCAAAGAAGAAAGGAGGAAGAACTTGGTATTTGTAAGAAAGATCTGAACAAACACAGAACAATGAGTGTTTCAATGTGATCTTTAACTGAAATGGCTTCAGCTCCTAATGACTGATGCCATTTATTAATAGTGATTCTGAATAAATACAGATATAACATGTCTCTTACTTTAAGGTTCCAAGCAAGATATTAGCATCATTGTTTTGGTTGTGAAAAGTTGTTTTAAGAAAGAAAATCTTTAACCCACATAGCTGAGAGATAGCAGGCGCTAAGCAGCTGGAAAAGGTCACATTTTCTGGAACAGCAATATGTTTCCATAATTGGCATCGCAATGATTCAACTGGTGTTTTTTATTGCATACTGTTACATAATTAGCCTCTATTCACAAAACAATTATCCATTTAAATCTTTTACTGAAAGTTGCCAATTATAAGAAAACAAAAACAAAAACTGAAGAAGAGACAAAACGGACCAAAATATTTCTATCCAGCTTTAAAGATAACTTTTAACAAATATGTTCACTTTCTTTAAAAGTTATGTTTGGGGCTCTTGTTTTGACAATTCATCGTCTGCCTTCTCAGGTCTAATGCCTCTCACAGCCTGATATGACCTTCCACAGATCAAGATTACAGCTTTGATCCTGCCGTAGCTCTGAGCCAATATTTCCTGGAGGTGGGGGTGGGGGAGAACCCCTGAGGTGGGGGAGAGAACCCCTGACCATTTTGCATTTTTCTTTAGTTCCTTCTGCAAAATGGGTTTGTCCATTTCACCATCAACAAATTTTGTGTGAAATTCTGAATTCATTTTCAATGTTTTAATGTTAATATCACTGAAGGATGCAATGAGTGTGGCCTCTACTCCAGTGTTTCTCAACCAGTGTGCCTCCAGATGTTTTGGGACTACAACTCCCATCATTCCTGACCACTGGTCTTGCTAGCTAGGGATGATGGGAGTTGTAGTCCCAAAACATCTGGAGGCACACTGGTTGAGAAACACTGCTCTACTCAAGTGGTGGGGAACCTCTGGCCTATGAGTCTAATTAGACCTGCTAGGCCAGTGAATTTGGCCTGTGAGGACATTTTGGGCAAACTTTTCAGCAACATAATTTTTATTTCCCCTTTCTGTTTACGCATACATGTTCAATGGTGTAATGTTGAGAGATCTCAAATATTTATTGTAAATGTTGACATGTATGAAAAGGATGGCTGTAAATCAAGTGAAAAACCAATTAATATGTTTTAAAAAGGGGGAATGGGGTGAACAGGTGGGTTCAGGGTGTAGTGAATACATCATTCCACAATGGGTGGGGGCCACTCCATTTAAAGAGGTTGTGGTGCATCCATTCCATAAAAAGCCCAGCCTGGATCCAAAGTTGTGCGCTAACTACTGGCCACTTATTAGCACCCCCTTTTTGGGAAAAGGTGGTACAGAGGCTTTTGTCAGGATGTCTGATCTAAGAGCTAAGTGCTAAGATTGGATATAAGGGACCTCTTACCTCTGGTATGGGTTAGATTACTGCAATGTGTTGCATGTGAAGCTACCAATGAAGAAAGTTAGGAAATTTCAGCTGGTGCAGAACTCAGCGGACAGTTTGCTCACTGGTTTGAGAATATAAGGCCAATACTAGCCCTACTGCACTGGCTGCCTGTTAGTTTGCAGAGCCAATTCAAAGTGCTGGCTTTGACCTATATTAAATGGCTCAGGATTGCAAAATCTCAAGGACTGCTTCTCTCCATATGAACCAACCCAGACTCTGCAATCATAATCTGAACCCCTTCTTTGTGCACCCCCTTCATGAGAGGTCGGGGGGGTGGCAACACAAGAATGGGACTTTTCTGTGGTTGTTCCCCATTTGTGGAATGCTTTTCCCAGAGAGGCTCACCTGGAACCTTCATTACATGATAATGATAATGATAATATATTATTTATACCCTGCCCATCTAGCTGGGCTTCCCCAACCACTCCGGGCGGCTTCCAACAAAACATTAAAATACAGCAATCCATCAAACATTAAAAGCTTCCCTAAACAGGGCTGCCTTCAGATGTCTTCTAAAAGTCTGGTAGTTGCTGTTCTCTTTGACATCTGGTGGGAGGGTATTCCACAGGGCGGGTGCCACTACCGAGAAGGCCCTCTGCCTGGTTCCCTATAACTTGGCTAGTCACAGCGAGGGAACCGCCAGAAGGCCCTCGGCGCTGGACCTCAGTGTCCGGGCAGAACAATGGGGGTGGAGACACTCCTTCAGGTATACTGGACCGAGGCCATTTAGGGCTTTAAAGGTCAGCACCAACACTTTGAATTGTGCTTGGAAATGTACATATCTTTATGAGGCAGGCAAAATCGTTTCTCTATAACCAGGCCTTTGACAGATTAACATTCTATGGTCTTTTAAATGTGTTTGTGGGAGGGAGATTATTAGTTCTTGTTTGCTAAAATAAAAACGTCTGGTCCTGGGTCAAATTTAGAATAAACTGAAGTCATCTGATGTCAGGCGATTGGCTGGTTGGAGAGCCCACCCACTTGTCAGAACTGGTTCACAAAGTGTTGGCCAGCTCTGGATCTGTCCCTCTGGCTGAAGAAGGCTCCCCATTGCTGCTATACACTTTCCAGTCCTGCTTTCTTAGCCCATTACTTCCATCTAGTAATATGAACTAACAATAGAGTTTCACTCAACACTAAATAAGCAAAAAAATTCTCATGAGAGTTTTCTGAGAGTAACTGTGTGGGAATTTAATCTTCCCACTTTAAACCCTTTCCCCTTGGCTGCAATTACCCTATTTTCACGTCCACTTGGTTTCTAAGAGAACAATATGAAAGGACCCATCTGTTAGCAGACTGCTATTCCCCTCAATGAGGTACAATTCCAGAGTGGTTTAACAATCATTCCCTCTTCTTAGGGATCTCTAGGAATTGTAGCTCTGTGAGGGGAATAGGGGTCTCCTAACAACTCTGAGGATCCTTAGCAAAGTACAGTTCCCATGATTCTTTGGGGAAAGCCACGACTATTGAAGTGGTACGATACTGCATTAAATGTATCATGAAGAGTGGGCTAAAATTGTGGGAAATTGATGAATCTGGGGTGGGTGGGCAGCACAACGCAAAATGGCTTGATTCAGAAGTCACAGAGTAGATGGGGGGGGGGGGAAATCATGATTTTTCTGGGGCCTTAAGAAAAAGGTTTCATTTCGAAACATCTCCCCACTCATCAGTTAAGGAAATGCAAATTAAGCAACTTGATCACTGCACAGGGAAGGAATTAGGAATGTCTGCATGATTGTGATTCTTTCATTAAGAGAAAGAAAAGGGTGGGGGGGGGTTGGCCTTCTTAAAGGGAAGCCATGTCTATGTTGTAAGGGGAAAAGAAAGTACGCATCAGGGGAAGATATGATGCAAAATCAATGTATATTGTTGTGTGCCTCTTATTTTGCTCAGTAATGTTTCCCAGTAGACAGAAATGCAATTTAGTTCAAATTAAACTTTTAATGTCTACCTCACATGCTATGCATTTAATCACAAATGCTCCATATATTATCATAAACCTTTGACAGGATTTCCCTGCAATGCTCCATAATGCAGTGACTTAAGAATAAAGATTAATAGGAGACTAGATTTTATAAGTTATCTCTACAATATGTCTCAGCCATTTATCTGTCGTCTTCCTCGTAAAAAGGCCTCTTCGTGAGAAATGGAGCTTTCGATCTGACACAGTGAACTAGCTGGCAAAAATATAGTCATCTATTGTTTTGAGTTGTCATCCACTCTGGAATTTTCCATTTATCCTGTCAGTTGCTACTGGGGATATGGGCAAAGTATTTAGGTGGAATATAGGTTTCTCCTGTAAATGTATTAGCAAACCTGGCTAGGGGGTGGGGGTGGCGTTGTCATGCGGAACATGGTTCAAATACAAAATGAAGGGCTGGGAAATAAAGCACAGTATTCTCCTAATAAAAAGAACATGATGTAGGATTTTAAAAAAATTCTCAAGACAAGTATTCTGCAATGTTTAAGGAATCATTAGGTACTTGCAACCCTCACCTAGATATTGTTCTGTGAAAGAAAGACCAGTGGATGGAAAAGGTAAAGGTGGGGTATCAGTTTGAGAATGCTAGAACAAAGCTATGAGCTGAAACAGACATTGAAAGCAGAAAACAATGGCTGTGGACTAGGATATTTGCCTCCTCCTGTCACTTATGGCCATCTTCAGAGTGACTGTTCTGCCACTGAGGCAGGCATGCTTGGGGGGATTGTGGAACAGGACAGTGTTCTCGAAGCTACGAACATGAGTTTGACCAAACTGCGGGAGGCAGTGCAAGAAAGGAGTGCCTGGCGTGCTATGGTCCATGGGGTCACGAAGAGTCGGACACGACTAAACAACAACAACACCCCATTTGGTGAATTCCTTGCCAAAGGAGATGAGACATACCTCTTCTCTGTTTTCCTTCAGGTGAGCTGATCAGCCATTTTTGTTCTGCCAGAATTTAATGGCGTTCTATCCATTACATCTTGGCCATGTCCACAAAATGGAAGATGGCAGGATCTCCAAGGATGTGCTCTATGAGGAGCTGGCTTCCGGCACCCGGCCAATTGATGTCTGCAAACATGACATGAAGGCTGGCAACATCAGCCCTGCCATGTGGGAATCCCTTGCAAGACAACAGCAGCCTGGAAACAAGCAGTCAAGTTGTGTATCCATAGCAGTGACCAGGGGAGAAATGACTGCTGGGAGGAGAGCAGAGACAAGAAATGTCATGATACATCTGCAGCAGCACAACTGGATGACTTAATCTGCAACAAAACATGTGTCTCCCAAATCAGTCTCTACAGCCACAGCAAGCGCTGCAACCTTCCAACAGTTTGACCTCACTCCCAAAGGCGCACCGCTTCATTGTCTCCCAAGACAGATGGATTCCAACAAGATATATGATTGTTGGATTAAAGATTACATACTTTAAACACAAATGCACACAGGTGGCGCTGTGGTTAAACCACTGAGCCTAGGGCTTGCTGATCAGAAGGTCGGCAGTTTGAATCCCTGTGACGGGGTGAGCTCCCATTGCTTGGTCCCAGCTCCTGCCAACCTAGCAGTTCGAAAGCACATCAAAATGCAAGTAGATAAATAGGAACCACTACAGTGGGAAAGTAAACAGCGTTTCCATGTGCTGCTCTGGTTTGCCAGAAGTGGCTTTGTCATGCTGGCCACATGGCCTGGAAGCTATACGCCAGCTCCCTTGGCCAATAATGCGAGATGAGCGCGCAACTCCAGAGTCGGTCACGACTGGACCTAATGGTCAGGGGTCCCTTTTACCTTTACCTTACACACAGACACACACTGATATTTTCTTGTTTTAAACTGCTTCGGGGTTTCTCTTTGGAGCCAAAAAGCAGCACAGGAATTTATAACAAGTATCCCTATTTTCCAGGGACGTCCTTAATTTCCAGTTTCTGACTTAATCCCAGAATGTTCCGCTTTTCCTTAGGATGTCCCTATTTTCATTGGAGAAATGTGGGAGGTTGTGGAGTTATCCAACCCCTGAGCTGTCTGAAGGCAATCCTGTATAGGGAAGCATTTAAAAAAAAAGTTTAATGTTTTATTATGTTTTTATGTATGTTGGAAGTTGCTCAGAATGGCTGGGGCAACCCAGTAAGATGTGTGGGGTATAAATAATTACCATTATGAAAGGGGACGTCCCTATTTTCATCAGAGAACTGTTGGAGGGTATGTGTCCAAATAGGTGTTTGTGGTGCTGCCTTGTAAAGAGGCAATCTATTCTTTCCAGTTTAGAAACAAAACTAGTCCATTTTCTTATTTTTCCAGTGACTATATTTGAACTTGCTTTTCACTGAACCATATGATCCTACTGAAGACCCTTCCTAAATATCCTTACTTATGAGGAAATCACACTGTGAATGGTTGAGTAACCTTGACGATATTGCCATGTTTGGTTGACACACCACCACCACTGACTAAGAAAGAGATTACTGGTGACAAGTGAGAGCTTGGCAAGGAAGACAAGCAGAGTGTCTAGAGGTGCATGTCATCAGCCGAGACTAATTATCCAAATCCAGCATTTCCAGTTGACATGACTTGTGCATCACATACATAAAATTTGTGGGTACTCCTATAAACCTTGTTTGCCATTTGCTTTGCTGCAGTGGTCAAAATGCTCATGGATGCAGATTACCTGGAAGGAAACCAGAGAGTTGCCCCAGTAACAGATTGTCTACGTGCCAATTCTGAAATGGATTGCAGAACTTTAAAACGGGAGATAGGCAGAGCAGAACAGAGAGCAGAGGCAGCTTGCGGAGGAGTATCAAAATGAGAAAGCTCATCCTCCATTGTTGTACATTGCATGCATGTTAGCAACCACAGTTGGCTTAACTGCGCACTGTGTTTCCCATACAGGAGCTCAATTAATCATCGCTGCACATTGCAAATGCAAAACAGCTTGCACACCTCTTTGTCTGCTTTCAGAGGAACCCTGCAATAATAGTCTCAATCCTGCTTCCCATTCAGGACACCTATTAACAATAATGAATATGCAGTTTTCACCCTGGAAATGTAAAACTGTGGATGTTCACAGCAACCCCAAGTAGTAGAGGCATGATTTGGATTATTAACAGCAGCACACACCCCCCCCCCCACTTCCAGGACACATTCAATATTCTATAACTCTCCCACTCCTTCACCTCTCTTATCTTTGTTGGCACACAATTGGCTATTACACTATCTCTTAAAGCAAGATTGGGAACCTGTGACCCTTCAGAGGCTGCTGAACTTCAGCTCTCATTAGCTCCAGCCAGCGTGAGCAGTGTTCACAGATTGTGGGAGTTGTAGTCTGCCGCACCTACAAGTTTCCTGCATTGAAGGTAATCACATAGGGTACAAAGACATATGGTAATATCTGAAGGAATCCAAGAAGCTACCCATTTGGGAGGATTTATGGTTGTGAAGAGGTCTGCTTGCCTGTGAGTGGAGGATCTGCCATCCACATATGGTTAAATAAGACACAAAGACACATTATTTTAGGTTAATGGGCAAAATAAGGCCACAACTTTATTGGTTGCAGCATGTGAGTGGTATTGGCTTAGGCATTGGATAAAACAATCAATTCGTGACTCTACCCTGCTCAGCGGTGAGTCACTTGAGGGTTAACAACCAGTGGGAGGAGCTTTTTGATGCAAATACAACTGAAAACTTCCCCTGACGTCACCGGGGGTCGTGCCATGGCCCTAGCCACCAGCAGGGCATCGGACAGGCTCCACGACTGCCGGATCCCTTTAATGGAATACCCAAAAGAGGAGGGATAGGTGATGGCCACACCCTATGCTCCAACACAGTACACATACTCCAATGCCTAACTGCCAATACCAGAAAGTTGTGATAAATTACTATGAGGTAGGTGAAAAACCAAGAGGCTGGTGCCAATTTGCCAAATGGATAAAAATTCCTACCAGGCCCCTTGGGCAACCAAGGCAACTGACTGAAGTCCATAGCAAGGTCAAAAGCATAGAAAAGATGACCTAAAGGGAGGGTGGGCGGGAGATCTGATGTAATCAGGAAGTGGAATGGGTACAGATTGCTGCCGCGGCTGCTTAAATGCAACTAAACCCCACCCACCAGCCAGCCCTATTGGCTAGCTGAAGGGCTTGGCGCAGCAGCATAGGTAAGCCATAGCTGCCAAGTTATCCCCTTTTTTAAGGGATTTTCCCTTATGCTGAATAGGCTTCCTCGTGAGAAAAGGGAAAACTTGGCAGCTATGAGGTAAGCTGATTCATGGGGGCGAATATCCCCCCCTGCCGATGCGGGAAATGGCTCCCACTCACAACCCCTCCCCTCTGTAACGAGGAGAGGTCTTGCCTGCCTGCCTGCCTACCTCTTTGAATTTTGTGGTTATTTTTGACCAGAAATCCAGGCTTTTAATGTAAGACTCTCCTGGCCCTTTGAAATGTTTTGTGTATCATCTCTGGCACTTTTTCTGTTGTAGTTTTATCAGTGATTTTGAAAGCAAACACAGCTGAAATACTGTGACCTAAAGCCAATCTATTCAGTTATCAGAAGGAGCTGGTGGAGACTGCAGAGTTTCAATAAACAAGAAAAGTGGAAACTCTTCCAAGTAATATAGCTGTTTTGAAGGGGCTGGGAAGCAGTTGCTATAACTACTTCCAACTAGGAACAGATGAAACTATCATTTTTGGTTTCTCTCCATTTCTCATTTTTCCAAACTTCAGCTCAGTTTACACCATAATCTCATTATTTTGATTTTTTTTAAAAAAAAAAGTAAGAAGCAAAACAAACAGAATCCTATGTTGTCTGGCCCATAAACAGGGCACTTCACATTGCCAGTTTTGTCTGAAGGCTCCTTTTTGAGCACAGTGACTTGTTTGTGAATTGTTCATGTGCCACACTTCCAAAATATACTGCACAAGTGGGAAGTGCAGCAAAACATTTCACTGCAGAGTGCTCCTGTTCAGAGCCACACCCACACCATGCATTCAAAGCACCACGATACCATTTTAAACTCTCATGACTTCCCTCAAAGCATTCTGGGAGCTGTAGTTTGTTGAGGCAGCTGAAAGTTGTTAGGAGACCCCTATCTTCCTTACAGGGCTACCATTCCTGGACTGGTTTAGCAGCCAGTGCTTTTTCCCTGAGAAGAACAGGGGTCTCCTATTGCTTCTCAGTAGCCTTAACCACTAGAGCTCCCATAATTCCTTAGGAGGGTACCACGAGGTTCTAAAGTGTTATCATAGTGCTTTAAATGTATGGTGTGAATGTGGCTTGGATCTTTAGCCATTCCATTCAATTCCCCCTCCACCCTAGCGTTCAGTTCTCATTGGGAAGATTTTCAGTTTTCTTCCCTCCTTTTAGGTTTTATTCTCCAATTCTATTTTAACTTTTTCTTCCTCTTCTCTTATACTTCCCCCAAGCCTGCTGATGCCAGCTTATTTTGTGGATAGTGCCATTTTAGCCACATAAGAAGAACATACCCTCCAAAATTTCTCTGCTGAAAATAGGGACGTCCTGCTGGCCAAAAGCCCAGCTAGTCCACTGTTCTGTTTTGACAACCAGGTGCCCATAGGAAGCCCACAAGCATAACCTGAGCAGCACACTTCCTTCAATTGTGATTCTGAGCACTTGGTATAAAGAGGCACAGATAGCATACAGAGCACTGTGTTATGCATAAGGACCGACACTTGGAGAATAGTGTTCTCCTTTAATATCTGTAATACATATCCACATTATCTTCAGTAGGGCTAAAACCTGGCCAAAATTGAAGGACTCCAGTTGAATCATATGGGGGCCAGGAATATAAAAGTTGTTGCTTGTCTCATAAACCTCATAGCAGTGACCAGGCAGCCGAGAGTAGCAGTCAAAGATATGTGCTGACTGTCTGTTGGAATAAACTAAAACCCAAATTCTTCGGTCTGCCAGAAATCAATGGTACAGCAGATACAGTGCAAAAACCAGTGGTAGGACTGCCTGGTTGCCAGATAATACTAGAAAACAGATGAAAGTAAAACTCAAGGGGGGGGATATTGAACAAGGCTGGGGCACTGTGACAGCAAACATTTCCATTTACAATAAGTTAACACTGACATTTAGAACTTAGTAACACTTCAGCTGTCTCTGAAGGGCACAAAATGTATTTGATTCTCCATGTATACAAATACCTGAGTGTAAATGGCCTGACCTAAGTCCATGACCTTATTAATAAGCTACAAAGTTTGGGGGCATTTCAGCAATGCAGGACATTTGCACAGGGCAAAATTTTCACCATGTTTAACTTGCAGTGACACCCACTCTCCCCTATGCCGCTGGGTGCCGCCGCCACCCCCATTCTAGATTTTGCTCTCCAGACAGGAAATGTAGCTTCCTCACTCAGATTTGGCTTCAGGAGAATACCATCAGAATGAGGGCAGAAGACGAAATCAGTCCTTCATATCCAGACAAAAAAGGATGGAAAGATACTTGAAATAAATAGTGCCTAGCAACCGAGGAGAGAGTGAGTAGGCAACAGCAGCAAAAGAAAGGCAAGCGGGGACTGTGAGGAAACCTTTAGCTTTCCGTCGTCCTCCTTCTTATATTTAAGCCATGGGAGTGGCGGAGGGGGGGGGAACCTCTTTCAGACCTTTTGGGTCAGTCCTGTTTGTAACTTGCCCTGTCAAGAACATTATTCCCCAGAATGGAACCTGGCACAGCTTCATTCATGCAGTGTATAGTCACAAACACACATGCTACTTAGAGTGCTACTTCACATTTAAAATGCTGCTTGATGAAGTGTTTGTGTGTGTGTGTGTGTGTGTGTGAGAGAGAGAGAGAGAGAGAGAGAGAGAGATCTCCTCTGGAGGAAGTTATTTCCATCATTCTGTAGGACACATCAAGACAGCCTCATCTCACTTCACATCCAACTGATGGACAGATTTCAAGTCACTTCAAAGAAACCACTCTTACCTGTTTGCTAGACAGGGATGGGAATGAAGGGCATGCATTTCAATAGTGTATGCAGTGCCAAAGTCATCTAGGAGTAAAAAAAACAAAACCAAAGTCATTTTGAAGTCTCTCTAGAGAGCTACAAGATGTTTTCTTATGGTACAACACCAATGCTGACATGATTCAAGTGCATCCTATTTTCATTGCTAGAGCACCAGGCACAACTGGTTCAGGTGGATGTGGCTGATTGGAAAGTTGGGCCTTAGCTGCAAGAATTCCTATCAGCTTTCTTTATACTATGTGTGGCCATGCGTAATTGATCCTAATGCACGTAAGTAGACTAAATAGAACATTGTTAAATCAACCATAGCTGTCAAGTTCTCCCTTTTTTAAAAAAGGGAAATCCCCTTATGCCGAATAGGCTTCCTCACGAGAAAAGGGAAAACTTGGCAGCTATGAAATCAACTTATACCCTTGCCAGTGCAGATTTTATATCTGCGTTGTAGATCTGATAAATGCAAAAAGTGCTCTTTCTTTGGAAACTCGTTTAATTGCCCCGAAATAGCTTTCTTATAACTCAAAGGTGCTGCAGCATGCCTGAAAATGTAGCAACAAACAATCCTTTGACATTCTATTACATACACATGAGGAGCCTCCAGGAGTGCAAGAGGTTCCCCACTTCAGAATAGTGGAGAGCACTATCCCCACTTGTCACATGACCTACGCCTCACTCTTGCCCCCCAAAGCATTATTTTTTTTGGGGGGGGGGAGATCTCACGTATCACTCAAGAGTGCACATTTTTGTGTGCAATGCAAGATCATAGCCCTGGGAAAAGTGCTTTTTCGGGGCAAGAGAGCACAGGAGCACAGCATCCAAAATGGCCACCAAGATCTTGCATGGGGGGAAAAAATTTCCCTGGGCACTTCAAGAGCCTTCAGCCTGAATTTCTTTTATCCTGAAATATATGCATGCCTATTTGTCTGTTTCTAGATATGGATTTTGTGAGAAGGTGTACTGCACTGTATCTCAATATAAATACCATTAACATACTGTGATATTATTTTGAACCAATATTATATATAGTTCAAATAATGGCATTCACCACACAGAACATGAAATTCCCACACTTCCAGAGTCCAAACCTTGCAAACATATGGATCATACTTGGTAAGAATGAAAGAATAGGAAGAAGTAATTGTTTATTAGTCTAAAATAATAAACTTTATGTACTAAAATCCTGCTTCCACAGTCAAGGGTTCTTACTTGTTAAATGTGCAATAGCTATAATCCTGTGATTTGTTCTCTGAGTTATTGTCAGGTAAACCGACACATTAATTTGTCACATTCCCCCCAAAGGAAGAAACTATACAAACAGCAATCTCATTTATGCTTCACATCCCTGGATAGCAATTTCAGTTGATTCCTACTTTTCATGAACTGTATTTCATTTAAATTGACTGCAGGTCATGCTGGATGGCTAACAAAACTGGGTTTTTATTCCACAGCACTTAGCAAAACATGTGGCCTATGTACCACAGCCATGTAGGCAATGAGGAGAGTCAGAAATTGCTATCTTAACTTAATAAATGAACCAAGTGGCTCAGATAAAATTCCTGTAGACTATGCTTTAACACAAGGATACCTTTTTTTATTCATCAAGTTAGGCAAAATGGTTTGTGCATTTGCATGTGCTTCTCAAATAATTCCCCCACTGCTTATTAAAGAAACAATTCAGAGCTCTTCAGTGCTCTTCAGGCAACATTTTTGACAACCTCCCCTACCCTGTACCAAGCTCCCTTGCCAAAACCAACCCCTCTTGGTCCCCTTCCTTGCCAACCCCCCAACCATTAAAGCTAGCAAACCCCTCATCCCTTTCCACACTGGAGGACCAGCAGAGGTCACTGCCAATCCAAGTGGTGTGGTGAGAACAGGGTTCCCTTTCTTGATGCCTCATCACGAGCAAAGCTCAATGGTCAAGCATCTGTTTTGCATGAGGATATCCAAGTAGAGCTAGGAGAGACATCAGTTTGAAATCATGAAGATAGGCAGTCCTAAGCTCAATAGCCTAACTCTGTTCATCAGCTTCCTATGTTCATATGTGCTTGTGATGGCATCTCTTCCTCTTTGTCTGGTGGGGAAGGTGGACACTGTGGTGTATTCTCACCACTGGAGATGCTTGCTGGTGTGCCAAAGATCTGCCATCCAGAAGGACAAGGAGGGTGAGTGAGCACATGATAGCTGATGCTGCTCCTTGCTATTTCTCCCAAAGTGCATAAGCAAGTATCAGCAAAGGCAACGAGTGCCACCTGGCTGCCATTGCCACCATGTGCCCTCTCTCTTTGCAGGAGATGGAGGGAGGGGAGGGGGACGTCTTGCCAAATTCTTCCCCCATCCAGCAAAACCTGGAACCAGCCCTGTTTCTATGTAACGCAGAAGTGAGGGAAGACACACTTTCCAAGCAAGTACAAATCAAAGCTTTGTTCCTTATCTCCTCAAAGGACCATAGCATTCCAATTTGCAACAACAACAAAAATTAATTGCTGTTTGCTAATGATAATATGGAGATAATGCAACAAGCTGCTGCATTTGCTTTGGCAATTGTAAAGCACTGTCAAATGTATTTTGATAGTTGTGATTAATTGCCATCTGGATAAATGAATTCATAAGTGATCTGCAAAATGTATTTTTGCAAATGAAATGGAATCTGAGGTAAACTGAAAGCCATCTGTGAGATACTGTTATTCTAAAACCTTTAGAGTTGTGTGTGTGTGTTTCTATATTGCATTTACATCCATTGTTGTTGCAGACAAGCATTCCTATCCTCCAGTTACACTGGGGAGCGAGGAGATATGTGGGTATTATGCTGTATGATAAAAGGTAAAGGGATCCCTGACCATTAGGTCCAGTCGTGACCAACTCTGGGGTTGCAACACTCATCTTGCGTTAGTGGCCGAGGGAGCTGGCGTACAGCTTCCAGGTCATGTGGCCAGCATGACAAAGCTGCTTCTGACGAACCAGAGCAGTGCACGGAAACGCCGTTTACCTTCCCACTGTAGTGGTACCTATTTCTCTACTTGCACTTTGACGTGCTTTTGAACTGCTAGGTTGGCAGGTGTTGGGACCGAGCAACGGGAGCTCACACCATCACGGGGATTCGAACCGCCGACCTTCTGATCGGTAAGCCCTAGGCTCTGTGGTTTAACCCGCAGTGCCACCCACGTCCCTTATGCTGTATGATACCTTATGCTATAAAGATATGGGTGAGGCTTGACCAAATCTGCTTTGTGCTGCTCCCAAAGAGCCAACAACCATCTGGTTGCAGCAGAAGATCTACAATGAAACTATTGGAGCTTAAGCAATTCTGATGAGTTTGGGCACACAGCAGAAAGTTCCCTACATGGACCTCTTTGGCACACCTAAACTCAGCACTAAATGCAAATGAGATCTATGATGACACATTTTGTTGCTTCTGTGTAATATATTAACCAGGTATGGATCCGCTCTTTCTTGGAAGCCCAGTAAACACAACTGTTATAGATTCCGGGGGTTTGCATTTTTAAAAAACAACAACAGTTAAGAACATACAGATTTATTTGACTGAGGTACATAACTAACAATTTTAACTAAGAGCAAAAACAGCAAGGAAGCCTGAAGAGATTTTCTGAACAACATAGAGTTGGGCATCCCATTTTGTTTCCAAAGAAAGGTAAACACAAGGGCACAGTATTGTCATTAACACTGAATTGTTCTCCCCAATGTGCTTTATGTTGCACACACATATTCACGTACTCTCACACAAAATGTTCTCTGCAGTCACTTTCCACAGAGCTGACATTCTGGAGTCATTTACTTGAGATTATATTACCCCTGAGGTATTTAATTCAAGGTTACTTTCCTTACTTTTTATGCAAACCATTGTATATTTTTAAACATTAGAAATTTACCTTAGGTGGTTTGAGATAAGAGTAATTGGAAGGGTAAAAGAAAACTCTAAAAATATATTTACCACTTCAGAATTAAATCATTACATTGGTCTAAAAAGTGCATCAGTTTTGACTACTGGTACAGTGGTGCCTCGACTTACAAATTTAATCCGTTCCGAAGGCACCTTCGTAGGTCAAAAAAAATGTATGTTGAAAAGCACCATTGTAAACGCAATTTCCCATAGGAATGCATTGGAAACAGAAAAATTCGTAAGTTGAAGCAACCCCATCTAAAAATTCGTAAGTCGAAAAAACCCTATCTAAAACCGCTGTGGTTTCCATTCGGATGTCGAGAAATTCATAAGTGTGTGGCCATTTGCCCCACTCGTAAGTCAAAAAATTCAGTTGTTGAGTCGTTCATAAGTCAAGGTACCACTGTATATGTAGCATCAAGGAGACTGAACTACAAATATTCTTGTAATATAAAATCACTATTGAGAGAGGCCTTAGTCATGCTTCTCTCATGCACACACACACAGAGAGTTTCAACATTGGAATAATATCCATAACCAACCTTGTAGGGTTGTTGCACACTGACTATCTGTCAGAGATTCTTTAGATGTGATTCCTGCATCACAGGGGGTTGGACTATATTGACCCTTGGGGTTCCTTCCAACTCTACAATTCTATGGTTCTACATGAAAGTGGCACAGGTCAGACGGAATAAGATTTGCCATTTCTAGCTCCCAGGAGTGTATGCCTCAATTGTCTGTCTAGAGACTGAATAGGGAGTTCAGACATTTTCTCCCTACTTGCATATCCATGTCATAAAGTAACTAAAAATAATTGGGTGTCCAGCCTTTAAAAACACGTGTAGTGAATGCAAAGTTAATGCAGAATGTCACAATTCTGAAGTGATAACATTTTAATCAATCACGCTACAAGAAAAATTCTAATTTCTGTAAAAGGGGGAGGGAGGAAACATAAACATAAATTTGAACTATGATTTTGTAACATTAAAAATTACATTTGAAATATAAGTAATTATGACGGCAACGTTATACACACCTATACATAATCCTAGATATGACTATGATTTTACTATTAAATTGCTTACTTAGTGATGCAGATGTATTTTCTTTCTGAGCTACCATGTTTGTTTTTGTTGTTATTGTTGTTACTTTTGTTACTATTCAGGGAAAGGTTAGCATATCTCACCCTTTTTAAAATTATACAACATATATCACTGCTTCTACAATCAAATTTCACTAGGCATATATATTCTGTGACAACTTCATGAATATGAAATGAATTCACACAAGTTTTAATGAATATCGGATGAATTAGCCATGACTGTTCATTCACTATACAGTGTTGGGGAAGTTTTTATGAGATTGAAGTGACTGTGTTGATACTAGCAGTTATTTATGTCTGTACAGTAATTAACACAACACAGTATACATATATAGCCAGGGTATATATAAAACAAAACCAATATTACTTTCATCAGAATGACTTGGGCGCTTCTTCTGTAGTGCTGTTCAAGTCCCAGTGCTGAGGATTTGTTTTCACAGTATAGATCACAGGTGGGTAGAAGACAGACTGGGGTCTCCTGGCAGATTTCTGGATGATTTGCAGGAGACTGGCAAGCATTTCTGACTCCCATGTATTTAACAACAATAAATACAAACTCCCTCCCTCCACTCTAAATTATATTGCTGAAATGAAGGGTAACAAGGAGTACGATTTTGCTTAGAACAGGGGTGGCTAATTCTCAGTTCAGATGTCTAATCAAGCATCCTGGTCAGTTACACACACACACACACACACACACACACACACAATCCCACTGATTTTGGTAACAACAATAGCAACAAATAAACACATAGGTAGACATAGCACTGAAAGGGATGAAGACAAGCACTCTGATAGAAATGCAACTTGTCCGCTAGTTATAGTTTCTGAGTCACTTTCAAAGGCAACCCTATGTAGAATGCATTGCAGTAGTCCAAATGGGAGATAACCAGAGCATGTACTACTCTGGCAAGACACTGTGCAGGCAGGTAGTGTATCAGCTGGCATACCAAATGGAGCTGTGCCCTGGACACAGAATTGACCTGCAACTCCTTGGACAGTGGTGAGTCCAAAACGTCTCCCAGGCCGTGCACCTGGTCCTGTAGGCACAGTTACCCCATTCAGGCCCACAGTTACCCCATTCAGGCCCAGGGAGTTCCCCACACCCGCCCTCCTCCTGTCCACCAGAAACAGTACTTCTGTCTTGTCGGGATTCAACCTCAGTCCATTGACTGCCATTCATCCAGGACCGCCATCCAGGACATTATTCAAATTTCCTGCTTACTTACAAATTACTTACATACATCCAATTGGCTGTTTGTAAAGCTACTTATTCCAACACTTTATCACATTCAAACTTTATGCCCATTTGATGTGGCATGAACCCAAACCAAAGGAAACTTGTTGGCTTTGCTGTCTGGATATCATGGAGCTCTAATGCAGATGCTTCTTAAAGGAACGCCTGCTGTTGCTCCTTTGACAGCATCTGTCTCTGCCTCACAGCTACCAACACAGATTGTGTAAACTAGCAGGAGCACGTTATTTCCTGCCAGGATTAACAGGAGTAATAGCTATTTTCACTTCACAAGTATTTATGAGTGGGGTGGAGAATAACTGAGATGACTACGGATATGAAAAAAAATCTAATTTCAATCCATGCTGACATTTTACCATTTTAACTAATAAAGAATGCAGCCCCTGCTGTGGATTTCATCAAGGTGCTTAAATGCACTCATCTTCAGAACATCCATGGATGCCTTAACCCTCATTTTTAAAGAAATTATATTTGCCAAGATTCCCCCCTTCCTTGCATGTACACACACACACACACACACACACACACTTCCAAAATGAAGGACAAAGAAACTAAGAAAGTACATAGGTAGAAAGGGAAGATGGAAAGAAGCCTCATTAAGATTATGGGATATATTTTTTCCCCCTGGTAATTTATATACCCCTTAATATTTTGCCAAAAGTGGTTTAGAGCATTGTTTTTAAAAAATCACCAATATATGCAAATAATAACAAATAAATCCACATTTTAAAATAACAGAGAACAATTAGGAACATAGGAAGACCCTGCTGGAACAGGCCTGTGGCCAGTGCCATATTACCAAAATTGGCTTAGATATATTACACTTGTCTGCAGCATTTTTTAATGCCTAGATCACCAAGGGTTAACCAGGATCCTTGCATTGACTTGTGCCACCTTGTAGAGATTCCACGTCACTCTGACTAGCCACAAATGCCTCCAAGTTCACCATACGCACCTAGAGATTTAGCCATCGTTTTATGAAAAAGTTCACTAAGAACAAGGATTCCAGGTCTTTCTCACTTTATCTCCTGCAAGGAAGTTTGTCCAGATTCAGTTTTCTGGACTGGTTGGCAAATAAAAGGGAAGAACCCCCCCACACACCTCAATCAAGGTCGAAAGAAAAGGAAGTTGCTCATGACCCAAAACTGAACTTAATAATAAGAAAGAATCTTGACTAATAAAGATTTTGCAAAGTTGCTCATTGCAGCTATATTTTGTAAAAGCACAAGGCCTGCATTTTTCAGAGCTATTAACATTCCCTGCAGTCTCAAGCTGTGTATGGGGATACATTAACAGAAGACAATGTGACAGTTTCTAATTAGTCTGAGTTTTAAAAGCTACCATAAATATTAAATGTAAAGAGTGCCTTATAAACACAATGGGAGGTTACAATGATAAACAAGAGTTATATGTGGAGACATTGGGAGTGTCTCACCCTCCAGGACCAGCACATTTGAAAATTGCAATGACACAATGAATAAGGTAACAGTAACAGCTAAGAAAGCTACTCAGATTTTGCTACATGTCATCTTTCATAACTGGGCAGTATTTCCACTTTGTTAAACCTGTGAATTGAGTTGGTGGTACTTTTTCAGATCACAAACACTGAACAAACCCTGAGCAATAATACAGTTGGTATGATAGGGAATTTCTGGACATTTTCACCAGTGAATGCTGAAAATCACGTTTAGGTCATGACACAATAACTTACGTACAGTTAACAAAAAATATACTTGTTTCTTTTTTGAATATGTGGAGGGGATATGCATGTGGCATTGCCACTTTTCACATGAGAATGCCATTGAGTTTAGGGGTGGAGCAGTAAACATGGCTTCCCTCAGTATTTACATGGAGGCAGTTATATTCCCCCCTCACTTTACTATCTCCTATGTTTAAAGGACATGAGACAAGGTGGAGGCACAAAAGCTGGAAATATGGCTGTTGAATCGCCAACAGCTATATTATTGAAACTGAACTCTCCACCTCAGTCATACAGACAGTGGTTTCTACCTTTAAGCCATGAGTAGTAACTATCGTTCAGGCAATGGCTTTTTCCACCTGCCTTGCCCCACCCTCCAGCCCTAAGAGCCTTCATAAGGGAGCTGTTTCCAGAGGAATCTTAATGATTCTATATTCGTCATGTTATTGTTGTTTATTGTTTGTAAGCCACTTTCAGCTCTCTAGTTTTGCTAGATTATTTAAGGCCTGTATGAGCCAAAGAAATGGGCAAGGATAACCAACACAAATAGGGTCTTCACCACTCTGTTGGTTAATCAGAAGAGAGGCTTATGGGGGAATAGTTATACTGTAGTTTTCGTGGTGGAAGTTATACTGTAGTGGCATATGCCTTCAGTAGATGTGTATGTTCCAAAAATCATTTCACATTTTAGTTTTTTTAAAATAAAAAAATCCATATTTGGGTTTATAATTGCCTTGTTTCTAATTGCCATCTTAAGTAACAACCTTGAAAACAGTGAAATGCTTATGTCCACTCAGAAATAGGTTCTACTGAATTAAATAGGGCTTCCTTCAGAGAAATGGGTATAGGATTGCTGCCTAAACAAAATAATTAAAAGTGCATTCATTAATGCACAAAAAACCATCTTCAATAAAAAGGTCTATTATCAACTATAGACTTGCATAGATGCAAATATATAAATATTAGACTGAGAATGTTTGAAAGTTATGTTTAAACAGTCTGATTAAGCAGGTTGCTTAGAGTGATGGTTTTGTTTTTTCCAATAAAGGATAGACCTAATAAAAAGAAACAGGAAAAGGATATTTCCACCTACAAGTAATAAGTGTCCATATATTTTACACACCAGATAGTTGGGCATGGGGCGGGGAGAAAAGAAAATACTTCCATTACAGAAAAACAGTTTTCCTGAGCTTCTACTTCTGTCCTTGGGCTTTAAATACATTTCTTTCTTTCTTTCTTTCTTTCTTTCTTTCGAACATGATGGAAGTCTTTCATTTCAAAAATAAAACTTTGATTATATTCTAGTAACAGCCTGCCTCTGGAAAAAAATTATGGATTTATGAGCACTTGTTAATTTTTAAAGATGGAAATAGTGGAAGTGGTGGCATATGTCGCTTTAGAATCCTGTTCCAACAATGCTGGTTGTTTTATAAAAGCAGACTGGAAAGGTTTCAGAGTCACTACCTGCAAAGTCAGCAGTCACTGAATGCCTAGTCTGGTCATTTCTAGAGCCTGTTCAGTTTGTCTGCACACACACCATAAGGCGCTGGTGAACAGTGGTGGAAAAAAAAACTTTGCAGACTTGGTTTTGTGTTCAACTTGAAATTTGACATAAGACTTGCGCAGTCAGCATTTCCCGAGTAAGTGGCTTTCCCTAAAGCTTGTTAGCTTGGCAAAGGTATTATGTGTCATGAGGCTCAATTGAAATAAGGTGAAAGAATGAATCAACAAAACATTTAATAGTTCAACATTTTAAAGTGGCTATCTTGATGCTCCGGGAGCATTTAGTAAATGTGAAACATTCGTCCAGGAACTGATACCATTTCCTTATGTACCTGTAAAGAAGAACAGGATTACAGGGGGGGGGAGGAATTGTTTTCCACATCTACAAACTCATGGTGGCTTCATCTCACCTCAATTTCACAGACAAGAGATGTTGAAAAATAGTTTTTGCCCTCAAATGGAGTTTTAGAAGTACAGTATGTCTCAGTGTGCTTCAAGAGTTTCATGGCTCTCTTGTCAAAATGCTAAGGTGATGCTTAAGAATCTGGGAAACTCTTGAAAGTAAAGAACAGTGTGACTTTACATGAACAAGCTGTTTAACAGTTAGACAGCTCAGTTGGTTAGAGCACGGTGCTGATAACGTCCAGGTTGCAGCTTTGACCCCCATAAGGGACAGCTGCATAGACCTAGATGATCCTGAGGATCCCTTCTAATGCTATGATTCTAGGATTCAAACAAGAAGAAGTGCTGTGCGGGAGCCACAACTGAGGTGTGAGCCAAAACTGGCCGCTTATCCCTCTTCTTTGAATTCAAAACCCTATCCCATCAGGGCTACATGTTGTACATCACATGCTTGCTCCCCAGAAGCCACACCTTTAAATGTTGAAAGAGGCCCCACCAACCAAGCTCTACAACAGGCATCCCCAAACTGCAGCCCTCCAGATGTTTTGGCCTACAACTCCCATGATCCCTAGCTAACAGGACCAATGGTCGGGGACGATGGGAATTGTAGTCCAAAACATCTGGAGGGCCAAAGTTTGGGGGTGCCTGCTCTACAATGCTAGGTGGGTGAGCTGATTCAGGCTCAAAATCGTGTCCTTTCCCTGGACCCATGGCTCTAAGAAGGCAGTCTCGAGAATTGTCTGTCGCCATAAAGGTGCCTCAGGTCACTCCACAGCGACTCTGCTATTACCCTTACCTTTGTCCTGCCTAACATTATGACCAGCCTTTTGAATAACAACAATAATAACAACAACAACAACAACAACAACTATTTATACCCCACCCATCTGGCTGGGTTTCCCCAGCTACTCTGGGTGGCTTCCAACAGAAAAATAAAATAAAATAATTGATTAAACATTAAAAGCCTCCCATTAAAAGATGCCAATATGGCTAATCATTGCAATCATTTGTATCAGGTGCTGTAGGCAAATAAATTTATCATCCCTGACTGTCACGGTCCGGTCGGCGGGCGTCAGGACCAGAGGCAAGATGGTGGTGAAGAAGCAGGAACAGGTGCAGGGCTGAGGGTCCAGCAGCAGGCAGTTGCAGGGTCAAGGAGCAAGGCAGAGACGAAGGTCCATGGGGCAGGAAGCAAGGCGAGGGCTCAAGGAACAAGAAGCAAGGCGAAGGTCCAAGGAACAAGCAAAGGCGAAGGTCCAAGGGTCGAGGAGCAAGGCAAAGGCGAAGCAAGGGTCCAAGGAGCAAGGAGCACGGCGAAGGATCAAGGAACAAGAAGCAAGGCGAAGGTCCAAGGAACAAGAAGCAAAGGCGAAGGTCCAAGGGTCGAGGAGCAAGGCGAAGGCGAAGCAAGGGTCCAAGGAACAAGAAGCAAGGCAAAGGTCCAAGGAACAAGAAGCAAGGCGAAGGTCCAAGGGTCGAGGAGCAAGGCGAAGACAAAGCAAGGGTCCCAGGAGCAAGGAGCAAGGCGAAGGATCAAGGAACAAGAAGCAAGGCGAAGGTCCAAGGGTCGAGGAGCAAGGCGAAGGCGAAGCAAGGGTCCAAGGAACAAGAAGCAAGGCAAAGGTCCAAGGAACAAGAAGCAAGGCGAAGGTCCAAGGGTCGAGGAGCAAGGCGAAGACAAAGCAAGAGTCCCAGGAGCAAGGAGCAAGGCGAAGGATCAAGGAACAAGAAGCAAGGCGAAGGTCCAAGGGTCGAGGAGCAAGGCGACGACAAGGCGAGGGTCCAAGGAGCAGGAGACCAGATGCAACCAGGCAGGGATAGCGTTGCTGTGGCCAAGAGCTGAAGGGAAATGCTGGGCTTTTATCCCTCCCAGCCCCTGCCACCAGGTGCAGTGAGATAACAAGTGGCCTCACCTGAGAGACTACTCCTTGCCTCTCCAGCACAAGCTGAGGTATTCACCTGTGTGGCCACGCCTTGCTTCTCCAGCAGAAGCTGAGGCAGGCCCCAGTCCTGCAAAGCACTGCAGGCCCCAGAGCCTGACTCCTGCCCATACTCCTGACACTGACTAACTACGACTGAGAGAAAACAATTCCTAGTCAGCCCCAAAGTGACCAGTATTAACAAGGCCACCACCTGGTGAGTGAGCACCATGCTGCAAGCTAGAAGAGGCTGGCTTTTGAGGTGGCACTGGGTTCAGTAATTGTGCTTCGTGTATGAATGCTGCTTCACCCTGGGAGTGAGTACAGCTAAGGAAGAGGAACACACATACACTGATGGAATAAGCTTTCACAGTACTATAACTGAGAGTGCAATGTTTGTAGGCAATGACATCAAGGAAGTCATCCATGTTTACTTCTGAAAGCAAAGCCACTTGAGAACTTCTTTTCGTTTAAAGCATAACTAGAAAACAGGTCCCATGGGGCAGATCCTGTCTACTTCTCTTCTAGGATGGCCATGTATCCTGTTTTACCTATGGCAGTCCTCTATTTGGCAGTCCTGTCCTCCTTCATATCAGAGAGGGGTCTAATTTACTGGACATCTCAATGATTCATTAAATGTCCATAACCGTGGAGGTTAAAATAATAATAAAATGAAATACATAATAGAAGCATTCATATTTGAGATCTGCCACCAAGGTTCTGAATTGGTACAACCCATGGATAGCTGTCAATCTTGATTATTTCTCTACTATACATATGTTGGTGATCAGTCATCATAGCCCTGCCTCCCCCTCCCAGCCCCGCTCACACCTGGCATTACAACATGAGAAGGTGAAGTCATATATCTCGTGACATAATACTTCCAAGTAGTCTCAGTGGATCTTATTTTAGAAATTAGCCACCAAGAGTATAACTGCATTTGGATGGGGAAAATATTTTGACCATTGTCAATTTAATACAAGTTCAATTACTCCCTCCGCTCCTGTCGACATTTCCACGCTGGCCCGATTCATAAGGCTCAGTGGGCATAAGGCAGGGGGAGATTTTTTGGCAGGGAGGTTGGAATACACACAACTGTTTTGATTCAGCATTTAGCAAACCAACTGAAAGGCCATTAAAATAAATGTGCCTTTTCATTTTGTGTTCACTTGATTTCCACAATGTTGTCGCTTCTGGACCACACCATGTGCACATTCCTGATAAGTCTGTTCCCTCTTTCTCAAAAGTCTGCACTGCTGACCTTGCATCCGTTTGCAATGGGTAAGGCAGCGGCTGCTGGCTGCAACAGATTAATATGAGCTTTGATCGTGTTGTTTTTTGATTAAGGTCCTGAGGTTACAAAAATGTAATTTGTACCCCACAAGGTGCCATGGTATGAACAGTGACAGCAATTAATCCTTTGCCTGCTGATGACAATGATAAAATACCTGCTGCTGCCTCTAATAACTTTATTCAGGTTCCAAAAAGAAAATTTACGTTCCTCCAGGAATTATGAAAGTTGGGGGGGGGGGGAGAGAAGAGAGTGTCACACTTTCCATCAGCCCAAAAGATGTTTGATCTTTGAAGTTAATGATTCTCTTTTATTTTTATTTTTTTTTTAAATCCATTTATTGAGCAATGCTTCAATAACATTTTTGCCTTCCTCATTTCAGGTATTAAAAAAAATTAGACTCGTCTCATCACTGATCCTAGATAACTAAATGCGATGGGATTTGAGGAAGCTTAATTAAAAAAGGCACAAGAAATAATAATAAAAAGGCTTGAGGGAAAGAATTTCCTAATGTCGAGATGTTTCAATATATGATTGAAACGAGTGGTTCTAAGGAAAGAACAACAAAGATTTGTTCTCTCAACTGAAAAGGACCCGCTGCAACCCAAATGCTCAGTAATAAGGTAATTTCATTACAAAAATGAAGTTGAAAAAGATGAAGCACATAGTTAAAAACCTGTGCACTCCAATGGAGCTATATATAAATTATTTTGTCACTCTTCAGCTCCCAGTATCACTTAACAGATCCCTACAAACATGTCCCTGGATATAATGGCTGCTGCCAGGTGACAATTGATGGAGGGAGGAGCCTGGCTCCTCAACACACCTGATGCTAGTGAACTTGTATCCTCTTGCTTTAATTCTCACTGGTAATATAATGAAACTTTATTTTTGCATGCATTTCAAGAACAGTACAAAAGCAAAAGACAATTGCCTGGATCTAAATAATCTCCTGCCAACCTAGCAGTTCGAAAGCACGTCAAAATGCAAGCAGATAAATAGGAACCGCTACAGTGGGAAGGTAAACGGCGTTTCCATGTGCTACTCTGGTTTGCCAGAAGCGGCTTTGTCATGCTGGCCACATGACCTGGAAGCTATACGCCAGCTCCCTCGGCCAATAATGCGAGATGAGCGCGCAACCCCAGAGTTGGTCACGACTAGACCTAATGGTCAGGGGTCCCTTTACCTTTACCTTAAATAAGGAAATATGCATGGGCTGAAATAGCCATGTGCTGGATCAGAGGAAATGTGCATAATTCAGATGTGCACCTAAAGCTTCATTCCAACTGTACTTTTTTTACTGATGCTTCCTTACCCGATAATATTTGCAGGTTTTGCTACCATTCACAGGAAATAAAAGCCACTTCAGGAAATCTAGCTAAATCATAGCTGCCAAGTTATCCCTTTTTTAAAGGGATTTTCCCTTATGCTGAATAGGCTTCCTCGCGAGAAAAGGGAAAACTTGGCAGCTATGAGCTAAATCTGGCTGAAATTTAGTGGTCATTCCAATATTAATTGTTTCCAGGGGGAGGGGGGAATCTTCTTCCATCCTCATTAACTGGAAAAAAATATCATGGGACAAAATTGGGGGGGCAGTATTCTGGCATAAAGTTCTTTTCATGGGTAAATCATGGGGGAACAGAAGCACATATGAACATAAAGGGTGGGTGATTACATTTGTTTTGATGAAAAAAGACACTGTAATATCCAGTCTCCTTGTAGTGCAGCTAGTCACATATGCATATCATGTTGACATGTGACTAAAGCTGAATCAAGGCACATCTTTTATTAAAAAAAATATTCGTGGATGCTTTGTGCAAGCAATCTAATCTCACAGTTATATTCTACAGCATTTATCCTTGAAAAGAACTCAATATCTCCTTAGCTATTTAGAGTAATAATATACCAATCTTCTCAACAAATTCTGTAAGTTTGAAGTATCCTATATAGTCATTTGCAGGAAGTAACCTATGGCTTGCCATAAGCTCCCCTGATCCAGAGTTCCACATGTGCTCAGACACACACACTACACACATTTGTCATTGACTTTAGTGGTAGGGTTAGCTCTCTGTATACATATCTTGGTTTGTTATGATGCTGTTCCCTCCACTTTAATGAATGGGGAAAGGAAGGATAGCGAGTTGTTTGTATGCATCAGTATATATTTGCAAAGAGTTGCTCACTCAGCAATTCTGGCTTATATATTTTGGGAAAGCATTGCAGTAATGGGAAGGGAAACAAAAAACCTGCTGTGGCAAATATGCAACTGAAAAAAGATGTGTGGCAACAGGAAAGAGGCACTGGGGCCAATTCTCCATGTTTCCCAGTATTGCTTGCTTGCTTGCTTGCTTGCTTGCTGCTGCTGCTGCTGCTGCTGCTGCTGCTGCTGCTGCTGCTGTGAGACTATGCATCATCGTGCTGGACACTAGTCCCTGTGTGGCATTTTCTGGAGCACCTCCCAGAAAGGGAGAGGCCATGGGTGGCTATCTCTTGGCACTCCAGATGTTGCTGCACTACAAATCCCATAATTCCTGAGAGAACGAGATAGTGACTGTGCCAGAAGGCTCGATAAAAAAGATTAGGTCCTAAATAGTATTTGATTGAGATGCCTTTAATTAGGCATATTTATTTCCAGCACAGAACATTGGAAAGTGGGAGCAGATTTTTTGTTTGCACTGGAATTTAAGGATATAAAACGTGTAATAAACAGGCCAGATTAAGATTGGTTGAAGCCTTGGAGCTGTAATAATTTGCAATTGTTTGGGTGGTGGGTGTACACAGAATCCCCCCCCCCACACACACAAATCTTTATAGAAAGAGGGGAAATTGTATCTTTGGTACAAACACTGTTCCCCGTTACACAGCTATTTTGTCCTTCTTTATCTGCCATGTGAGGGGTACTAGTGGCCAAAATTGTGGAAACCTTTTGGGAAAAGTGTATTTCTGAGGTTTGATGGCTCATAACACCTGATTAGCTCTCTAACACTCACACTCATTGTCTACATTCAAATGAAGGAAAGCTAAGTAAGTTGTGCTTCCTTTTTCTGGTTATTTGGCTATAACATTTGATAGAATATAGATAATTGTTGCATTGCATTCTTCATTAATATATCTTTCCAATGATATATAATTTTATGGCATTACTCCAAAAAAGTGGTGTTATGATGAGCCATCAAACCTCAGAAATACACTTTTTCCAAAAGGTTTCCACAATTTTGGCCACTAGTATAGGTTACGCTGAGAGTTGGTGACTGGCTCTAGGCAGGAAGTGAGCAAAAAACAATGATGAATCAAGTTTATACGCTCAGAGTATTTTCTTTTTTGTTTATCATGACTGGGGGAAAATGTTTGCAGTTTGCTTAGAGTTTTGAAACTGTGTATGCTCAGGATTTTCCCCCTCTGCATGAAAGTTTACCATTATAACATGTTAGTTTTTAAGATACTACTAAACTTGGACCAACATTAACAGGAGCCCCAATAGACTGTTTTACAGTAATTCAGTCATGAAGTTACCAGTGCCTTGACCAAAATGATCCAGCTATTTGAGTCCACCAATTGTTGCAATTGTCATACCAGCTGAAGCTGTTGAAAGGAGCTCCCAGTCATCAAGGCCCACTGGGCCTCCAGTGAGAAAGCTGGATAACTAGATATAGATCATTATATACTATTGAGAATGCTTAGAAGTTGAGTAAAATACATTTACTGAAGCACATGAGATTATTTTACTAACACTGTGAATTTTGTGCAAATGGGGCAGATTGGCCTCTAGAATCTAATGATGATGATGATGATGATGATGATGATGATGATGATAATTTATTATTTATACCCTCCTCATCTGGCTGGGTTTCCCCAGCCACTCTGGGCAGCTTCCAACAGAAAAATAAAATACAATAATCTATTAAACATTAAAAGCCTCCCTAAACAGGGCTGCCTTCAGATGTCTTCTAAAAATCTGGTAGTTGTTTTTTCTCTTTGACATCTGATGGAGGGCGTTCCACAGGGCGGACGCCACTACCGAAAAGGCCCTCTGCCTGGTTCCCTGTAACTTGGCTTCTCGCAATGAGGGAACCGTCAGAAGGCCCTCGCCGCTGGACCTCAGTGCCCGGGCAGAACAATGTGGGTGGAGACGCTCCTTCGGGTATACTGGACTGAGGCCATTTAGGGCTTTAAAGGTCAGCACCAACACTTTGAATTGTGCTCGGAAACGTACTGGGAGCCAATGTAGGTCTTTCAAGACCAGTGTTATGTGGTCTTGGCGGCCGCTCCCAGTCACCAGTCTAGCTGCCGCATTCTGGATTAGTTGTAGTTTCCAGGTCACCTTCAAAGGTAGCCCCACATAGATCGCATTGCAGTAGTCCAAGCAAGAGATAACTAGAGCATGCACCACTCTGGCAGGCAGGTAGGGTCTCAGCCTGCGTACCAGATGGAGCTGATAGACAGCTGACCTGGACACAGAATTGACCTGCGCCTCCATGGACAGCTATGAGTCCAAAACCATGCTCCATGTTAGTGAAAAATATTCCAAATTTCTGTCACAAATATCTTGTTGCTGCTTGAAAATAGTTTAAAGTATTCTTCTACCTCCTCCTGCCTTGCATAAATCAGTTTCCAAATAACTGCTGACCTTCAGGCCTAGACTTTAAAATAATTTACGGTCGAGCTTTGTGCTGCTTGACCTCCTGTGATTCGGAATTGAGCCTTCCTTTGAAAAGCACTGGGCACATGAGAAGACTACTTCTTTGTTCCAGGAACACAGCCAAGTGCTAGAAAGAAGAGGCACAGCTCCTCAGACAGTAAAGGAGAATGTCTGATTCCATATAGTCTCCCTGAATAGAAAACAGCACATTGCAGTTGTACCAAAGGGGCATCCACAGACCCTAGGAGGGGAGAGCCAGAACTAAAGCTGCAATTGTCAGACCGTTTATTCTGGAACAGTGCCACCAAAGTTAATGAAACCATTCAAACCTAAGTGGTTCGAAGTCTGCAGGTTTAATAGCCTATTCTCATTCTTTCCTGTCAGCAGAGAGGGGACTACAAATGTACCTCAGAGTAGTTTTGTGCTAGGAAAATATACTTTTCTGGACCTTGAGCAGCTTTTCACAAGCTTCACACACACACACACACACACACACACTGAAATTGTGATCATTGGGCACAATCGAGAAAACAACAACTATCTAAATGCCATTTAAATCGATGGCTTGGATCCTAAGTTATTCATTCATGGAAGGGATTTTGACCCAGTGGAGAGGTGATTTCCATTTATTTTTCCTTTCTCCCAGATATATTTCCCAAGCCCACCAAATCTGTAGAGCAGATCCTTAGAAAACACAAAGGTGCTGGAGTAGAAAGGGCGGAAAAACCCCAAACCCTCTCCTATATATATATATATATATATATATATATATATATATATATATATATATAGGAAAGATTTTTTAAACAATACAAATTGCCAATACATAGCCAATTACAATCACCCCCCCTTTTTTCCCTCCCCTCCCTCCCTCTCCTGCCCTCTAAGGACTTCCCTCAGCTCCCCTCTCTGGCTTGTTTGTACATACTGTTTTCTGCATGTTATAAAATTGTACATACCATTGCCTTATCTATCATATGTTCTACTAATAAATTGTGGATGTTTATTCAAAGCCTGCCAAGGAGTCCAGATCCTTTTGTTGTCTTTTTAAATAGTTTCTAAAAAGTTCCCATTCTTCTTTGAAGTCACGGTTGTCCTTCTCATGTAGTTTATATGTCAACTTCGCCAACTCTGCATAACACATCAGTGTTTCTTGCCATTGTTCTTTCGTTGGGATGTCCCCATTCTTCCATCTTTGTGCTAACAAGACTCTTGCCGCTGTTGTAGCATACATAAATAAATTCTTTATTTTCCTTGGCAGGTCTTGTCCTAGAATCCCTAACAAGAATGCTTCTGGGTTGTTGTTTTTTACAAATGTCATTTTAAACATGTTTTTCAATTCATTGTATATCATCTCCTGAATTTTTTCCACTTCTCTACATTCCCACCACATATGATATGAAGTACCTTCTTTTTCTTTACATTTCCAACATATGTTTGTCCCGGTTTTGTACATTTTTTGCCATTTCTACTGGTGTAATATACCATCTGTACATCATTTTCATATAATTCTCTTTCAAAAAAGAACAATCTGTAAATTTCGAATCTACCTTCCGATTTTCCCCCCCAAAGTTGTGACATTTTGCTACGGGGAAGGCAAAACCTGCCAATGCAGGGAAATTCCTTCCCGGTCCTTCAACAGCAACCATCAAAGACCGTAGCAGTGCCTGCTTGCCTGTAAGGAAGAGGTTAACCTGCAATAAAAGGTATAAACTAAGGGAGGTTAGGGTGGGAGAACCTCTGGAGCTGACTGAGGACTTCCAGGTAGGTTACACCCTCTATTATGCCAAGAGGCTGGTCCCGCCCCTTACCTTGTCTACTCCCCTGTCTATGCCTCCCCAGTTGCGATTGGTTTATTGAGGTGAGTTAGGTGGGAACCTCAGATTTGCATTTCCTGGAGAGGCAGTCCAGGACTGCTTACCTGGCAGTTGTGAAGGATCAGGGGTGCTGCGTGTGGGCACACAAATAGCACCCTCCTGATGTGGAGAGCAGTCATTATTTGAGGGCTGGCAAATTCTTCTTACTTCGTCATTGCTTTCTAATAGCACAGAGCAGCATGCTATCAAAGCAAATCTACACTTCTTATTTTGCAGTATGATTTAATACATTTTCTTTTTAAACAAACCAAAAATATTACTTTCTATGATTTTTTTGAGAGGAGAGAAAAAGAGCTAAATCAAGTTATTTTCAAAACAGTTTTAACTGCCAGTATGTCATACATAATAACAGCATATAATTACACTCCGAGGTCTATAAATTTCTACACACCTGTTTCAATAATAAAAAAAGCAGGGCATCTGCAGTTGAGACTATTCCGAGCTATTGAAAAATATCTGGTAGCAAAATGGCAATGTCTTTATATTTCATTACAGAGTTGTTCAGTAAAGTGAGTCGGCTTTTAATCCGAATATTAGTGGCAATTTTTCTTCTAGTTACTAATAAGAAGAGTGAGCTAGGCACAGAAATGAGAAATTGAGTGGCAAATTCTAATGAAAGAATACTCACAGCTAGCAAAATTCACTTGAAGAATCAGAGGGCAAACAAAATAAAAAAAGAATGGAGGATTTTTGATGATTATATATTGAATAATAAGATATCCAAAATCCAAATGGCAGAACAAAATTGAACCCAAATTGAAGTTAAAGGAAAGATTATAATGTAAATACAATAAGAATTGTGTGATATGGTAAGGTTAATGTTTATAAATTACAGAGAGGAAAATTGAAAGTCAATATAGAGAAGACGTAAATGATTGTTTAATTAATGATTGTTTTTTGTTTTTGTTTCTGTCTTGTTTTTTTGTTTTGTTTTTCCCCACTTCTTTTCTACTGTAAATGATTCCTTTGTATGTAGAATGTTTTTTTCTGAAAACATGTTGTGTGCTAACATTTTTTAAAGAAAGAAACCAATAAAAATCTATTTTTGAAAAAAAAGAAATGAGAAATTGAATGTTTTCTGCCCAGAGGGAGTATAATCTCTTCACCTGGTCCTATAAGCCAGTTCAGATGCCCTTTTCTCTCTCCAGAGAATCCCTGTCTAGCAGTACAAAACATTTTGGTGCCTGAAGCAGCAATACTAAATGTAATAGCAGCAACAACTGACAATATGCTGCCCTTTAACAGTATGCTGCCTCTGACAGCATCCTCACTCTGGCCATGTTCCCATATAAGACATGGCATGAACATAAGATCTCTGTTGGATCAGATCAGACCATCCAGTCCAGTCCACCCACCTGCTTCCAACAGTGGACATCTGGGTGCTTCTAGGAAGTCCACCAGCATGACATGAAAGCAACAGCCCTAATGGTGCCTCCAAGGCTGGACGTTAGGGCAGATTCTGACTAAACATCAGGAAGACCTTTCTGTTTGACACTGGAATGGTCTCCCTCAGGAGGTGGTGGACTCTGCTTCATTTTAATCTATCATGTATCCTTTAGCTGAGATTCCTGCATTGCAGGGGCTAGGACCAGATGTTCCTTGGGGTACCTTCCAACCCTACAAATCTATGATTCTATGAAAACAACATACTGTGGCTGGAAATCCCTTCTGGAAATCATGTGTTTTGTGGAAGTAGCTCAGTGTCAGATGGGCTAAGTAGTATAGGGTTATACACAGCAAATTGCACTGTCCATTCTGTTTTGTAAGGTTGTGGTTGGAGGAAGGGACAACAGCACTTTTTGGTCTAAATTGTTTAGAACAGGCATGTCAAACCTGCGGCCCTCCAGATGTTTTGGCCTACAACTCCCATGATCCCTAGCTAGCAGGACCAGTGGTTGGGGAAAATGGGAATTGTAGTCCAAAACATCTGGAGGGTCGCAGGTTTGACATGCCTGGTCTAGAAGAATTTCACCTGCTTTTCATGCTTTGGGTTGTGTGTGTAAGACCACATCTGTTTTCTACATATGTGACTGTTGCTGGACTACAGCTCCCATAATCCTTGAGCACTGGACATGCCTGCTGGGGCTGATGGAGACTGGGGTCCAACAACATCCGAGGGGGCCACAGGTTCTGCATCCCTGATATAAATGGACAAGGGAGTGAACAACCAGTTCTCCACTGCACCATATGCTTTAATTGTGAATTATTCTGGCCCTCTTGACAGGATTTCTGACCTCTTATGTAGAGAATATGATGCTACCTTGATGGAAGTCAGACACGTGTGCCTCCTTTTCTTGCCTGTTTCTCACCATCTGAATAGATATCAATAAGGCACAGATATGTATAGCAACATTGTTGCTGTATTTATTTGGCATTCAGGGAGCAGTGTTAGAGCAGATCTTGTTTTCTATATCTCTCCCAATCTGTAGTATGTGATTATCATATTTGCTGAGAAAAAGCTTGTACTGCAAGGTGCCTTGGGACTGAAGTCATGAATGATTCTGTACATGTGAAAGGCTTTTTTTGTTAGAAAATGAAAAGTGCATATTCTCTAGAGGAAATGAGGTGTGCACTATTCCTTCTTCTTTATTCAGTGTTTGAGATGTTTACAGTTTCTAAGTAAATGCAAGGAAACATTTCCAAGCTAATGCTGGTAAGGGTGAGGCTGTTGCTAGAATGCATATGAGTGTACACTTTAATGTCTGGCATATAAATAAGTGCATTTGTGTAAATATCAAGGCAAATCAACAACAGCAAAATTTCATAGCAAATTTATGTGCTTTACAAACTTCAGGTGTTGAGGTCGTATCAGTGAAGCATGCCAAGTGGCTCATTGTCATTGATCAGCTTACCATGCAATTCTATGCATGCCTGTTCAGAAGTGCTATCTAGTCCAATGGGGCTTCCTCCCAGGTAAATTTTAGTTGCTTTAACGACTTTTACAGTTGGATATTTTGGATACCTATTTGTACATGGTTGTAAACTATTTGGAGAGGGCATTTTTTTCCAGATAAGTAAGTAAGTAAGTAAGTAAGTAAGTAAGTAAGTAAGTAAATATTCTTAAGGGATCTTGGCTTTTCCTCAAGGCTCCTGAACTGGGTGAAAAAAGAATATTCTGTATGAAATAGGAGTTGTGAATTGCAAAAAGAAGCCTGGCCAATGGATGGTTTATGGCTCCCAGAACAATTCTTTTCGAACAAAATTACAAATTTATCACAATCAGCAGAAGAGCTGGTTTACAATGAAACTGCCCTCCCCCCAAAAGATAAATAAATAAAAAGTTATCACATTATTTTTCCTGACCCTCTTCTTTCTACAAAGGAGATAAATAGAAGACACTGATGAATTTGGCACAATGAAAGAGAATGACAGAAGGAATGCATTGCAAATCAATTTCATTTCTTTGTGTGGGAAATGTCAGAAGTGTGGAATTATGATTCTGCCATGCGACACCCTAATAATTGTTTCTGCCAACTGTGTGATGCATTGGTGCCACTGCTGCCAAAGGAGGAGATCCATGGTCAAGAGGTGCCTTACTTCAGCAATCAAAACTTAGGCATGCAACTTTGAATTAGGGATGCTCCCAAGCAATGTTCAAACAACAAAATCCAGAAGAAACAAGGCTAAGTTTACCTCTGTGCAGCCCTTTACTATGTATGGGTCTGTGAAAAAAAGTGTCTATGATCTGAATAGGACTATGTCCATGTATTTTGAACTTTCAGTGCATATGTTAGAGGCTGCTGCAGGTAATCTGAGCAACACGTAAGGTAGTTTTTTTTAGTGCACAGTCGCATGGTCCTCCCAATAGATAGTTAGATATTATCAGTGCTGGGGCCAAATAAAAAGGTGAATCAGGCTGGTACAGGGCTGATACAGTGACTGAAACATGTGTCATAGACTGAAGTGAACAGATTTAGAAGCAGGTTGTTTTTTTAAAAAAGCATGGATACAGGTGTAGGGTGAATTCCTGCACACCATTAAGAGATATAGATATGCAGTTGGACATGGGCCTAATCACAGGCTCACAGGCACACATTTCATCATCTTTGTGTTGCATCTCCAAAAGAAGCACAGAGGGTAGTGAACAGAGGACATGTCCTCTCTGTAATAGGTCTCTCTATATTTGGAGTGCTCTCTGCAAGGAGGCTTACCTGGCATTGAGCGGCAGAGAAACAGTCATGGGCAAGGGACGCGGGCTTCCTGGTTAAGTTAAGCCAGATGAGAGACAGACATGGCAACCTGGAAAGCCCTTATCAGCCGTTTGAGAGCCAACATGGTGTAGTGGTTAGAGTCGAGCTAGGACTTGGAAAGCTAGGGTCCAAATCCCCATTCAGTCATGAAACTCACTAGGTAACTTTGGGCCAGTCACTGTCTCTCAGAATAACCTACTTCACAGGGTTGTTGTGAGGATAAAATTCTGGGAGAGGGGGAGAGAAGTGTTTATGTTAACTTGAGCTCCAGGGAAGAAAGGTGAGGTACAAATTTGATAAATAAATACATGAGGGGGAATCAACCACTACACTGTAGTGGGATCTCTTGATATTAGTTCTCATTCAGCTTAATTATGGGCTCTACAGTCATCTACCTAAGAAGTACATTTGTCTTGGATATCTTGTTTGTGAAAGGTTGCTGTAAGCATGGTCCAGGTGTAAATTCAATGCATAACTCTTGATACAAAATGAGAAAAATATTTATGAATGCTTTTCTTTGAGGAAAAACTAATTTGAAGTGCACCAATGAGGTTCTTGCATTAGCTTGGGGTGGGGGGCAAAGTCCTCCTAATAGGTAAGTAATTTTTACATCATGCTTTGTTAATAAAATGAAATGGTTTATTTAACACCGTTAGCTAGTAAATATAAAGATTAGGACTTAATGAAGCCTTGTAATTGCTTGAGCTTTTTTCTTTGTTTTTGGATTTGAACTGCTTTAAGTCCTGTGCAAGCCACTTACTTTTGGGCAAATTGTTTTTTGAAAGTGTATTCTGGTAATATTGATATATTCCCCTTTGAAAGTTATGGCCTAATATTCCTGAACAAGCAGGTGATGTTAGCAATGACTGTGTGCTAATATGTACATGTGAAACTCAGAAAATTAGAATATTGTCGAAAAGTGCATTTATTTCAGTAATGCAACTTATTATTTTTTATTTCCCTTTTAATTTTTACAAATGCTTTCCTTTGGAAATTCCACAGTAATAAAACAAATAGTGACAATCATACAAAAATAAACATCACTATTACATTTCATTAATTACATTCCATTTATAATTGACCCGCCTAATGACAAATAATTACAATTACAACAAATCAAGGCTTGACATATCTTGCTTTGCATGTCATGCATCTATCTCATATGTTGGTTTCGCCTTTTAAGTTGTGTTACTGAAATACATGCACTTTCCGACGATATTCTAATTTTCCGAGTTTCACCTGTATAGACAAGTTTAATTTGCAAAGTGGTTTGACAACATAACTAGCCCTAATATTACACAGAGTTAAACATGCTTAATCCCATTGACTTCAATATGCATAATGTGCTTAATTATGGGGGGGGGCTACAAACAGCAGAATACAAAGTGACATAAATTTGAGGTAGGAAAGCAATCAGTATTGCTTCAGGCATGAGATGCCATTTTGAAATGTTCCTCCACATTGATAGGCTTCCTGTCACCACCCCCACCACCTCAAAAAGCTGGTTGTTGGTATCAGATCTCAAAACTGATGAGACCTCCTCTGAAAAGGAGAGGTACTGTGTCCTACAGCATAAATTGGAATTACTGTATAAGTTGACAATATCCCCCGTTGGCAGTCTGAGTCTACCTCCCAGATATTACGGTGCCCAAGGAGGCTGTAATAGCAAAGGACCCAGAACCACGTCACTCCAATTCCCTACTCTCCGCCATTACCCCTGGCGCTGCAGGAAGAGCGGTGCAGAGTGTCTCACGCCAAAGCCCAATACTATTGATGCATTGCCAGCTTGACAATCTAGGTCTTCTCCCTCAGCCTGGAAGGAAGCAGAGTCAAGCACTAGCATGTGCTCCTAATTAGGGCTGCCTGAGCTCCTAGTAACAATAGCTCCATGAAGCAGGTCCCTCACCAGACCCTTCAAACTCAGATCCTGCTGGACAGCTCCGCTGCTGATCCAGACTGCCCGCAAATCTTGCCTCAGCTTGTGTTGGACAGCTCCCATAGTAGTCCATCCCTCCTGGCTCATGCAGCATGCATCTTCCTTCATAGTGGCAGGATAGCTAGGTCAGGTACTAGCACAGTAAGACCTTGAGTACTTTTCAGCTCAAAAATATATCAAAACACATTTAAAAATCCATATTTAATGTATCCTTATTTAGATTGGCTATCGAACTGATCTAGCAGGCTCCTATGTTCTTATAGTTGTTGTTTTTCTTCTGAGAAAACATATTCAGGGATGTGTATCTGAAAGAAGTAAAAATAAATGTTCAAATCACACCTTCAGTTTCTTTTTAAATTGCAAATGGAAGTGGGAAAAGGAAAGACCAGAATTAAGGATAAATCAGATGGACTGAAAATTCCCCGATTCACCCTTCTCTAGTCTCAGTTAAGTTGTTGTAGTTTAGTCGTTTAGTCGTGTCCGAATCTCCGTGACCCCATGGACCAGAGCACACCAGTCACTCCTGTCTTCCACTGCCTTCCACAGCTTGGTCAAACTCATGTTCGTAGCTTCGAGAACACTGTCCAACCATCTCGTCCTCTGCCATCCCCTTCTCCCAACATCAGGGTCTTTTCCAGGGAGTCGTCTCTTCTCATGAGGTGGCAAAAGTATTGGAGCATCAGCTTCAGGATCTGTCCTTCCAGTGAGCACTCAGGGCTGATTTCCTTCAGAATGGATAGGTTTGATCTTCTTGCAGTCCATGGGACTCTCAAGAGTCTCCTCCAGCACCATAATTCAAAAGCATCAATTATTCAGCCTTCTTTATGGTCCAGCTCTCACTACCATACATCACTACTGGAAAAACCATAGCCTTAACTATACGGACCTTCTTCGGCAAGGTGATGTCTCTGCTTTTTAAAGTTAATTTAGTTGTTATTAATAAGCCCAGTACGTGTTTCATCAAACAATGCAAACTTTAACTGAATCATAGAAAAACAGCCAGAATTCATTACAAAAATGTTATTAAAGCCAAAGCGGGCAAAAAAAAAATATTTACAATGGATTTGCTTTAGTGAGCTGATTATCCATGTCATGAAGTGGCCTTTTATTTATTTTATCTTAACTAATTCTGTAGTTTTGTTTTTGAACTCCCATTGCTGTAATTACAAACTAGTTTAGTATTATTAGATATTTATAATTCCCCAGTAATGTTCTCTAATCTCTCCCTTTCCCTAGATAACTGCCTCACAGCTCAGCAAATTTTGTTCTTTTAATCACTTCCTCTATAATAACCCTCAAGTTAGAATACAGGCACTTACTATTATCTTTAGAGAAATGCTCATATGCAGACATTCCTGAGCACATGAAAGGAATAATGGTAATTAAATATTTAATTTTGATGAAACTTTGTGTTTTCCCAATCCTTTTCATTATGAGAATAGGGTAGAAATAGAACAATACTTAACTCTCCTCATTCTATAATACGAAATACAGTTTAATGCTATAGTGGTCCTAACAGAAATGTAAATGTGATAGATAGCAGACAGCATTAAGAACATTAGGAACAGACCAAAAGCTTATCTTGCCCTGGACCCTGTTCTCAAGGTCCTCAACCAGATACCTTTGGAAAGTCCACAAGCAGGACAATGAACATACCACTACTCTTCCCACTATGCTTCCTACTTATTCAGAGGCATACCTCCTTGAATACTAAAGGAAATACAGAACCATCATGAATAATAACCATTGCCAGCCTTATCTATTTGTCTAACTCTTTTTAAAGCCACCCAAGTTGATGGCCATCACCACAATTTGTGGAAGCAAATTCTGTAAACTGAATAATGTACTTACTGTGTGAAAAGGTGCTTCAGGCCCTGCATTCTTAATGGATGCGTCTTCTTCCATTTTTGGCCCACTTTAAATGCAAACAAAGGGGCTCCCTGACTGCCTCACCTCAGACTTTCCGTCCAACATTCAGAAGGAGGAAGCCTCCTGGGCTCAAGTGACACTCCTCTCACTTATTCCCTTTGAGTTGACCGGCAATGGGAAGTTGGGAAGGTATCACTTCACCCAACTATCTTAATTTTGCCTCCTGACTACACTGCCTGCCCAGCTGAGGCCTAAACATGTAACCTCAAGATCAAATTAGGCAACCACATCCAGATCAATCATGTGGTGTGGGGTATGTGGGGGGGGAATATGATTCCAAGTGTGAATTACAAATGGAACTGCCAAATAAATTCCTACTCAGTCCCCACATAGGTGAACAGCTAATCCCACACTGACAAGGGGTGAGGGTTACCAAGTCAAACAGATCCCTGTGGGTAGTTCAGTTGGTAGGGCATGAGATTTTTAATCTCAGAGTTATGGGTTCAAGCCCCACATTGGGCAAAAGATTCCTGCATTTCAGGGGGTTGGACTAGATGGCTCACAGCCCTTTCCAGCTCTACTATTCAATGAGCCTAAATAGTCCAGAGAAGGGAAAGAACCACATTTTATAGGTGAACCACATTCCTTTCTGATTGGCTGGCTCAGCTATATTTGATTGGGGTCAACTGAAGAATCCCAGAGTACCTTACTCTGGGTATGAGGATGGGGCAAATTCATCCCAATGCCAGATATGCTCTATGGCCCTGTCTCTAGACCTTCATGCATTAATGTGGCCATCTACCATGGGGGGGGTGGTGGTTATCAGAGCAAATAGATTGATTCCCTATTTCCCACTAACATTGAGCGTAAGCAATTTTCATCTGTTCCTACTACCGGTAGCTTTTCTACATCTACATAAAACATTTTTTTTTCTCATCTATGTTTTTAATTCAGTTAGTTTGAAAATGCCTACAACTTCATCTTTTTTTCTAGTGCCGTTTCTTCAAATCACTGCATCTTTATTGAAAGTTTCTCCCACGATTGTGACATTTTCACCAAAGCAGCCTACATTGTTAGAATCGATTTTTATCCCATTATCTTCCTACTCAGATATATTCAATAAAGCACCTGGTACTATTTTTTTTCTATTTTGGATGGTCCAGTATTATCGCAAAAATAGTAGGGCGAAAAAAGAACAGAATGGAAAAAAGATTTACAATATCCAAAATTACAACTCCTTTGAAAACTCTCTTGACCTTGCCAACCATTTATCTTACTAACATCTCATTTCTAACTCCCTTTCTTTCTTTCTTTCTTTTTAAAAAAGTGCTTAGGAAAGTAGCCTTGTATCATCTCTGAAATCACTTCTCACACAACAATACCCTTGACTGATTTTAATCAAGGCATTGTTCTGGTCATAGTATAGAAATAGCTTTCCTGCACTACAGTAAATGATATCCTCATCTCTGTTCTGTATGCCTTTCTTCCCCTTGACCTTGGTACTGTCCATTCTATATACCGAGATCAAGTCCTTATTTCTGAGTTTTGTCTATTATTGTGTGTGCACATTGGCTCCTGCTGCCTTCTTTTTATACAGAATCACAGGTGACTGGAGTGCCCTTTTGTGACTCAAGTGTTGTTCACCGTTTTCTCCTTTCAACAACATATTTGGAAGCATCAGTCACCAAGTTTAAACAAAATGTTAAATCACTGTGTTTTAAAAGTGGATTGGTTATGAATATATACCAACTAGAAGAAAGCCAGGGTTGTGCAGTGGTTGAAATGTCAGACTAGAACCTGGCAGCCCAGGGTTCAAATATCTTCACACCATCATGAAGCCTACTGGGTGACCTTCGGCAACCCACTGCCTCTCATTCTAACCTATGTCACAGTATTGTTGTGGGGATTAAATGAGGAGGGAGAGAATCCCATACCCTACCTTTAGCACCTGGATGAATGATGGTATATAAATGCAATAAATAAAAATACATAGATGCTATTTTGGTTTGGACACTAATTCGTCATCTTGAAAAACTGCTTGTCTCATTCTGAAGTACTTCAGAGGCTTCCTGATTTGTCTAAGGGCCCAAGGGCACTTCAAAAACAGTAGACTTTGTTTCCTTTCCATTCACTATCTGGAAACTTTAAACTTTAAAATAGTTACATGTTTTTCTTTTTACATAAATGGATGGAATTTGCAGGCATAGTAGCCTCCCCAGAGTGTATAAAACCCGACAAATTACAGGCAAATAGGTCTATAGGATGTGTGTGTGTGTGTGTGTGTGTGTGTGTTGGGAACTTTTAAAATTTGGTTATTATGTATATTTAAGAAAATACATAATGTTTACTTTTTTGCAGTATTGAATGAAATTTACATGCAGAAAAGAGAGAGAAAGCATGAACAAGTTGCATGACCTCTAATCACACTTCCATGGGCAAAGTAGGTCCCGAAAAGTTCTTTTTCATACATTTCTTCAGAAGCTTTCTCCTCATTCCCCTGGGTTCTGTTTGGTTATAGTGAGTGAAAACTCTCAGAAATGTTCAAACACTGCATCCCCCTGGGTGGAGACACTCTGTGTGAATGGCGTAATAATTGCAAATTAATTCCCATGCTTCTGAGGTCAGTCTTGTGAAGCACCTCCCTGCCTCTTTAACACTTCTTAGATACTTGTTGTGAATTAGATTGACATATAGCTGGGGCTATTTACAAAGAATTACCATTTCCATGTGGATATATTATTTCAGACCATTCAAAGGTTCAATCCAGGATGAGTCAAAAGAATGGGAATATTATTGTCATAAAGGTTAAGAGGGTTAATAGTAATAAGTATCCACATGTAAGCAATACCAAATAAAATCTATTTTGGTAGGAACCTGCCAGCCATGTTGTTGTTGTCTTTTTTATTATGCATCCAAAACATCCACCACATAGTGCTGCAGCCATCCATTACAGATCTTGGTTCTTTGTTTTGCTGCATTGTAAAATGTTTTAATTAATCAATAAAGTGTTTAAAACAGAAACAAAAAATCCAATAAAACTATGTGGAACAGGTGTATCTGGGAAGTCCCAAGATTGACCTGAAATGTTGTAACTGGTCCTTGGCCACACAGACACTAAAGGAGAAAAGGTGGAGATGCCCAGGTCTCAAATTGTGATTGTGCAAAATACACCACACACACACACACACACACACACACACACACACACACACACCAGCCATTCTTGGCTACCTGGTTCTTGAAAGCTATGAGACCCTATTAATTAAAGTTCTGTAAGGTAAAGGTAAAGGGACCCCTGACCATTAGGTCTAGTCGTGACCGACTCTGGGGTTGCGTGCTCATCTCGCATTATTGGCCGAGGGAGCTGGCATACAGCTTCCAGGTAATGTGGCCAGCATGGCAAAGCCGCTTCTGGCGAACCAGAGCAGCACATGGAAACGCTGTTTACCTTCCCGCTGTAGCGGTCCCTATTTATCTACTTGCACTTTGAGGTGCTTTCGAACTGCTAGGTTGACAGGAGATGGGACCGAGCAATGGGAGCTCACCCCGTCGCAGGGATTCAAACCGCCGACCTTCTGATCAGCAAGTCCTAGGTCTGTGGTTTAACCCACAGCGCCACCTGCATCCCTTTTTTTAAAAATATAATTTTTATTAGATTTTAACAAGAAATACAGGAAAAAAGAAAAAGGCACAGAAAAGAAAAATACAACAATCAAAAAAAGAAAAAGAAAAAGACAGAAAAACAAAAAAACAAAAAAACAGATTCAGGCTTCCTCATTTCCCCTTCTTGAGTTCTTATTGTTAAAAATAGTTCTCGCATTTTCCCATTCTAACTTCACATTCTTTTTTCTAAGTTTCAACTTTTTCATTGCTATTATCCATTCTCCTTATACTTTGACCTCTTTTCTCTTAACATCCTCTCTCCAAAATTATTATTATCTAATCCCTAATCTCTTTTCCTTACCCAAAAATATATAAGATTCGCATCCAAATTTATTACCCATTTACTTCCACCCACACAACAAAGTTCCCACCCCCCCTTCCCTGAAATCGAAGTCTCCAGATGTATCAGCCAGGTTCTTCATACAATCCTTAATACATTCCGAGATCAGACCATATTATTTCAGACAATACCAAATAATCCAGAACCCCTCAACCCACCCCTAGTCTGTCCCATACCAACTTTTGCCGAACTCTCCGCCTCCCACTGCCAAATTCTTGTTCCAAATTGATTGATTTCAACTTACTTCGTCCAGATCGTAACTTTTTCAGGAAGAATCCACCGCCTGCAGGTTGGAGGCTCGGAGCTTCGCTTCTTGGAGGTAACGATGGTATGCCTAAAATGGCTCCCGCGACTGCCACTCGGCTGACTCTCAGGAGCTCCTGCGGGCTTCCTGGGCAGCTGAGGAGTCGCTTCTGGAGCTCCGCCAGGCAAAATTTGCCCCCTGGACGCTCAACCAGGGGTATTTACGGGGATCCACGTGCCCCCGCGGATTTCCCCCCCCCTCCGCGATGCCAGAAACCTCGCAGCGCGAGGTTTCTGCGCCTCCATTCCAGCGCGGCAGACCGGAAGTCAGCGCCACCTGCATCCCTGTAGGTGATTTAAATTAACCACTATGCATTGGGCTTTTATGTGTTTTAAAGATATATTTCAGTGGGTAGGAGATCTTGGTTGTACCAAGTCAGTTCTCACATCATCCAGATTCAGAACATATGACAAAAAAAATCTTTCATTCCCATTACTTGTTTCCACATTTTACATTGCCATAAAAGTACAGAATGTGTGCTACCTAGACTGATGATGGAATAGTCAGTACTCAAAGTTATCAGCACGCCATGACCTTCAGTATGCTACTTAAGACTTTGAGCCACTGAAGCATTTATGGGTCCACATAATTTAAATACCTTGAGTAGCCCTATTGTCTTCAATGTGACTTCGTACATGGTTAATAACACATAATAAATTCCTTTCCAGGATGAGATTGTTAAATTCCTGTCACTTCATTTCCCTCCATCAGCAACTCCATCAAGTTACTGTACACTGACTTTACTACCATTGTCCCTACTTAAAATGCAGGAGGGGATCATTTAAGGTCCATTCCAGTTTTTTCCATTCTTTAATTCTGTGATAAAAATGCAAAGGATAGTAGCTAACTTAGCTAGAAAACATTTTACTAGTTCATTTGTGATGGCATCATCTGAATACTTAAACCAATACAGAGTGTTTCTATTGAACTCTGGAGATGTTCCATACACTTTTGATATATTGATCGTATTTCTATTCCACCGACAAGGAAGCCGACATGGAGTTTTCCTATTTTGTAATTTCATTTATTTAAACTACCGCATGTCTATCCAATTTTTTGGAGTGACTCTTATCCACAAGTGGGCTCCAGAATAATATAGCACAAACAAACAAAAATAATTCCACAACAATAAAAATATAAACATCAGCAACAAAGCTACAATGAGCATGCAAGGTCCACCACTACATTCACATGCCAGGTGCTTGTGGCAGCCATAGCACCAGATGGAGAGAGCAGGATGATCAGGCCTGGATTGGGCCTGGTGCCCTTGTGCAACTGCTGTGAGACTAGCTCTAGATCAGGCATCCCCAAACTGTGGCCCTCCAGATGTTTTGGCCTACAACTCCCATGATCCCTAGCTTAGAGGACCAGTGGTCAGGGATGATGGGAATTGTAGTCCAAAACATCTGGAGGGCCAAAGTTTGGGGATGCCTGCTCTAGATCCAGCAGTTCGCTGTGGGTTCAGGCCTGCTCTCTCCCTACCCTTGATATACCCTATTCCAGGGCTATCAACTGGCCCACATTGGTTGAAAGAGTACCCACCAGCCCACCCAGTCTTCTGCCCTCCCCCCCCCAATTCAGCAACTGGCAGGAGACCAGCTGAGCTGGGAAAGTTGGGTAGAAGAATATTTCCACCTATCCAACATACACACCCAATCTAAAGGGCAGGGGTAGGGTTAGATTGCTCTGTCCTTTAGGAATGCATATGTTACCACTGACATCATTATGTGCTAAACAGCCATGAAACTAAACATCAGGAAAGATTTTTTTCCCCAGATCTACCATCTTCTCCTTGAAGAATCTGCTATGTTTTCCTTGAGATACAGAAATACACACAAGAAGGTAGCGAGTTGCAATAATGTTATATCTTGACACAATGAACCCTGTTCTGAATAATATGAGAATGATGTCACCTTAAAAATGTCCACACATTTCTTGAAAGTGAGCCAACAAGGGGAAAACAGCAACAAAACAACACTTTGACAGAATCTACTTTCTGTTATTGCATTGTAGTTCCTGCCAGCACTAATTCTATTTATTGAAATAGTCTGTGGGAATGGAGATAATTCCACAGTGCTTGTCTAGCGATGCTATTATCTCACTAATTACATCCTAGAAAACAGTCCCTGAACACATTTCTTACGTTCTTAAGGAATCTGATTGATGTGTGTTCTAAATAGGACTTTCCAGTTCTCTCTGTGTGTGCGTTTTAATACTCAAACAAGAAAATATTATAACGACAGCAACCATGTGCTAAGAGATAGAATAAATGGAATTGTTCCATTCAGAAATAAACAAATCACAACAATTACAGGTAAGTAGCACCTGTCCCACCAAGAAGTTCGCCAATATAGCTTGAAGATACAGAAGCCAAATGCACTTTTTCTTTTACTGAATGTGACCAAGATTTAACCATTATCTAGTTTTATTATTTTATTTCTTGCATCAATAGAGCCTTTTCTTACATCAAAGAGTGAAGAATGCATTTGTCATGTCCAACAGCTAATATACTCCACAAATGAATTCCAGGTAGCTAAGCAGTCTGTGCCAAATGGAGAGATAGGAATTCTGTCTCTGCACTGAGAGCTTGCCTTAACACAGGAAAAGAAGCAAAAAATCCTCTTGGGGCTCGAACACAAACTACAGAAAACAGGAAATGCAATTTGTATTTTCTCTGTCCTTTTCCCCGCATGATTTAAAATTAATTTTCCCTGCATGCAACATATATTTTGAGAATGGGAAGATAACAAGAGGAAGAAAGAGATCAAGGATAGTTGAGGAAAACAAGGAATAGATTCTTATTTCTCCCCAGAGCTCCATCCCAAGCAACTTGGTAAGATTAGAACAGTGAGATGAGTCACATGAGAGAGGCAAGTAATGTGCTTACATCATATGATGTCTTGCAGGGAAGTGACCTTGGGAGACCGACAACCATCCTGCTACCATAATATGAGAATCAGCCCAGAAAAAGCTACCTTTTCACTGGTGACTTTTTAGACCTTTTCCTGGTTAGTTAATGTCAGAAACATCAGCTAGGATAAATGTCCTTGGTTTTATTTATTAAAGCCATTTCAGAATGCTTTCTCTGGCAACAGCATTATAGAATCAAACTCTCATTCTCTCTAATGTGTGCTATTAACTCCTTTAGATTGTTTCAGCAGTTTCTGTAATGGAACATGAATGGATCGGATCCAAATTTCAAGCTTTGAAGACAGATGAGAATTAGAATTATCCAGGAGCACTAAATAAGGAAGTTGGTCATTAATGCACCTGGCTGTGTTATTCACCTGTAAAATAATTAGAAGACAACAAAGATTTCAAGAGTGATTTGAATTGGTTTAAGTCGGTTTCAATGGCCAGTCCAGTTGGCAACTTCTCCTTCACTTCAGGTAGCAACATGATTTGAGCCAGACCAGACCAGCTGTGTGGCATGCTTAGGGGGTGAGGGATAACTGAAAGTAGACCACCACCGTAACACACCCACCCAGATGTTACCATGATTGTAAACGTTTAACAAGAAAAATGAAATAATTATTGTTGGATTCAATTAACAGGAAATAAGGAAACACAAAGTTTCTGCTTCCTTACTTTTAGAGTACTGGGATATAATCAGTGTGATATGTAAAAATCCATACACTTAAGGGTTGGACCCAGCCCTGCCACTCCATGAATGAAAAGCTTCTTCCATTTGTGGAGGAAACTAGGAGCCAGGTGAAGCTCCTGACTGCACTAAGGGGGGTGGGGAGCCTATCTTTACCAATCATACCTATTCCTTGCAGTTTCCAGCGCCACCTTTTACACTGTTCCAGAGAGTCCTGCAACCATTTGGGGAAACTGTGAGTCGGAGCATAGCATGGGGGGTGCCAGTGGTGGGACCATAGCTCCAGGCACAAAATTTTCAAGGGGGTGAAGCAGGTGCCCCCATTATGGCCTGGCACTTCTCTCCAGGTGTTGGAGGATCCAATGCTCAAGGAAAGGAATATTGGGATGTTATGCACTGGGGGAACTGGGCTGGAGGCATCTGGTTCAGGCCTGCCAAATGCCTTGTCAGCTATTCAGGCTCTGCTTGTCTCCAGGGCGGGGTGGGTTCTCTCCAGTGGTATCGGCGGTGAGGGCTGGGGTGCTGGGGTGGGTTCCTTTAGCCTTTGTGCCCCACCTGCAGTGCAAGAACTGACCCCTCTGGCACAGCCACACATGCACCAACCCCGGACGCAACTCCACTGCTGTGGGTGGTGGTACAGCACAGGGAGGAGGGAGAATCAGCAAGCCAACGTGTTCCTGACCCCTTCATACAGCATGAACCAATTTCCACTGAGCACAAGTCTGGTTCCAACTCATTTTTTTATTAGTACGGAATTTAAATATGCTTTGTTTTAAACTTTCTTCATAACACAATGAATTCATATGTTTTTGTCAAGACAAGATTCTCTAATGCATTTTTAATATACAGCCATCTTGCTTGTACATTGAATGATGACTTCCAAGGAGCACACACACACATATACACATGAAATGTTTTAAATCACTTGGATCACTTGCTTGTACTTATTTTGATCTCCAAATAACTTTGAGGTGTTCTTTGGAGAAATATTTGATAGCTCAGGACTTTAATCTTTACATTGATGACCCATCTGCTTTGGGACCTTATGCACATCTCTTAGTAGGAAAAGGCTTCTCATTTTCTCAGCTCATTAATTTTTGTGTTTTCCATGACATACTTTATGTAGATTTACCATATTGCATAATAAAGTGCAGTTTAGGCTAGAAATTCATAATCTTGTTCCTCCAGATAGTCTCCCCTCCCTCTGGTTTTTTATTTTTTATTTTCTTGTTTTCTGGACTTTTAACTTGCCATTTGCATCATTTCAATTCAGCCACCCATATACTACATTTTAGATCTTCATCACTAGAACTAGATTTTTTTTCCTTGGGATATGGTATGGTTATAATTTATTTCTGCCACTTCTGGAGCAGAAATGGAGACTAGATATTCATGCTCTGAAGATTTGGCCATGTTTACGCTTTCTAAACACTCTGGATTCCTGGGCTAGGATTCTTTGGTTCCTCACACAGCACCAAGTTAAACAAGATGTAGTGATGGGCACCAATTTGGATGGCTTTAAAATAATATTTAGACCAATTCAAATATGATAAGTTATCAATGGCTTCCCGCTATGATGGTTATGTTTTCTGTCCACTGTTGGAAGCCTCCAGTTGCTGAGAATCACAGGTGGGAAAAGTGCTGTTGTGCTCAAGTTCTGCTTGTGAGGCATGTAGGCATCTGGTAGGCATCACTGTGAGAAAAGAATGCTGGACTACATGGGCCTTTGGCCTAATCCATAAGGACTCTTTTGTTATTACTCCCCCAGAAGTATGAATCTTATGGAAACAACCCACACATTCAACAAACAAATATATATGATCCAGGTTGTTTCAAGGGGGAGGGGGAATTGTCAAAAACATTGTCAGCATAATAAGTATGCTTCGGTTTGAGTACTTTCAGTTTAAGTACTCCACGGACCCGCCTGGAATGGATTAATCCACTTTCCATTACTTTCAATGGGAAAGTTCGCTTCAGGTTAAGTATGCTTCAGGTTAAGTACGGACTTCCAGAACCAATTACACTCATACTTCGGGTTAAGTACGCTTCAGCTTGAGTACTCCGCAGAAAGGATTAATCCACTTTCCATTACTTTCAATGGGAAAGTTCGCTTCAGGTTAAGTACGCTTCGGGTTAAGTACAGACATCCAGAACCAATTGTGTACTTAAACCGAGGTACCACTGTAATGCTAAAATATGCCTTGCCTCTACACAAGTGTCTTTTTGTTGTTGTTTTTCGTTAACTCCTCAAGACCATAGTTATAGTTGAGCTACACAACTCTGAATGGAAACTAGAAATCATGATGGATTCTTCCCAGATAAGCAACACCCTTTGCTATTTTCCATTTTAAATAACAAAACAAAATCCTGTGCTACTCCCTCATTATTGGGTCCTTTGCTCAGAGTCCCTAGTACATCTTTAAACATGTGTGTGTCTCTTTACATCCCTTCCCTTGTAGACAGCTAAGTGGAAACTAATGAATATTCATAGGAGAATCCTATACACCATCCTTTGCAATCCTTCAGTGGCTCTCTTTGTTATCAAAATGATCTTAAGAGTGGGAGGGAAAGGGAACCAAGACACATGCATGGAACCTAATTTTTATTTATTTTTATATGTCTCTGGAGATTGTTTTGGTGGAAGAATGAGTAAGAATACTTTAACTAAAAATACCATTAACATTAACATAACTGTAAGGGGAAGGGAATACAGAGATCCCCCTCCCATCATCAAGAGCAGCTCCTCAAATAGCAGCAATGCCAGCGGGGAGGGGGAGGGGTCCAGTGAGGAAGGAGGAAGAGGGATGCAGGGCTCCGGCAACACAGAAGAGCCCCTGCTACACATGAGGCAGGAAGAAAGAGAGGGGGAAAGGGGGGAGAAGGAAAACATGGAGCGCAGACCCCTTTTTCCTCCGGTTCCGGAATTATGCAGGAGAAGGCGGGGAAGAAGGTTTGCCGTCCCTAGACTCTTATGCTGGAAGAAGACGAGGGGCGCGCCATTCCCGGATTCTGGCTCGGACTAAGCAGACATGTTGCTGTACCCCGCATTTCACTGTAAATAGACTGCACTAAATAAAACTGTCTAAAGAAAAGAATGTGGAGCGTCGTTACTCTAGAGTAATCGCAACAACATCCTCTGACAATAACATAACATAACATAACATAACATAACATAACATAACATAACATAAAACAGGCATTTATTTATCTCAATTTTTACCATTGAAATATAAAAACAAGTGTGATGCTACATGAGATCAGTTCATTGCCCGCTTTCAAATGCAAATTTGTTTTATACATACGGTAGTGCACATAAATGACATTGGCTTTCTGTATAACTCCCCCCCCCCACTCTCTTGCTGCCTGACTCTCTGGTGTAAAGTGGCTTTCTGTCGCTGTCACATCTATTTTTCTCTTTTCCAAGAGCAAAGATGGCATCATTTTAACTTACTAAGATGTATTAAGGTATTAATAATGTCACAGAGAAATCATTGCACCATTTACATAAATTTTCTGAACTTAATGACTCCTTTGATTCAGCGTTCTAGTTTTTGAAAAAAAGTAATCTACAAAACTCCTATTTCTTGTTTTCTCCCTTCCTAGATATTTTTTTTTAAAGATCTAGACAGAAACATTTCTGGTAATAGAAATTCATGAAAGTAAAATTAATCACAGGTGAATTTTGCTTTATCTTTACTTTACTTTGTATCTTAGATTAAGTCTGACAAGGCAGTCAGAAATCATTAGTGATAACAATGACGGCTTTGATTCATTTGTTCAAGCAATAATATTTCTGATTTATCTACTTTTCTGTGCTGAAAATTTCACACCTTAAATGTCAATATAACACCAGTACTTGTGAAGTGTTCTTCTCTCCCTTTTTGGATGGAGAGAGGACAGGAACTTCCTTTCTTGCTTGGATAGGAAAGCTCTGGTTGGAGCCTACCAAAAGTATTGATGCATGCAGTTGCCCACTTCTGCCTTGGAGCCTTACCTAAAAGAGCAGTGACTGTGCACATGGAAAGAGAAGGAATATTGGCTGTCCCCTTTGACACTTACTGTCTTATGGGCTTCTTCTTCTTCTGCTCACTAAGGCCTTAACAATCTGTTCACTCACCTGATGCCCTCTAGATGCTTCTGAGTACAACTCCTATCATCCTCAACCATTGGTCATGCTTGTTGGAATATTGGGAGTCATAGTTCAGCAACATCTGGAGGGTACCACATTGGCAACCTTCTCCTTGTTTACCTGATTAAGGGTGACCCTCGGTCTCTCCTGGACCAGAAGCAGTGCATAGCCTACTGCTCTGCACAGCTGCCGATTTTCATTGCAGATCTCTTTTGCTACTATTAGCTATGGCTCTGGTGAAATCTGTAGAAGCGTTTCACCTCTTTTTTGGGGGGTGCAGGCCCAGTTATTATGCACAACACATAGCTAAACTGTTGAACTCTCTCCCACAAGATGTAGTGAAAGCCATCAACTTGGTTCGCTTTGAAAGAGGTGCAGACAAAATCATGGAGGACAAGGCCATATTCTGACTCTACTGTTGGAGGCAGTGTGCCTCTGAATACCAGTTGCTGATAATTTCAAGTGGGGGAGAGAGTTGTTGTGTTCATGTTGTGCTTGCAGGCTGCTCATTGGTATCTGATTGGCCACTGAAAAGAGAGTCCTGAACTAGCTGGATCTTGGGCTTGATCCAACTAGCTGGGCCTTTGGCCTGATCCATCAGAGCTCTATGCAGATGGTGAGTCCATGGTAGAAACTTTGTGGGAGCCAAATATTGGTGCACTATTGACCAATAACAGAGCGTATGTTATATACCAGCTCACTCTCAAAGCCTTATATCAAATGTAAATTTCACTGAAGTCAAGAGGGAATTTTGTAAATAAACTTTATGAAAGTTGAAGCTATACTACTGTATTCAGCACAGAACCACTGTGGTGAATAATACAGTGTATAGCTAATCATTTTATTAAGCTTATTTCCTGGAATATTGTACATAAGTAAAAGAATGTCAGTTTTTTGTGCTCTCCTAGCTTTGCAAGTATTCTGTCACACCATTCCAAACTTTACAGTGATCGAGCCAAGACTAATCAGCTGTACATCACATCTTTATCTTGTGACAGTTACGGCAAGTATGCATCAGATTACATTCCATATCACACTTCTGCTCCATTAATTGACTGCCTTCCTTTGTTTCTGCTGACCATAACAGTCTCCCGAGAATCACTGAAATGACTGAATAGTCTGATCAGGAAATTTGAGCAGGGTTTCTTTTAACCCCCCCCCCAAAAAAAAAACCCACTGTAAAACCAAAAGCCACAGTTCCATCAATCAAAAAGGAGATAAAATACTGAACCAAAGGAGCTTATCAGACTAAGAAGCATTGCTGGAATCTTCCATTGTGTAATTGCATTATGTGCTGGACAGATATTCAGTTCAAGGCTTATGATGGCTAATTTGTGGAAGCAGAAATATTTTGCTGAAGCAACATCAATCTCTCCTCTTTTCAAAAGCTGCTAATATGAAGACATGGGTGATGTCTGTAAGCCTGAGACTAATAACTGGCACTTCATATAAGCTGCAAAGATATGAAGAAAAAGGAAGAAATCAATTATTAAAGTGAAGTAGGAAATTTTTTTGCTATTTCATTTGTTGTCAATTCTGACTGTGGGTAGAAACCTTAAACAGAAAACATCACTAAGGAGTTTTATGTTAGAGTATATTTTCTGGGGGTTCACAAAACACATCCTATGTGGTACAATTGAATTCATTTACTCCTTGACACATAACTTGTATATCCATTGTTAGTGATGTTGCAGCTTCATTGTGATCATACATATGCTCACTTCTGCCTTTTCGACATAAGAATCCAATGGGGGGGGTCATTCATTTTGCTTGCATGTGAATAGGGTTGGTTGTGGAAGACTGTATAGGCAGATTTTGGCAGACTGGCTACTAGTTTATGATCTTGGGAGACAACTCTACCCTAGTATAATCTATGCAATTTTAATTATGGTTTCAGTTTGGTTCACTTTTCAAGGCAAACTGCCTGAGTTCTGATGAGGGACAAGGTAGCTTGAAGAGTTAACCTGGTCAAGGTAGCCTGAAGAGTTAACCTGGTCAAATGCTCAGGATGTGACTTTTTTGCTATCTATTCAATACAGTGGAAAATAATTGTAATACTGTGGCCTTCAGAAGAGAAGTCTATGGTACAAACAGCTGAAAAGTGAATACCACTTACCTCTGCAAAAGCAGTTTGCTTCTGTATAGCAGTTTATGAGAAGAGCACTATTGCACTTGTGTCCTCCCTGCAGGCTTCCCATAGACATCTGATTGGCCACTGTGAGAAATGGATGCTGTGCTGGATGGGACTTTTGGTTCTTAAAGACTAACAAGAACAGCAGCAGCAGCAACACCACCACCACTTGGGTAAAAATAAATAAATATCTATGCACAGTTCTGTGCTTAAGGGAATTCCACCAGTATCTTCTGCTTTTCTAAAGGTGTGCTGAAATCATTTAGGATTGACATTAACTATCAAGCGGGATAACAAGAAAAAGCTGGGCAATAATAAAGGTTTGACAGCTGATTCAGCCTTGAAGCAGAAATTGCTTGCGATCAGTTCTGGTCATTAACTTGATGACATCCCTAATGCAAGGAATGCAAAGATGACATCCAGCCACACGAAACTGCCATCTGAAATATAGAGGTCATGCAGAGGTACTATAGAGCAGGGGCACACATAAATGGCATGGGGAAAGCCAAGACAATTTTTTTAAAAAAAATTGCCACAGCTTTATTTGCTAGGAGGAAAAGATTTCTGCTGGAGAATTCTTTTGCTGTTCACAAAGAAATACATGTGACACACACATGCACACACACACACACAACACTTTGCAGTTTGTAGAATATGAAGACAGAGCTACCTTTTGTTCATTTGGGTGGTGGGGTGGACAAAGATGGGTGATGTTTGCCCATTGTGCTTGTACATCACAGGACCTTACAAGTACATTGGGCAAACACCACAGGATGTACAAGCAACACAGAAGATAGAAATGATTGATTGTTTGCTAGATGTGCAAGGCACCTTCATTATGTAGTCTTTATTGGGTGCTGCAGACACAGCTCTTTAACCTGTTCTTTAGCACCTGAATATCTCTCTCTCTCTCTCTCTTTCTCTCTCTCTCTCTCAGGGCTCAAAACACAGTGCAGGCAGACCCCTGAGTGACTACAACTTCCCCTCCTATGCTGTGTCATGAGCCACTGCATACTACTGAACATAGGAAGAGTCACCTGCATGCCCTGTTTCCTGGCGTTTCCTTGCTTCCTCTGTGGCTGCATGGATTCGAGCCTCACATTGGGCAAAGACTTCCTGCATTGCAGGGGGTTGGACTAGATGACCCTTTTTGTCCCTTCCAACCCCACAATTCTGTGGTTCTATGAATGTTTTGTACTCATCCACATATGCACTTAAGTTCTCAGAGAGGTGGAAAAATGCCTAGCTGTACTTCATGATGGGGTTCTTTGCTGAGATTAAAAGTCTCATGCTCTAATATCACTGCTAATACTTGGGTGTTCATGTCATTAGGGATGCTGGAGAATTCAGAAAGGGGAGAGGGAATGACCACTCTTTGCTTATTTCATAGAAATGTAGAGTTGGAAGTCTATTAATAAACCATTGTTGTAGCTGTCTCTCTCTGGGGAAGGGCTGTATCTATCTACAGGGAAGAGATGTAGCTCAGTGGCAGAGCATCTGTAGAGGAGATCTGTAGGTCTTAGGTTCCTTCCACCAGCACTTCAAGTTAGGGTTGGAGAGCCACATTCAGTCAGTCTTATACAATACTGGGCTGAATAGACTAATGATCTGATTCAATATAAGGCACCTTCCTATGTTGTTCATATTATTAAGGCAAAGAAATAAACTGCAGTTTAAAACATTTAAATATAATGCTTATCACACACAGAGAAACAGCTAAATGATTCGATTTTTCCCCTATGTCCTGTATTTCCTTTTTTTTTTCCTTCCCCTATGTCCTGTATTTCCTTTTTTTTTTCAATTCTCCCCAGACTTATCTAAAAAGTTGTTAGAAAGGCAATGATTAGCACTTAATCCCCTTAGGTTCAAGGAGCAGTGTTAGGGAGGGGGTATTGCTTTTGCTTGTTACTATGTTATATGGGATATATATATATATATATATATATATATATATATATATATATATATATATATTGTTAACTGCCCTGCAATCCTCAGGTGAAGGACAGTATAGAAATTTTTATAATGATAATATTTCTACTGGGGCTCAGTAGCTCTCACATGTGACTCAGATTTGTCCCCTGCTTCCATCCCAGTTCAGAAAGGCACCAGTCAAGTAATGAAAGCATGTGTGAAGTAATTATGTGATACAAATTATGCCACACTTGAATTCAGTGGTTACCATGGATTCAGGTTTTGCCCTCATCCATAAGATGCTGGCTTTTGTAGATTCTGAGTGGAAGAACCAGTGCTATTTTTCTCAAAAAAAGACATGCCAGAACTCACCATTAATGCCAACCTTGTTCTCTTATAATGGCAATGGCACCTACCTGAGAGGTGCCGGAATTGAGTTCTGGCAAGCTCTGGCTGAAAGGGGGGGAAAGCCCTGGGAAGAACTATGTTGACTGATTCATTCTGAGAAGTTGTGGGTTTCATTTCTTTAACTGCTAAGCAAGTTGGATTTTCCATCAGTTTTGTGGCTGTGTCAATGATGCACAAAGTGACCGTGGCTGGATCTAGACACATCAAAGAAGCGTTTCAGTTTAAAGCATTGTAAATTTAAACAGGTAAAACAGGTAGATAAAAATGGGACTCCACGTCGCCATCTGGTGGCACAATGTTATATAGCCCATGCAACGCGTATAAATTGCTTTTTCTTTACCAGTCTAGCTGAGTCCCATGATAAGTCGGGAAAACCTTTGTTTTCAAAGGCTGGAGAGCCAACCTCATATTTATCTGCGAGAAAATAAGTGTATGGAGCATTATAAGGTCACGAGATACTGAACATTTGTTTAAATAAACCCAGAATACCACTGCGCTGCTGTCAGAAACCAAAATAAAATTACCAGCTATAAGAGTTTATGGGACACAGAACTGACAATAATGTGTGATCCTCTGTGATACAGCCATATTGAAGGAGACGGGTAATCATAATTTAACATCTCCTCTTCTCAGAATGCCTTGATATAATTAAAGATGCTGTCAGTGACATTGAATGGGGACAAATGCCAGGTTTAACTGAAGTATAAAGGACTGTAAGGTATGTTCCTTTTAAAAAGGTTGGTGAAAGAAAACGAGAAAAACAAATGCTCACCAAGACAAAAGGGACAACATTAGGATGATTGTTCTATATATTTTAAAGCAGGGTCAGAACTGCAGGACCATGAGCTTTAAGTTGCCCACCAAGCCTTGCTCAGTCACCCTCCAGTCACTTAAAATACCACCACTAGCAGCAAAGGCAGTAATATGAGACAACCCACACACCACATACTGTATATAGTGCTTTTTGTGTGTGATGGTACTCATTGGTACAGAGCACCATCACTTGTTTCTTTACTGCCTATGGCAGCCATTTTGTGCTGGCATGTATGACATCTTAATCAGGATATGAGTACTCACACTTATTATTATTATTATTATTATTATTATTATTATTATTATTATTATTTTATTCCCAATGCAGTTTACAGAGCAATTCTATGCATAGTTGCTTATTTATATTTTGGCCGGCCAGTTTCTTGAGATCACTGCCAAGGTACATAGTTTTTGTATGGCAGCAATAGCTTGCCAGCGCAGGATCTTGTCTTAATTTTAGAATTGTTAATACCTTACCTTGTTTTGTCCACCCCATTTTAATATAATTATTTAATATTTCTCATTGTTTTCTTAATATCTTACATTGCGTTTAATCTCCACATGCAATAGTATACTTGATGTATTTTATTGTGTTTTATATGTTTTGTTTTCTTCTTATCTTCTCTACTGGTCATTGACCGAAATAAATTTAGAGAGGGGGGGGTACCTCGGTTTATGAACTTAATCCATTCCAGAAATCCGTTCTTAAACCAAAACCATTCTTAAACCAAGGTGCGCTTTCCCTAATGAGGCCTCCCACCGCCGGTGCCTTTCCACCAATCAGATTCCATTCTTAGACCAAGGTAAAGTTTGCAAAGTGGGACACTACTTTAGGTTTTGCAGAGTTCGTAAACCAAATCGTTCGTAATCAGGACTGTTCTTAACCGAGGTACCACTGTGTGTGTGTGTGTGTGTGTGTGTGTGTGTGTGTGTACACATATAGATATAGATATATATACTTGGAAGCAAGTATCACTGTGATCAATGCAGTTTATTCCCAGGTACACAGAATTTCAGCCTAACTTTTCAGTGCCATGCCTATCCACAGGGAAAGAAGTCCCTGTGCACTTAAGAATTTAATACTGTGTACAAGTGATAGAATTGTGACCTGTGGATCAAACAAAAAGTCAGACACCAAGAACTGGGTTGAAGTATAGGTCAAGGGGAAGCCTTGGGGTGGAACGTAATGAGTTGAAGAAAAAGTGCCCAGCAGGAAAGAGGCAGAACCCAAACACTGAGTATTCCTGCCACTTCCTGAGAGGGAGAAGGGGGGGGGGGTGAGGCACGAGGAGCTCAGCATTGAACCAATCCAATGCCCCTACTGTCACATCCACAACTCACCCACACCTTGCTGAGCTCTCTGGACCTCATACCTTTCCATCTCAACAGCCAACAGTGATGCTCTTCCCTACAGTAGGCCATCACATCAACCACTACTGCATTCCAGAGAACATTTCCAAATTTTCCTGACTGGTAACAGCACAGGTCAACAGTGCCTACTTTGGTCTCTTAAAAAAACACACCCCATCATAATTAAAGATACAATTTTAAATATGTCTATGCATAATCTTTAGGCAGCATATTACATTCCTGAAAGCCTTGGGTCATTGAATTCTATGTTTACACCTTAATAATTAAAATGATATAATGATAATATTTAATATGATAATATTAAATATGAACATTCACCTGTGGTGGGATAACATTGTTTGCTCGGATCTAGCCCAAGTTACAAGAAGTGAATGCTGCATTGCTGCTGGTTGGTTTGATCCAATGTAGAAATGATGTTATATGTTTGATCCAATGTAGAAATGATGTTATATATATATATATATATATATATATATATATATATATATATATATATATATGACACACACACACACACACACACACACACACACACACACCAGTTTTTAGTAGACTTTCAGACCTTCCTTTCATCTACAGTAGGGTTCATTGTAGGAGAGAGCTAACATTGAGTCAGTAGGCATTGTCAAGATTTCCAGAACATTGCATTTATAAAGCTGAATTAGGTTGCAGCTATCCTCCTCCTCCTCTCTCTCTCTCTCTCTCTCTCTCTCTCTCTCTCTCTCTCTCTCTCTCTCTCTCTTTGTGTGTGGGGATTATCCCAATTATTAACATGAGGATTAAAATGAACCTCTTCCCCCTCTGCAAAATCATTATGTTGGTTTTAGTATTATTGACTCTGCTGGATGGGTGGACAGTGGTTGAGACACTCAGTCAGCTGTACATTTGGAATTTATGTAACAACATTCCATGTCCGCTAAAAGCATTGTATGATATGGTAGTTAGCAACGAGACATAATGTTCATGCTGGTATAAAGCTGATATTCATTCTATTTCTGTACTAACTCTTTCATCTTGGCAGGAATTTGGTTTTTTTGTTATTCAGATATGGTAGGATTGCACTAACAAGACATATTTTCATAATGATAAGGCTACATAGAGAAATGCCTTGCCAATGATAAGCTTTCTATTATGGAGCAACCAGTTTTCTGTATGTGAACTGTTAGCTATAATGCTGAAACGCAGGGTGTACTGAATAGGCATTATTGTGTTAATTTCTCAACTAAATGTGCTCTCCCATGGGTAGGGGTTAATGACTGGAGTTATTAATTAATGTGGCCTGTTAAAATGTAATAGCCTGGCTCGAGGGTATTTTTATATAGTCTTTCTATGTGGACATCTATTGATTTATACTAGATTTGCGTTGATGGCTTTCAATGGCCCTTCATTTTTGTGACTCTGCTTTAATGGTTTATTAAATTAGAGTGTCATTTAACTGACTCCATACTCCTTGTTAATCTGCCTAAATAGATTAGCCTCTGGAGGAGGACATTGGTGTTGATGTTTTTCTTCCTTCAGAGTTATGTGCATAATTTACCTTGTTTTAAAACCTAGACAATCCTGGGCAGCCAATCAGGAGCTCTACAGAAGGTGAGGATGACAGAGCAGGCCTAAGGGAAGACCACTCATCTCTGAACTATAAATATGGGCCCAGGTGTTTAGGAATCATATTGTACCCTCCCCATCCTGTTTTGGTGATGCTTTAGATTTTGCTTTATCACTTTATTATTTGTGGGGTGATGTGTTGTATATTGCTGTGGATGGAGGCCAGCCACTAGTTAGCAGGCCTGGAAAGGAAATTTACCCACAGGCACAATTAGGCCAGACTCTTTGTGGGGACAGGGTCGACCTTTATCATACCAATAAGGTGATGTACTTGCTTCCAGTAGGAGAGGCATTGCATTGAATTCATAGTCAGGTTAAGCAGGAGATGGTCACCCCACTTTCCCCAGAGATGGTCTTGGGTGCTGTCCTATGCAGTGGAGGCTGCCCCACAAACCTCAGTCTGTCCTCAGACAGCCCCCACATGCCTCCCTTCTTACAATCCGCCAGGGGGTAACCCTGTCTGCCATTGCATTTGTTGGTCCTCCCGACATCTATCCTAACATTACCAATGGGCACCAGAAAAAAATTGTCCCTATGCCCACAACCCCAGCTTAGGAGACTGTCGGGCTACCACCCACCCATGTTGCCTGAAGGGCCCACAGGTATGGTTCACACCACAATGGGCCTACAAATCTCACTAGTTCCGCAGAGGAGAGGCCACCACTTTGGCCTGAAGTAGAACATTAATGAGCAGTTAAGCTCCCCAATGACTAGTTTCTTGCCATAGGCTACACCAAACCCTCTGCACTGTTTCCAATGAAACTGTGGCAATGTTAAATCCAGGTAAGCTTCTGTGCTGTTATTACTCCCATTCCCTACTTCCTGACTGCATGGTCACAAGAATGAGCACTGCATAATGGTTTCACAGCTTATAAAAATAAAGGTGTGTGCTATAATCACTTTTTAATGCATGCATGAACTTATAAATGCCTTAACACTTCTCCTACTGAAGGGTGCTTTTTATCCTACAGTAATATGTACTTTCAGTCACATCTGTGCTTCAAACATAGTGTTAGTGGGGTTGTCATATTTTGACAAGCAAAAAGGAGGACATATTTACCAACTTCTACTTTTACCTATGGATTGCTCTGACGACTCTCATTTTACATACCCATGAAAAAGAGGATGTGCCCTGGAAAAAGAGGGTGTATGGCAACCCCAAGTTGCATCATTCTTCCCCTGGCATTGTCTGATCAATATAAAAGATCAGCGGTTAGGAGGCCCCAGTCCCACACCAACTACAGCAAATAACATTCAGTTAGGTGTGCAGCCTTATCAAGGCCTTAAATTTGGCTTTCCTGAGCAAATGGCAGGAGACCTTCCTTTGTGTATTTTATCATTGTTATTCCTACTTCTTCCAACCCAAATTTGTGAATACAAAATTGCAATCTTAGTATTGGTATTTCTTTCTGTGATGCAGCTAAACACAAATTCAGGGCAGTAACAATAGCCTCTAGGGCAAGCAGACAATTCAAGGCCACCCATCAGTTCAAGTCCTCAAGAATGCCAGCTAGTTCGGCTCCCACCCCCTTCACACTTGTCACTATCTAGCATATTTACATTCACACTGGCATTTGTAATGACGTGTTAGCTGAATGAATCTTACTTAATTTTGAAAGACTGCTGCTTACTTGTGCTGTTTTGCGCAGAGCGATATTGCTTTCAAATTGAGCTTTCTAATTCAGCTGAGTTAAATGGGTTTCTCTTTTATATCATATGGGTGGATTTAAAAACTCCTCTCTGCGTTTTTTTTAAATAATCATCATGAAAAATTCCATAATATTTCCATTTCATTTAAAAGCCAGCTTTCGAAAAGCATTTGCAAGTCAAGGAAGGAGAGTGAGGCAGCTGCAGTCCAGAGGTCAACCAACCATTAGTAATATGGTACAGCTATTAGATTGCAATTATATTTGGATCTTGTCGGAGTGAACAGTTGGAATGTGAACTGCTTTGTAATAACACATTTTAATAAAATGAGGGAACAGATGTCAAATCAGCTCTAATCTGCCCCAATTGAGCAGAATTTGACATTAGTGTTAAGCAGCTGTATAAATTTCTGTAAAGGTAAGACATTTACCAAGCCATCCTTCGCCAAACTCATGCCTTCCAGATGTTTTGGGGCAACTTGGGATCGTTGTTTGCCTTCATCAACCATGCATCAAATATATGAGAACTGTGAATGGACAGTGAGCACATCTGGGGAACTTTCCCCCAAGTGCTCAGCAGTGAACCAGCCCTAGTCTGAATCAAAGCTAATGTTGGCCAAGTGAAACTATCCTACAACAATATTTGCTGATTGAGTAACATGGTCCAAAACAGGATATACTAATTGATTTCATGACTGTGTCTCTGTGTAATCACACACAGACCAACTCGCTTCATACTGAAATCTAGAAAACTAGAAAGAAGCCTTAAATTCCATTTGTGCAGTTGACACGCTTCCTAGATAAGGAATTTTGTTATTGTTGTTAATCAGACAAGCTTTATTCCTTTTCTGTCGTTTGTACTTGCAACATTGTGATTGTTAAGAAGGTAGGTCAGTTTTAGAAATCCCATAGGGGGCCAAACAGTCTTCTAATCAGGAACCCCACTGCAAATAATCATAGCCATTTGAGTACATCTTCACTAATGCAGCACTTGAGTGCTAGACATTTGCTGCAGATCCTTCACATGGCATTACAGATTCTCCCCAAAATAAAAAATCTCAATCAGGCTCCACAGGCAGTAGCGGAGCTTCATGTTCCAGCACCGGGGGGTGGAGAGCAGGCAGGGGTGGGGCTGGTGTACATCCTGGGGGTGTGACACACTGCCTGCATACGTGATGGCACCCTGCCAGGATCGTGCTGCCGGGGGCGGTGAGCTCCCCCCCCCACTCCTCTTCCTCTGCCAGTGTCCATAGGAGGCTTCAGACAACCCACACACATGTGTTGTTGTCCCTCACACCCCGCCCCAGCTTTTGAAGTTTGATTATTAGAAGCCAGTGCTGATTACAAATGATAAAATAATCACCAACATGATTCATTAATTGTATTTTTTACATCCTTAGCATTTGCAAGAGCTATAGATGTCAGGTGTACAAGGCAGAAAGCAGATCTAGCTCATTAAAATACTGCTAATCTGAATAGCCAATCATTTGTCTTTTAAAATACCATAGTAGAAGCAGTAATAAATTGAATTCAATAAGCTAATAGAATTCACATCAATCAATGAACCACAGTGTAATTAATACCCTAAATTTGGGATTTCTGTATAATTCACTGCATATTATCATTAGAGTTCAATAGGACTACTGAAAAGAAAGTGTTTCAAATTTAACTTCAAACATCTTTTTTTAAAAAAACCAAATAAAGTGACTTTCACTTTGTTGAATAACTCTTACACTGCTCCCAGCATAAGACATAATAACCTGGTTTACAAATAGCTTGCATTCAGAGCTAAAATCAGAACTTTGTCTCTTCTCCATTGCAACCTTTTCTAGCCTCAGGCTGTCTTGATGGAGATAGAGAATAAAGCATTCATTCTGTTTGGTAGTCAAGAACAAAGAAACACTGCACCCAGCATGGATGCCTGCCAATGAACATATGCATGGACCTGAAATACAATCCCTTTCACGTGACTGTGAGCTGATGATCTTGTGACTAAGCCACAGGGGTAAAGGTAAAGGTAAAGGGACCCCTGACCATTAGGTGCAGTCACAGACAACTCTGGGGTTACGCGCTCATATCACTCTATAGGCCGAGGGAGCCGGCATTTGTCCACAGACAGCTTCCGGGTCATGTGGCCAGCATGACTAAGCCACTTCTGGCAAACCAGAGCAGTGCATGGAAACACTGTTTACTTTCCCGCTGAAGCGGTACCTATTTATCTACTTGCACTGGCATGCTTTCAAACTGCCAGGTTGGCAGGAGCTGGGACCGAGCAACGAGAGCTCACCCTGCCACGGGGATTTGAACCGCTGACCTTCTGATCGGCAAGCCCTGGGCTCTGTGGTTTAGACCATAGCACCACCCGTGTCCCTAAGCCACAGGGATACAGGCCCATTAATGATGAACTAGGTAGGCTTTTCTCTGTCTTCATTGAAATTTTCAACCATCCTTCACAGTATACCATACAGACTCATTATATATGTCCCATTTCAATGTATATTAAACAATTATTCTAAACAGAGGCAACTTACAACAACATCAATTGACTAGACCTGACCCATTGACTGGCAGACCAGTGGCAATCCAACCAATCACCCTAGCAATGTTACCAGGCATGATCTCATTGAAAGCATGCATCAGCCTGTGTGAAGCTCAGGAATAGCAAAAGATTGGGTAGATGCCTGGTTCTTAAGAGGTCTTCTGCTATTTTGAGCTCCACTTATCTGGTTCTTAAGATATCTTAAGACACTCAGTCAATAAGGAGTCCTCTCCCTACCTTCAATTTGAGGCACCACCTGCTGAGATCACATCCTTCATATTTGAAAGGATTTCACTTTACTTAGTTGAATCAAATATGCAAATGCATTGATTAAATATTGACTCCCAAACAATTGCTGGGGGCTATAAGATCCTAGCTTTATATGCTGCAATCCCAAGTATATTTTTAAGGGACTAAGTCTCATGGAATACAAATAAATTTCTAAGTTAAAATGTTTAGGTTGCCATTATCCAAACCTATTTCTTTTCATCCATTTACCTTAGCTTTTTTTTAAAAAATCAGCCAAAAGCAGATAAAATGTTTTGATATAATTAACATACAGCCAGAAGTATTTGACATTCCAAGTGAATAGATGAACATCATAAATCATCACACAAGAATTTCTTTCAAAACAGGCTTTCCAGTTATTATGTTTTATGTGGAAACTGATATACAGTCAGCCATGCAGAGTAGTGCTAAAATATCACAGGGGCTTTCAAATGAATTATTTCAAGTCCATGGTGCATTCTAAATACCAGCATAATATCTCCAATTAAAATATGAAATAGAGGTTTTACAGTTCATATGCTACTCAGCTATCTTATGTACCAAAGCAGGCAGGATCAATACTAAGTGTAATCCCAAGTAATTTCAAGACACGCTAACCCAAATTGCAACTGGGGAACCTATAGCAGGAATAGGCAAACTTGGCCCTCCAGCTGTTTTGGGACTGCAACTCCCATCATCCCTAGTTAACAGGACCAGTAGTCAGGGATGATGGGAGTTCTAGTCCCAAAACATCTGGAGGGCCGAGTTTGCCTATGCCCTGACCTATAGTCTACCTTGAAGACAGGGAGGTCTACCAACACCTAGGGATCCTTACTAGATTCTGAAACTGCTAGACCCTGAAACGACCATCTATGCTATTGTGACAGAGACTGGCATGATGGACTCCTCGCTGCTAGCTCCCTGGCAGAAGATTGACACACTCAAGACATTCCTCCTCACCAGAGCTGACTTTGCATTTCGAGGATCAGCTGTCCAGAAAGTGGCCCTGAACAGAGCTGACCAAATACTCACAAACCTGCACATCCTGCAGTAACGAGGAACAGCAGTTCAAAAATTGGGAGTCTTCTGAGATGTTTCAGTCACCACCCTTGCCTTTTGCCTCCTCTCCTGCTCAGATAACGCCATAAAGACAACAGCACATGACACCCTAAGAGATGTTCAAAAAAGATTACCATGGACTCCACCAAATAAAATCTAGCCACCTGTCGTTGCTAGAAAATGAGTTTGGCCATGATAGTGATGACTTCCCTTTTCACCTGCCCCCAGAATGTGACATGCCACCTAAGTAAGCTTATTGGCCGCCAGTGGGCTTGGAACTGTGAAATAAAATCCTCTATTCACCTGCCAACACAGCCCATGGCATCTGCCAGTTCTTCACTTGCAGATGTCTTGAGAGCCCCCTGAAAGAGTTGGTAAAATATAAATATGTCTTCACAGTCAATAGCAAGCCAGACCAGGGAATGATGTTTGAAGTCACAGGACAATGGAATGCCAGCAACCACTACAGGCCACATGGATACTTCACATGCTTTGTCAACTACGGTAGCTTCTGTCAACTTTGTGCACCACTCCCACATGAGCTGATCTCAGGGTGCTTGCCTAATAAATTGGGGGTTGTCAATTTGAAACAGGCAAATGGTTGAGTAAAAAGTATCATTGCCACACATTTAAACCAAGTCTATTAGGAATTGGATTACTACTAAAAGTTCAGAGCCCTGATTGCCACTTGTATTAGAAGCACAGCTGCCAGCTTTCAACTACTGTGGTTCTTAAAAGTGAGAACAGAGTCTTGGGGAGGTGCATGCTATTAACTAGGTTAGCACCAATTAGGATTTCTGCAGATATCCATAAAATGTGTGAAACTACTTGAAATGATATCTTGGCTTCCAGTGGGTTGGACCAGAGTCACAAAACAGCTGGCCTGTCTATTAGACACTTTCCAGTTTTCTGCCAAGTAAGGATGGTTTCATTGGCACCTAGAGAGCTCTGTGGCAATAAGTTCCATGACTGGTATGATGAAACTTTTCCATTCGTTTTCTTAAAGTTGATGCCCATCCATTTCAGTGAATACTGTATTTTAAGGAGTTAGAAAGGGGATGTCGAGCTTCTGTCAGGGACCCTTACCCACATTGATGCCTTCCAGAGGTTTTGGACTAAAACTCGCAAAAAAATAGTCATGCTGGCTGGGGCTGGTGAGAACTGGAGACCCCAAAATCTGGGGACTGGAGCAATATCAGGTCATTGAAAACTGCTGAAAGGCTTTCTCATAGTGCAAAGCCAGTAGCATATTTCCAAAATGTCTTTTTAAATGTTCTTAATTATAAAGTGTGGGGTCTGTGTTGCAGTGGAGTAAGTGTGGGGAAAGAGTGCTCAGGACACTATTGGTGTTAGCTGTAGCTAGGGATGAGGGGAAAATTCAGTTCAGTTTACATTTAAAGGGGAACGTACCAAACTCGCACTTTTTGAAAAAAGTTGCAAACCAAATGAGCACGACTACTTCCTAACGATTAGCAAATGCCCCCTGCCAAAGCTTTGTGTCCAGTTCCCTAGATAAGTGCTGTGGTGGAAGCCTATGCTTTGCTATTCTTGCGTTTAGGATATTGCTAGGTGTTGCTGCTTCCTTACAAAAAAAAGAAGCAAAAGGGTAAAGATTAAAACTCCTGTTCCTTGAAATCACATAATATATATATTTCTCCTGGTGAAGATCGAGTTGCACCCTTGCCCAAGGATTAAATAGTATAGACCACCTATCCAGCCATATGTCAGACTTTACTACAGAAATGTGGCTATTTCTTTGACCCTTGAGGAAGTGTGGAACTAGAAACAAGTCAGGCAAAATAGATCTTTTGTTGTGTATTTTCTGACAACAGCTGTTTATGTCTTCTTTTGCTGCAAGTCACTTTACAGCTGTTTGACTCCCATTCTGTTTGGATGTTGTTGGGATAGCAATGATTCAAATACCTAAAAGCATCCTCAAAACCACAGAGCATTCTGGATAGTAGACATTTTCTTTCCCCATATGAGAGCAGTTCACACTGCCAGTGAACTAGGGTAATTTGATTTATGGGTTATTATTATTTATTATTTATTAAGTTTGTATATCGCCCTATACCTGCAGGTCTCAGGGCGGTTCACAAGATAAAATCGTAATTTAAAACATAAAATACATAATAAATATAAAAACAGAAGCAACTCAATAATCCCCCCCTCCACATTACCATGGTTGCATGGTAATGCTTGAAACACATTGGATCAATTGTTGTTTAATGATCTCATAATGCTCCTGTGAGCCACAACGTTGGTAACTTCAAGATTACCAGCTAACTAGTGTAATGAGCTCTGTGAAGGGCTGGCTGCCATTAAGGCTGCCCCAGAAGTTGTAAGTAGAATGAAACGCAGCTGCTAGCCTACTGGTTGGGTGTGCAGGCTCTCAATAAGCTGCCAAGCCAGGCTTAGGGTTTTTATGTTCACAGATAAACAATGTATTATTTATTTTATTTATTTGTTAATTTTGCATTCTACCCCTTATCCAAAGATTTCAGGGCAGTTCACAGCATAGAAATACAAACCAAACCACAAAGGAAGTAAACGAAGAACCAAAACAAAGCAAACCCACAACTCCCCCCCCCCCACAAACCCATTTTAAAGGACAATAAAATGTCAATCAGCCACAAAAAGGAAACGTCTTCGCCTGGCATCGAAAGATGTATCATGAAGGCAACTTAGGACCAGGTTAATTGAATGAACATATTCTCCCTTACTGACTTCCTAGATCACAGAGATTGGCTGGTGAGGTTCTCCTGGTTGTTCCCCAGCCAATGAAGATTTGCTTAGCAACAATCAGGGGGAGAGCCTAAATACTGACACTCTTCTCCTGAGCTTAGTTGAATGCCAACACTATCGACCCTCAGCTGTTTATAAAACACATCCAGCTTACAAGCATTTGCGGGCGGTTAATTTCTTTTCTTTTTTTCTGTTGCAATTTTAATGTTGGCATTTTAAAATTTGTGACTGTTGCAAAAGACAGTATTGAATTGTCTCAATAAACAAATGCACAGAGAAATATAACCGTACATAGAGAAGTCTACTTACATTTTCTGAGGACAGTCCTGTGATCTACATTTTTTCGCCAGGGCTTCTTTATAGATTGATCTTTGGAAAATTTAAGGGGAAACAAGCCCCATTCTAATTTTCCATATCAAGGTGGTGACAGAACTGCCTCAGAATCTATCCCTTTAATGCCAGTCATTATTGTGGAAGATGGTAGGTATGACTGGTATGCATACTGAACACTTAACACTTATCAGACGAAATGCGAATGCTGAAACATCCTCAACTGAAGGAAAATTTCATGCGAGGTTAATGAATTTTCTGATGAATAATCATCTACCTAAAAAGCTCCTTGAGTGCAATCTTTAATTCATAAGACCACAGACCTTTGCTGTATTATTAGCTTGACTTGAGTTTATCTTAAGTCAATTTATAGTTTCTAATCTCAGATTTACACTTTTTTTTTACTTCACCCAAAAATTTTACTTGCAGATTCCAAGCTTATCATATGTTCTGTCACTTTATCTTCTCAGAAAAGTTACATTTAGGCAATCCAAACCAGCTACGCCACAGATAACAAGCAGCAAGTGGTATTCACATTTTTCAAATTTATTCATGCAATCTCCCCACCACCACATGGATATCTTAACTTAGAATGGGCATGTCAACTCAGAATCTACCCTTTCTTCCCTTTGGGGGTCCCATAGCTTTGCTTCAGATTATTTTAATGTACACTTACAAAGCATGCAGCTTCACTTAATGCTTAAATGCACTTTCCAACTGTGGTAATGTCTCTCGCTTGCCTGGATGAAAGGGGTAGAGATCTATTTATAGAAAGCCTTGATTTTTGCATGGCTGGAGAGAAAAAAGCTCATTTTTTCCTTGAATCCTGCCCACTTTTTACCTCTTACTCTACACGCCCTCTGGCATGCGGCCCCCAAAAGATTGCCCATCAAGTAATGATGTTCTTAGGCTGAAAAACACCCCTGATGTAAGCACAGAACCAAGTCTGTGCAAGGCTGGAAAGCGCCTTAGCTGCATGTCCAAAGTCTTAAATACAAACTATTGTTAAAATGACAATAAAAGCATTTCAGGTTTTAGATGTAAGTTGTAATAACTGCTAACTGGAAAGTTTGGTAGCATGCAGTCTGGTGGAGGATAGAGTAGGGTCTGACCACCCTAGGGTTGCCACCAACGCTTGGGCAAAATACGGGACAAGTTGGGGGAGTGGGGATTAGGGAGAACACTGATGATCCCAAATCACCCCTTTGTGGAGGGAGTTCCCTGCATTCAGCCTCTGCCCCCCACACCTCCCCAGCCCTGCTCTTCCCCTCAACTAATGAAGATGGGCACTTCTATGTATAAATGCGCCAGAATCACCTACATAGGTAAGAATAGTCCTGGATTTGAATGCATTTATCTAGAATAACTTCTATCTCTTCATTATTGGGTGTAAAGCATCACTGGATGAAAGTTGCATTCGTGGCTTCCAATTTTGCCAAGTTATGGGGCTTTTTTTTTTTAAAAAAAAAGTTGAGCGCCTATGGCAGGCATCCCCAAACTCGGCCCTCCAGATGTTTTGGGGCTATGACTCCCATCATCCCTAGCTAACAAGACCAGTGGGCAGGGATTATGGGAATTGTAGTCCCAAAACATCTGGAGGGGCAAGTTTGGGGGTGCCTGGCCTATGGCTTCCAAAAAGGGAGGCTATATTATCTGTTTCCGATACAGAAGCATGTATCTCTGATGCCAGTAGAATTTTAAGTACACAGTGGAGAAGGAATTGTCTATTAATGACTTCTTCAGTCTAATAGAAGATAGCAGCAACAACTACCATCATCATTATATTTTCAGAACTTGGGAGTATGTTTTACAATTTAATAGCACATCTGTCTAGATCCCTAACACAGAATTTCACACATGAGCAGATCCTCGTTTTAAAATTGGCATGTGCAGTCCACGTCTTCCAGAAGCAAGCATAATTGTCACCAGCATTTTGAAATTGTCTCTCCAGTTCTTATTCGGCTTTGCTAATGAAAAGATTAGGCTTTATTGTCTTGCAATCAGATAAGCCATGTACAAAACTAATGTCAAGGATCTGACTCAGTGACTGAGAAAATCAGGGAGCAGAGCAGACAAAGTATGTAAACTACGCTAGATGAGAACTGGGAGTGAAACTATCCCCTTAGCAGATGGAAGCCGCACTAACCGACAGAAAGACAGCTAGTGCTAGTACATAATTCCCCTCATCATAATTGACGAGTACAAATTCTGTTGTTTTATTTCTGATCCATAAAGCTAGGTTCACAAAGAGGTGTGAGTTGTTTAAAATGCAAAACACAATTTAAAATGTCATGAATGCAAACATTGGGTTTTTTTTGTTTTGTTTTTAAAAAAGAATAACAGCAGCTGACCAACACCGTGAATAGATTCAACATACTTTCCATTTACAGCTGCGGCTTTAAATAAAAAGGCAAAACACAAATGGGCAAACTGACCTTTGGGGGCCTAAAAGAAATGATTGCCTAGACATAAGGGGGAGTTAGGCACATTGTTTTCAGTGAGAATCCTTGCACCTGAAATACAGCTGATGTGGAATCACAGTGAAGGTCAAATGTAGAGCAGCTGAGCATTGTCCAATTCCATCCAGGCACGGTTCACGGTTTAGATAGCATTAATTATATATAAATTTTCCTCTGGCATTTTGTAGTTTTTAGTCACCTCCCACTTCCTTCTTCTGGACTGTTTCTTCTTCTTTTTCAATCTTTGCCCTTAACCTGCCAAGCACCCAGAGCTTCCCCTGCCCTATAGGTGGTCTTTCAGGGAGGAAGACCCACCTCAGCTGTGTGGATTGGAGTCTTGTTCATTCGGCATGTCGGTGCCTCCTTACCATTTCTTCCCAATATGCTCTCCCACCTCCCCTCTCATCATTCTCCTGGCCACAAGCCCACTCCCATCACCAAAGTGGTGAGGCAAAGCCAAACAGTCCCCATGCAGGCAACTCCGGTTTAGCATACTTTTTGTATGTAAGGCAGCTGCTATGTCCAAGGACAACCCAATAGGATGGAAGAATTGTGGTGTGGGTTGTTTTTTTCTTGTTTACCCCACACCCTTTGTTTAGACAAGGAAAAATAAATGGGTACTTATTAAGTTCCTCTCAGTGGTGGTAGCAGCAGCAGTGGTGACATGAAGGGAGGGGAAGAGAAGAGAAGAATTCTTCCCTGGCTCAGATTTTTTATCCGAGCTGCATTTCATGAGTCTGCTTTTCATTTAAGGCAGGTTTTTTATTAGCCTCCAAAGTTCTTATCTGAACTTAGCTCAGGAGGAGCATCTCTAGTTAGTTTGATTTACATTTGGAACTCCATCTCAGAATGGATTGTTTCTTGTGGCCATCATTCTCAGCAGTTTGGCCAGAAATCTCTGCTGGATGATGAAATTATTATTAGTATTTATTATTATTATTATTATTATTGCTCTATGGTTATATTAATTGATCAAGGGCACAGCAAGCAAATTTGCATGGGATGACACTTGAACCGATCATGAGTCCTGTTTATTTTAATGGATTCTGCTCTTGAGAATCTTGCTTATCAAGTCATGCCTCATTACCTTGACAGAAATGTCACTCACACACTTACATTTACAGCCTCATTTTATTATTTTCCACACAGAAATGAAACTGGCAATTTTACAGACGATGAAGATATGGTTTGTAAAGCTGGAAATGCCTTGCCTTGGCCCTCCAACATACATTACTGAGAAGACACAGTCACTTTGTCTTCCTAGTATGTGAAATAGTTTCTGAGGAAAAGAGGGGATTTTCAAATGTCAACATAAAGAGGCTTTGGGGGGGGGGAAACATTTTGGTCGCTGCAGCTTTAGTTTCCATTTGTACTTTTATTGCCTCCAAAAATATTCCAGACAGACCCAATGTGATAAAAATTCTTTGAGTTTCAAGATGACAACCTTTCTCCTCCAAGGCAAAAAAAGAAAAGAAAAAGTAAGTTTTCTTGTAGTGGTATATATACAGGACACAGTTTCTTCTTCTTCTTCTTCTTCTTCTTCTTCTTCTTCTTCTTCTTCTTCTTCTTCTTCTTCTTCTTCTTACATCCTGTTGAATACAGTAGAAAGGAGGGTTCCGGTTTCCGCCTGCAGGAATGGCGGACCTGTTTTCCATCTCTCTGACCTTCGTAAGGAATTTGGCGGTTGCTAGGGGAGTAAATGGCAACCCCCTACCCTCTCCGGGGGTTACGGAGAGGGGCCGCTGGCCCGCGATGCCCCCAGACCCACTCCGACTGTTTTTGGAGTGGGGGGAGCTTGGGCTGAGCACTTACGACGGCCAGGACTCCCGGACGCTAATCTGCATGGCGGGGATTTCCATGGTTAAAGAAGATAATTAGGCTTAAATCTATGGACATACTTCAGAAGGAGGGGAAGAAGCGCTGTTTACTGCTGAGAATTTTATGCTGCTGAGCGAGAGGAGTCAAAGAATGTACGGCATCTGGAAGAAGGATTGATGGGGACGGAGCGATAAGGGAAGCAAGTTTTTATTTTTTCTTCATATTGTTGCCTCGTATCTTCCCGGACGCGATGTCCTGGCTTGTTTGGAGTGAAAGAGAAGCAAAAGACTGTGTGAGTTGAACTTTATAGCTGTTGTTACTGAGCATATTTCTTAAAGATGTGAAGTTGCCGATGAGAAAAGCCCCCCCCTAGTCAGACGGAAGGAGTTCTGGACGCGTTCGGAGGATTTATGAGCTGTGACGCACTTTAAATTGGAGCAGCGACCTGAAGCTAAGTTCAGCTATAGGGCAAGGAGATCCATTAATTTACCAAGAGTTCATGGTTGGATGTTTGGGTCTCCTGCCTGAAAAAGCTGTAAATTCTATAAAGATAAATAAATCGTAAATCTTCATGGCTATGAGAGAAAATGAAAGTGATTTGAGCCTTTTAAGATGGCGCTGCTACTCCGTCGCAACAGGGAGCTCCACTAAGAAGATTTATGGGGAGGCTGGACTGATTAACTCACACAGGAGAAAGAACATCTGTGAAACTTCGTTTGACATTTATCTCAGCAGCTGGAACAATTGGATGAAAGTGGAAAACATCTAGGTGACTGTAAGGGGAAGATTTGGAATATTATGAGCTTGGAGGACGATTTGAACTTTAGAAATAAGACGGCAGTGGACAGTTGCGAGGAATTCCCAATTTCTTGAAGCATGGGAACCCAAAAATAAATTATTTAGATGATTTGGCATAACATTCGGTTTGATTGATATATATATGTGTATAATTTGAAATATTGAATGTGATATAATTGGTTTTAATTGGAAAATTAATAAAAATATTTTAAAAAAAAAAAAAAGAATACAGTAGAAAGGAGATGAGTTGCAATCCTACCTCGGGAATATTTAAAGATGATACACTTTTAAGGTTTTGCAAGAATACCAGCATTATACAGGAAATAATACAAGTGACCTTGTTGGATACTAATACATGCCCCAGAATCATGTGTTTAACTCAACCAAGCTACTCCCCAGTTCTCAGAACTTCTGCTACTGTTAAGAGCACTACTTTCAATACTGAGAGGGTCCTGCTGCTTCCATGGAGACTGTTGCAAATATCCTTCTGTTGTCATTGCTGACTGTTCCAGTTTTTGTCCAGGCTTCCTTCCCTGTGGTGGCACTTCAGATTGGTTTTTGTTAACTATGTAGTTTTGATAGTAACTATTACAGATAACTGGGATTGTTGTTGTTGTTGTTTGGTTTTTTTTGGGGGGGAGGTGTTACAGTTAATAAAAAGTCACCCCCACAAAAAACACCAGATGAGAAAACACAAATACAGTCAAGTTTACAATTTGTAAGCACACTTAAAATTTGGTGCCTTATACCGCCATATCCTAATTGCAAGATTTGGTCTTCATTTTTGCTAACTGTGCGAGGTCTACCAAGCACCTAGCTTACACTGTTGGTATTGTAAGGTGGATGAATTTCCTGTCAATAATTTGGTTCTGTGATTCTGGGAAGCCAAGCCCTGGTATTTCCCTTATAACACCTCCAGCAATGAGGTGTGTTGCTTGTGTGTATGTATGCACATCTCTTCCAGAAGGGAAATGGCTTTCCTGAGTTTATCTTTGTACCAAAATGTAAAATGTTCTTTCAATACAAACTTCAATCTGCTCGTTCACAATTACTCATCTGGAATGATATTCACAGTCACTCCATCAGACAGAATATCCATTTGATCCATGCAAATGCCTAATGAGTACAGGGCATCGACACTTCCCACTTTTCCCACTCTGTAATCACTCTGATGCTTAATTTAACCATTAAACAAAACCCAAGTGCATGCAAATGATGAAATGTTTTTAGATCATTTAATATATTACAACATTGTGATAGGCTATTAAAGGGGATAATCCATCAGGGCCAGCAGATTCTTGTATATAGCCTTTTAATTTGAGAATATATTATTCACTGAGCCCCAAAAGTTATCTTTTTAACAGCCTTTCAAGGTTTTATGTAAGCGTTCCGAACCTGGTGCCCTCCAGAAATTTTGGACCACAACTCCCATCAGCTCCATCCAGCTGGCACCAGGTTGTGGGAGGTTGTTTTGTTATATCAAATCTGATTCTAGCTTACATAAAAAGTGGGGGAGATTCCAAGGGAGGATTCTACTTTTAGGAACGCAGCAATGCTACTGAGAGATGCTCCCATAAATTAGAGTGCGGATAAATTGTTAGGGTTCAGGTGGCAAGATGTCTTGAGCCAAATAGGTTGCACTCTTGGTGCATACTCACTTTATAGAGGGAGAGATTGGTTGGCTTCTTTTCAAATATCACTAGATGGAAACCCAAGGTAGAATTAGATGGTGTAACAAAGTTCCCAAAATAAGTTACATGGATAATTCTGGGAATCATCAAAAGAATGCATTGGGACCCAACTTTGCAGTTATTTTAATTAAATTTCCTAAAGATAGCACCGAAGAGGTCAAGTATCGAGACATTTAATTACAATATCCGCCCACCTATACCTGTGATAAAACGTAGCTTTAAAGGTCGCCACGGAAATTACAGAGGAGTCGGCTGAATACAATAGCTTGCAAATGGCACTAATGAAAGATTCAATCTGCTTGAAGACAGGAGGTTATGCACAGACATCTGCTCGTGTATCTCTCCTTTCTGTTAACATGCAAAATACAAGGGATGTAGGGGGCTGCAATATTTCTTGGGTATTTTATATAAAAAGCAATTTATCTCAGAATCAAAGATCACTGTACTTGAACGCATCAGCTTTCCGTCAGCTCTAACAAATGCTAATCTTCAGTCAGTTTGATGCAAACAATAATGTTAGCTTAATGCCACAATGAGTGGCTGAAATAAGTTCTTTTGTGAGCCCTGTTCCCTTTGGTGATGTCCATGTCAATGCAAAAATGTAGAAGGTGGGGCCAGCAGACTGAGCATTGTCACAAGCAAGACTAACTGTCTGGCAAGTTCTACTGAATTAACAGGCTTGGATGGCAGAGGTGTGCTGTGTTCCCCAAAGTGGGGAAACCATATTAGATTGTTACAATGATCTGATTCACTACATACTCTATTCTCAACAGAGAGACCAAAGGCTTCTCCTCTCTACTGTCTTTTTTAATATTTGAAAACTATGTCACCTTATTTATCTTGCTCTCCCTAGGCTAAACATATGCAATTCCATGTCTTTTCTCAAAGAATTTTCCATCTTAGCTTTTTAACAACTGTGTTGCTTCATCCTTCCCAGTTTATCAACATTGTTCTGTATTCCAGCACTGAGGAGCATTGCACTATAGTTTTCTACACCTCTGAAACAATGCTCAGGTTATTTGGGGCCAGGGAAACTGTCATCCTGTTTTAACTCAACAGGTGATTGCCATACCTGCCAAGTCTCTCGCGGAGAAATCCGGGATCGGCAGCCGTGCGACACTGGAAGTTGCGTAGATGCAACTTCCGGTGTCGCTTTGCCCATCTATGGGCACTGAAAATGGCCGGCGCCGGAAGTCGCATCTACGCATGTCCGGAAGTGTGTAGATGCAACTTCCGGTGCCGGCACCAGAAGATGGGGAAAGCAACACCGGAAGTTGCGTCTGCGCACTTCCGGACATGCATAGATGCGACTTCCGGCGACGACATTTTCTGGTGCCCATAGATGGGCAAAGCAGCACCAGAAAAATGGCCACCGACAGGAGCCAAAATAAGGGATATTAACAGGAGAGGAGCTGAAACGGGAGACCGCCGGGAAACGACAAGGAAAAATGGGGGTTTCCCAGGAAATACGGGGTAATTGGCAGCTATGGTGATTGCCTCTCAGTGGTGGCCTACAGTTTAGTGTGGAACTTATGCCACTCAGGTAATAAACCTTTATTGCACCCTTAAATACATAGAAAATGTAAAATTCCGAATGACTTTATTTCTGATTTGTTTTTTAAAGTTCTTTTTCTTTCCTGTTTTTTTTTATAAAAAATGTAGGCTAATAGTGGCAAGTAATTGTATTAAGTTGTATAAATCTGTAAATGTTGCAAATATTGTATGGTTTTTTGGAAAGTGCCAGGAGACAAGTGAGCACTATATACACAAATTATCACTGTTTATCATTTTTATTATTGACATTCATATGTATTTATTTGACCTTGAGATAAATGTGGCATGTTAGAAAGTGCCTAATGTCATTTTACATACAATGCTGCTTAGAAAAATAAAGATATAAAACGAGAAAGACAGAAGAAGAAAATCTGTGCATAGAGCATGTGTGTGATCGTGGCTGAGACCGAATGAAAATGATAATGTTACACATCTAACTGAGAGGTGGGGATAGTGCTTTTTTCTGGGGGTACGCAGGGGTACGCATACCCCTAAAAAAATTGTGAATCTAAATTTGACCTCATTGAGGGGCAGTATTTCAATATGAGTAGGAAAATGAAAGTACCCCTAAACATTTTTATTTATTTATTTTAGGGGGGAAAGCACTGGGGTAGGGAAGGTTGTATCTGTCAATTTCAGTTTCCTTCTGTTTCTCATTTTTCCAGTTTTAAGTTCAGTCCTTCACATTTCTACATCAGATTGTAGATTTTTTAAAATAAGATCTCATGAAAAATTGCCAGTGTTTTAGTGCAAATTTCTCCTAAGGTACCAATTTTGTGTACGCATTTTGGCCTAACATATACAATTTTGCAAAGCATTTTCCCCAAATACAACACATTTTTAAAATCTTGTTGTTTACTAATATGTGCATTTTTAATGCATATTTTACCCTAACATATGCATTTTTGTACACATTATTGGTTAGAGAACTGCATTGCAAAATTCAGAGAAGTACGGATTTGAAAGAATGTCGGTTTTTTAGTTCACCTGACCATTGGGAAAGTATGAATCAGGTAGGTTTGTCTTTAAACATGAAATGAATCTAATTTCTCTCCCACCTGTGCTGGTAGGCGATCCACAATGTCGCTCTGCAACATTAGCTCTGTTTCATTCCAACTAATTTTCCCAGAGGGGGTTTTCAGTTGTCAAGGTTTGAAGAGGTATGATTATCAAAACAAATCTCACTTCAAACATAGGGCACTTCAGGGAAACTCCTTCTCCCACATCAATCTCACACTTGTACAAGAACTTCTAAATATTGTAAGTGGGAATTAATTCATTTGGCCACATTTGCAAACACCTCTTTTCCTACCGAATGAGCAGCATAACAGTTCAAAATGTCATGCTCTCTCTGCTTCGGTGACTCACTCCGCCCCGTGTTTTATTTCCCACTTGAGGCATGGTGTAAATGTTTTATGAGGCTTAGGTTTCTGGATTTCAGCACCATTGACCTGTGTGACAAGGGTAGTCTCAGAATTAAAGGTTGAATGAACAGATGAGTGACTGAGCCATCAGGCTTTGCTGGAATTATTTGCATCTTGATGACACAGAAGAAGGTCACAAGGTCATGTTTGAAGGCTAGAAGGCAAAGGGGGCAACTGAGTGCATAATCCTAAGTATATTTACTCAGAAGTAAATATGGGCATAGAAATGGGACTTCTCTGTGATGAGCACTACTCTTTGGAAGGAGGTAACCACAGTAAGATGCTTCCAGAGACTCTTAAAAGCTCAGGTTTGGCATTGTTTATTGTTTACTGTTGATTTCATTTAGATTTTTTATGTTTCTTAACATTTCATTGCTAAAATTTTCTGTTATTCTGTTAACCACTTTGGGATACTTGGATGAGAAGCAGTCCATAAATAAGTTCTATAGATAAAAGTGCCACTCAGCTCAAGGAGATTTGATCCCTAGGAGTTGTTGTTGTTGTTGTTGTTGTTGTTGTTGTTGTTGTATTGAGCACCTTCTAAACAACCATCCCAATATCCTCAGAGGAGAGGTTATGTTAAGTAATATGTTTGAATGTGTAAGTTTATATCTAGAGTCAATGGATAAAACAAACACCATTAGATGTACTGCTGGATAAGTGTTAAATGGTTTTTGTATTTGTTTAAAAATGATAAAAGAGTCCTGTTTACTTCTGAGTAGAAATGGTTATGATTTCACTGTAATTTAGTTTCCTGTAGTCCCCCATGAATTAATTGGATTTTAGTACAGCCGTACCTTGGAAGTCGAACGGAATCCGTTCTGGAAGTCTGTTCAACTTCCAAAAGATTTGGAAACCAAACTGTGGCTTCTGATTGGTTGTAATAAGCTCCTGCAGCCAATTGGAAGCCGTGGAAGCCCCATCGGACGTTTGGGTTCCAAAGAATGTTTGCAAACCAGAACACTCACTTCCAGGTTTGTGGCATTCGGGAGCCAAAACATCCGAGTACCAAGGCTTTCGGAATCCAAGGTACTACTGTATTGTCAAAACTAACTTATCCCAATGATTTCAGTGGGAGCCTAGTGCAACTAACTTTAGCCTGAATCCAACCCAGAAGCTTTTGCCTCATTTCGAATTTCACCTGACATTTACAGATGCAGTATGAATCAAACATTCTCCCTTACTCGTGAACAGTGTTTTTGCACACTGTGCTGCTATCTGTATGTGGCAATTGATACCAAAATTGATAAAGAGCAACAGTGAATGAGAAAAGTAGTCTCCTGGCAATGGAAAATATCCTTCCCAATTACAATAAGTTTTCAAGAAAACATCTATTTTTGAATGATGGAGCAAGATGTTGAACACACAACAGTTTCCTTTCATATTTAATGCTAGCAGTGTCATTCCACAGCTTGCAAGAGCAGTGCTAGGAAATTCATTTGAACTAATTCTTTGCTAGCGATGGGCAGGGCAATGAAGTAGATTTGGCAGGGGGTGAGTGGAGGAGTGTGAACTAAGTTAGGAATTCCAAGCAGTGCTGTGCCCAAACTTGCCCTCTGATTTCTCAAAAATAGTCTTCACCATTTTTCTGCTTCAGACAGCATCTTAAAAATCAGAGACATCACCTTGCTGACAAAGGTCTGTATAATTAAAGCTATGGTTTTCCCAACAGTGATGTATGGAAGTGAGAGCTGGACCATAAAGAAGGCTGATCGCCGAAGAATTGATGCTTTTGAATTATGGTGCTGGAGGAGACTCTTGAGAGTCCCATGGACTGCAAGATCAAACCTATCCATTCTGAAGGAAATCAGCCCTGAGTACTCACTGGAGGGACAGATCGTGAAGCTGAGGCTCCAATACTTTGGCCACCTCATGAGAAGAGAAGACTCCCTGGAAAAGACCCTGATGTTGGGAAAGATTGAGGGCACTAGGAGAAGGGGGACGACAGAGGACGAGATGGTTGGACAGTGTTCTCGAAGCCACCAATATGAGTTTGACCAAACTGTAGGAGGCAGTGGAAGACAGGAGTGCCTGGCGTGCTCTGGGCCAAGGGGTCACGAAGAGTTGGACACGGCTAAATGACTGAACAAGAAGAACAACAAGTGTGCTTCAGAAATCCTTTATACATTCAGTGAGTGTGGGATTAGGTTAAGTTGCTCTAGCTGAGGATGGTGTGTGTGCTTCCCCATTAAACATCCCTCAAACACTTTGCAGCCTCCCTGCCTCTTAAAGAAATGCTACGGGAATTATATCATGATAGGTTTGGCTCCGAAGGGTCCCAGAATGCCCTGGAATTTGGACAAAGCACCCCCCCTTTTCTTTTTGCTTGTATGCAATATTTAGCAGCTTGAAATGATTCTGGTACATTCAGTTTAGCCATTCCTGTTGTTATCTTGAGATGGCTTGCCTTGATACAAGCCACTGGCTGTCACTACTGGTAGTTGAGATTATCAGCTCCCCCCAGGGAGCTCTTCTGCTCTTCTCATCTTCAGTGCACTGTAGTAAAGTCTTAGGGAATGACTTAAAACAGTCACACTTTACTTTAATGGTACATTAAATTAATGTTGAATTACAGCAAATCTCTTACGGAAGTATGTATGATATCCACATTAATTCCAAATGAATTCATTATGATTAGTGCAATTACCATGAATGCCAATGAGTTAAGAAGGACATGACACTTTGAAAAAATGTTGCCATTAAAACTTAAAGAACACATTGGGTGGAATACATTTTCCAAGCTATTTCTGAGCTTTAGCTTTTAGTTCAGACTGATTAATATGCATCGTGGAGATATATGAATATTTTAAACACCGTGCAACCCTCACTCCGCAGAAATGCTTCATAATGGCTTTGACATTACATTACAGCTTTCTAAACTTACCCAAACAAGGATACACTGGTTGCATTCCACACTGCTCTTTTCTATTATATGTGTTGAGTACAGAGATTAGGGTAGACATTAAGATCCCATGCCCTTGTCATCTAGCATTCCCTGAGACACTGATGAGGATGACTGTCTTAGTTGCTACTCTCTGAAGGCCTGGTACATACAGCTTTCCGCACTCTTTAGTGAAAGTCACAAATGTCTAGATGCACTCTCTTGCTTGCCTGCAGAGTATTGTGTTGCCATGTCCACAACACCCCTCTTTGGTATATGCTTCCTGGGAGGTTATCCATGAGGGAACGTGACTCTTGGGCTGAAAAGGGTTCCCTGCCCTGCTGTTGAATACAGTAACACCTCTGGGATTAATCTCTTGTCTCTCTCTCCCCCCTCTCTCTCTCTCACACACACACATGTTTGATAGTTCTAAAAGCAAATTATATTAAAAGTATTGTTTCATTCAGAATTGTTCTTCTGTGTCACTGCTGTATCACACTGTGTTCATATAAAAAGATATTGGCTGTTGTTACCTCTATAAACAGGTGAAATGTTGCTCCCCTTTAAAGATTTGGTTCCTCTTTCAAAAGGGACACCTGTAGCTCTGCTCCTTCCTTGCCTAGTTGTATTCTTAGGAACTGGGGGGAAATAATGGAAGGGAAATGGAAGGGAATAAAAGGTTGGGGTGACCTCCAGGTGTCATTGGGCTACAACTCTGATCAACCTTAGCCAGTATGACCCCATGGCCAGGGATCATGGGACTTGTACTCTGGCAGCATCTGAAGAGCATCCCTGTCCTGAGGCTTTATGGCAGACACTTATGCGTGCATAAGGTCTCAGGTTCAATTTCCATTTGAAAATGTTATCTCTGAGCAGAATGGGAAATATACCTTCCTGAGACCTTGGAGACTCTTTGCCAGTCAGAGTAGATGGATTATCAGTATGAAAGACAGCTTCAAGGACAGCCTTACCACTAAGCAAAGAAAATCAGCCTGCCTCAAGAGACAGTTTTGCAGATAATATAAATGGACAGCAAATGAACTTGCATTGACCTTGTTTTATGGTAAGGTTTCTGGTAGCTCCAGTGGAGAGCTTTCCTTTTGCCCTATGCTGATTGGATTACTGATCATCCTGAGTGAGCTGTGATATGCTAGGTGGGCATATCATCTGACTACCCATGCCAGTCTCTAGGAGCATAAGAAATATAATTACAGTTATGGCAAACACCCATTTAAAGAAATTTCAGGCATCAAATAATGTGAGTTTTGATTAATTAATTGATTAATTTTGCTGGTGAGAAACACACATTCTTCCAAGGTGGGTAAATAGATCCTAACTGTGCTTCCATAAATGGAAGGGATCAAGATCTAACAGGATTCTGCTAGCAATTTCTGCCAATGTCCTCCTCCAACTGCAGCCATCAGCTCTGATTTTACTGCAATCCCAGAAAGCAGGGTGCACAAATTGCAAGGAATTAGTTTTTTTAAAAAATGCATTTCCCCTTTTGTTGGCAGGAGCACCACAAGGAGCAAGTTCAAGATCCAAGATATATGTGTGTGTGGTTTGGGATGATGCACAAATCTGTTGCATCAGGTATCATCTTAGAAGATTTCCCTCTTCTTGTTCACATTGGATGGAATGGCTCTTTCTGTCCTGCCATCTTTATTTATTTATTTATTTATTTATTTATTTATTTATTTATTTATTTATTTGCAATAACTAGCAAGAAAATGAATTTTAAACATTAATTGGGGCACCTTTTTAAGCCAATCAATATTTTTTTACATTGATAAACCCATTAATAAAGTGATTAATGCACTTATTTAAAAAATTGGCTCCAGCTATAACCATCCTCAGCAGACTCGTCTTATTAGGGAGTACATAACGGCCTACTTCCTTTAATGGCCTGTCCTTCCATGGCCTGTTTAATCCCGGCTATCAAAGTCTGCCTCTCTGTAAACTTCCTCCCAAAATTAACTCTCAGCAGCGCATTGAAATCAATCAGTGAATGAATGCTTGATAATGGTGGAACTCCCAAGATGTTGCTTAGATCACTGTGGTGCTCGTCGATGAAAGAAGGTCAGAAACAACTGGTTTAAACCTATTTATTCCCTGTCACTTCAAATGGATTAAACGGGCTTAAGCAGAAGTATTTTGGTTTAATTGGTCTGCGAGCTGAGCTGTAAATTTAGCCAAAACAACCACAGAATATTTATAATTGCATTTGTTCACAATCTTGCTGTCTAAACATTTTATTCTCTGAGCTTCACCTCTGCTGTTTCTACAAATCTGACCATAGATTTTAAACACTGCATGGCAGAGCCCTATCTCCTAATTAAGTTTGCAATGTGCACATTAATTGTGCTATGAAAATAATATTGATCCCCCCCTATTAGGAAAATGAGTGTACTGGTTGGGAGTGTGCTGAGTACTCAGATGGGTAGAGAATCTGCATACATAAAACAAGCAGGCCCCAGCAATATTTTTAGAGAAGACACAGCTTCCTACTCTGCAAAAAAACAAACTACAGTACTAGAGGATGAGGGTTGGTAAATACACACACTAAGCTCATGCTGACAGTTCCCAGCATTCCCCATATCTCCTAACTTGAACCTCTTGCTTAAATTGCGGTTTTAACTCCTTTAATTGTTATACACTTTTAATTGGCTTGTTTTATTGTACAATTTTTATTGCAAATGTTTATTTTTTATGTTTTGATTAAACTGTTGTATTATGTATCTTAATTATATGTGTTTTGCCATTGACATTGTACTTCTAAACTACTTAGAAGTCATCATGGTGGTATATAAAGTAATCAAATAACAAATTTACATATGGACAATTTTTTATGTATAGAAAGCTTCCAAATCAGAACTATTGGATCCAGTTTTAGTCATGTTCAGAATAGTCTCGTTGAAGCGAATCAGAGCTAAGTAAGTCATGACTTGAGTGCCACTTTTTTAAAAAACAAACAATATTGATTTTCAAAATGTACATTACATAAATAAAAACAAAACAATGTGTAACATTGATGGATAAATAAAACTTCAGTACATATTATATATTCATTGTCTGAGTCTTTATTTACCTCCCCCCTCCCCTCCCAGTACTGTCTCTCCCACTACTTCTCAGCCTTCACTATACTATGCAATAAATTTTCTATTTTCGTCTACACACTATAACTTTTTTGATTTGTTGCGTAGTTGTGGTCCTCCTTGATTCTTTCTTAATCTTCAATTTCTTTTCTTTTCTTTCTCTAGCCCCCCCCCCTTCTATCTCTCATTTATTCTGGAAAGAGATTGGGCTTTTCCACCTGGCACTTAATATGTTCTATAAACAAAAGATAGATGTCTAGTGATATTAAGCCAAAAGATAGGTGTCTAGTGAGTTATGCCACAGCAGCAGCTAGGTTATTAATAGTGAAGGATTGGAAGTCCCAAAAGATACCGAATAAGGAGGATTGGCAAACCAAATTATTGATGTATTACAATATGGCAGTAAAATATGAGGAAGTTAAAGGGATAAAGAAAGAAGAAAGTGGGGGGGGGGAATGGAAATTGTTTATAGAGTGCCACTTATTTTGATGGGTCTTCTCAAAACATTTGTATATACTTACTTACTTACTTACTTACTTACTTACTTACTTACTTACTTTATTTATATACCACTGAATCATTAGCCTTTCTAAGTGATCTACAAAAGAATATACCATACAGAGACTAAAGCAATAAAAAATCATCTTAGAACATAAGCCTGAACACTACCTTAAAATGCTTGCTGAAATAAGAAAGCCATTGTCATGCGCCTGAGGCTCAGCAAGGCGGATGCCTCTCTCTTCTTGGTTGGGAGGGAGTTCTACCAAGTTGGGTCCACAACACTGAATGCACAGCTTCTAGTTGCATGACCAACAGCATAGTTCTAATTGTGCCTATTCAGACAGAAGTCCTATTTATTGCAGTGGAACTTGCTACCAGTACTGCAGCCTTAGTCTGGATCCAACCAAACCCCCCCTCCAGCCAATGGGGGCCAGGTAGAGGGAGGGAGAGGTGTGGTGGGAAAGCCCCACTGCACAAACAGAGGTCCTTGCACAGGGATTCCACTGATGGGGTTTATTAGGTGAATCCCACCCATTATGTTTAATATCTACCTGAGTTCTGATTTTTAACTCTTTGCTTTAGAGGCTCCCCTTACTTTAGAGGCTCCAAAGCAAAAGTATGGTAAAGAAAGATGAACAAAAATGCAGTGCTTCTCCCCCCCTGGGGTTATGCAGAGGTACGCATACCCTTAAACAGTTTGTGAATCTAAGTTTGGCCTCATTGAAGAGCAGTATTTCAATATGAGTAGGAAAATGAGAGTACCCATGATTTTTTTTCAAGAAAAATGCACTGCAAAAATGTATATTTACAACATTTGCTCTTTCCCGATTCACAATATAAGAGCAGCAACACAGTTGTTTTGCAATAAAGAAACAACTGTCAAGTGGAGGGGGGATTTCATACTTTGAAATGTGCAAGAAGATGATATTTATTTTATGGTATATTTTGGTGATCTATTGTCCTAATTCAACTGCTTTTATCATGACATATGAAGCAAATAGATCTTTTAAAACTATTTTTAAAGAACAATGCACTTTGAAAACAGTTTTAGGGAATCAATTTGCTTTACGAATTAATATAATAGAACAGGAGTGAGGACAAAGGATAGGAAAAGCATCTGATGAATCTCATTTTCTGTATTGATTTCTAGAGACTGTATATTCAAAATGGGCACAGACAGATTTAAACTGTAACACTTACTAGCGAGTAAACGTGGTTGAAGACCAGACTTACTTCAGAAGACTCTGAATGGACATACACAGGATTGCACTTACAGACTGCAACCCATTGAAATCAATGGAGCTTGCTTCAGAATGGGATTGTGCTGCAAAACCCCCAGCTGAAAGGGGTTTTGGGGTGAGATTCAGTCACATACAAAGAACTTTGTGGAACAAACCAAGGACCCCAGCTCCTGGGGGCGAGGCACTGTGGGGGCCCCAACCTTTTATTGTTAGGGGGCCAGTCCCCCTCAATGTTCAGAGGGTTCCCTCCCACACAATGTCAGGACATTGTGTACGGCCCCCTCAATCCTCCAAAGAAGGTGGCACCTCTGTGCAGGACTGAATTTGGAAGGCTCTAGTATGTGAAACTGCCTTACATTGAGCTAGACCATTGGCTCACCTTGTCCAATACTGTCTAGTTTGACTGGCATCTGTATTCCCTAGTCTTCTACCTACAATCCTTTCAACTGGAGGTGCCAGGGACTGATCTTAGGATCCTCTGCATGCAAAGCATGCACTCTGTTAAATGACCATATGAATATTAATGAATATGAATGTGGTTGTTATGAATATAGCTATGATTTTATCTCAGAATGGAGTCACCTGTCTGTCAAAGTCAGTCAGAATGGAATACTTAATTTGCCAAAATATCATTAGTATGAATAGTATTGTAGTTGTGAAACTATTAAGCAAGTATTAAAATTTATATCTTCTTGTAACTCTACACTATATTACAGAAGATCATTTGCGGCCAATGAATGACCACATTTTAGAAAGGAAGGGGAAGTTGAAAATGACATGATAGCAGCCCCCCCCCCTTAAGCCACAAACACTAATGATGAACATTAGACTCAAGCTATCTAATAACATTTCATGGTCAATTCTGCTCTATAATTGCATTTTCTCTCTCTCTTTCAGTTAACAGCCTTGTCCTAGGTGTGCTTAATGAGAACTTATATATGATTCCATTGCAACCTTTGTGGAATAAGAGCTGTTTCACAATAGCAAGTTCCCACATTACTCTTCTATATCGCAAACATATTGGTGAAGTGACGCAGGTGCGGTCAGGGCTTATCTGTGCTGTCCTTCCCATTTGATTCGCACAAAACTGTTCGGGAAGGATCTTGTAATATACAAATGGCTTCCATGCCACAAAGGTAGCTTTTAAACTGCATCAAGACCCCTGAAAAAAATCCAAATCTTTACAATATGCGAGGGAGAGGGCTGAGAGAGCGAGAGCTTTTAACACAAAATACAGTTTAAAGATGTACTGTATCTCAGTGTACACATTGCTAAACATATCCTATTCTAAAATGCACATTTTTGCACATTTTGGAACTGAAACCCCTGCTGAGAAATTCAGAGAAGGGCAAAATCCAAATAATAGTTACATTGCAATCTGTTTATTAGTACAGAAGGTGTTAATTAGCCTGGTTTACTTAAAAATGTGGAACCACTGAGATTCCCCTCCATCCCTACAGCTGATAAGTATCAATGTGAAAGCAGTCAAGAGAGAAGGCCATCTGAACTTTATGAGACAAGCTTTCTAAAATGCTAGTCTGGTGGTGTGTGAGTGTGTGTCACCAGATTTTTATCCCACTTAATCAATACAACCCTCAAAGCACTTTACATAAGGCATATAAAATATTCCTATGAAAAAATACTGATAAAATCAAGCTTTTAGAAAAATCATCAAAAATAATGAAAACCAGCAATTTAGAAACAAACATACATAAGAAAATTACATGTCTGGGTATGCTTGCTAAAACAAAACAAAAAAATTATAGTAGGCACTAGAAACAATACTGCACGGATGCCTGCCTAATATCAACGGACAAGGAGTTCCATAGAGTGAGTGCTGCCAAGAAGAAGAAGAAGAAGAAGAAGAAGAAGAAGAAGAAGAAGAAGAAGAAGAAGAAGAAGAAGAAGAGGAGGAGGAGGAGGAGGAGGAGGAGGAGGAGGAGGAGGAGGAGGAGGAGGAGTTTGGATTTGATATCCCGCTTTATCACTACCCGAAGGAGTCTCAAAGCGGCTAACATTCTCCTTTCCCTTCGTCCCCCACAACAAACACTCTGTGAGGTGAGTGGGGCTGAAGGATCAGTGCCTTGCAAGCACAGAACAAACATATGACACTTGTAGAAGTGCACAGATTGAAGTGTCCAAGTGGGTACATGTGGACTAAGATGATATTCCAACTAAACTGATTCCAAGTTACTGAGGGTTTCATACACAAATGGTGACACCTTGAATTTTACCCATTAACTAATTGGTAGTCAATGCAGATTTCTCTGACATGGCCTCACGCCTGTCATCAATAGTGCTGCATAATTTTTTTACTTCCTGTAAATTCTGGACCATGCACAAGGGAAGCTGTGTTTCTATGACAAGTAACCATAGATTATTGGCTTTGCCATCTATGATTTTTTTATTTAAAAAAAACCATTTTAAAGCCATCTATATAGCGGCCATCACCACATCTTGAGGCACATGATTGATGGGAGGATGTTTCTAAAATGCACCTCAAATGAAATCTCACCCCCTGCAGATTTTGGAGTTCCAGACTACTTGGTTTTGTTTCTGAACTGTAACTGATGAATTAGTTTTTCTCAGTTGTGGCTCTTTTGTATCAGAGTTTTGTACAGAGAACCTGTTGACTCAACTAGAAAGGATGCTCACCCAAGAAAATGCTGTGCCATCAGGAGGTCCATTCACCTAACTCTCCTAGCAATCAGTGAGAGTTTCATCATATGCAAATAGTTAATCTCTTAAAGAACATCTGTGCCTTTGTGCATATTGCAGCTGGCTTTGTGGTTCATGTCATTTCCTAGCTATCAGCAAGATAAGGGGTTAACAAAAAGAAAGATATGCAGAGCTCTCCAAAGCAGCTGGTTAAATACTGACTGCCCATGATCAGAATCTCATTTGACATTCCAACCTAGAGAAAAACTTCTTGGGGAAATGGCTCTTGAGTCATAACAGCTGAACATTATGAGATGGATAAATTCAAATGCTAAATCAGGAAATTACACATTTCAGTGACATTGCTTGGCATGAAAAGGAATTAGAGCCTGCAATCCTAAAACAATGTATGGAAACTGCCAGTTTATATCAGTTTCAAAGCCGATGAACTGCCAGAGAAATCTGGGAAGTGTAATTTGCTGCAGTTTCTGATAATTCTCTGTTTAAGATCTCTAGACACCACAATTCAGCTTCTAGGTTCCCTTGGAAGAAGGGATGATGACATCCGTCTGCCTTGAGAGACAATGGAGTGTGACTCCAGGGGTAAGATCGAACTTGTGTTAGCAGCACCGAAGAAACATCCCTGGGGTGCAAGCCTAGGCAGTGGGAATGGAGGTCTTGGGCTGCCCAGATGACAAAACCCCACTCTTGGCCTCTCTAATATGGTCCAAAGGAAAGCAGAGCAATATGTTTGGCACCAGCTTGGCTGCAGGAGTTGTTGGACAGAGGCGTACAAGACATCATCCAACCATTTCAGGGACACCACTCTGGATTTGTGTAGAGTTTACTCCTTAGCTTTTCCTTCTCCTGAAGGATATCCTGCATGGCAGCAGCGGTTTAGGATCAGAGTTTTCCTTCTCCTAGATGGGCTACTTTCCCAGGTTGACAAACCCTATCTTCCCCTCACTTTCCTGTATAGCACACACAGAAACCCCCTTCATGACCGTTGGACCCACTCTTGGTCTCGTCCACTCAATCTGTCAGTGCCAATCTTCACATGAAGGGGAAGTCTCTAACTCTCTGAGGGTTTGAGACCCTTCAGCTACCCTCGCCTAGTTTACCCAAGCAGTTGAAATCATCTCTCAGGGTAGACAAACTACCCCAGAAGGAGTACAATGTGTTCCCCCCACCAGAGGTACCATCCCTCCCCTAATACCCAATACATCCCAAAAACAGATGGCTGTTAAAACTAATGTAAAGGTGTGCAGTAAATACACCCAGAGTGAGACATCTCAGTTTTGTGAGGTAGGTAGGCCAGTATTTATTAAGATGAAAAGTCTGAGTTGCTTGTCCAAAGCATCCCATTGGGTTTATTGCTGAACATCAGCTCCACCTTCCTCTCTGCTAATCTCACCTAAGACTTTGTTTAACATAAAGAAGGGCTATAGAAGAAACAGCTTCTCAATTCTAAGGCCAACATCTGTTTTACTTCATTAATAATCCACTCAGGAGGTGCTCAGGAGGTTATTTGCCACTTTATTATTTCCTTCTAATTCTGCATGCATTGTTGTGTGGCTTATTTTCCATATCCTTGTGATTGAGGCCAATAGGATTGCTATTGCTGAGCTCACCATGCCACACATTATTATTCTGCTATTGATTATGATTCTGCCTTGCCTGATCCCACATCTGTGAGGTTCATCTGATTTCCTGTCTGTCTCTGTTGTCTCATAACAAAAAGACAAATATTTCTTATACTGTAGCACTGTTAGTCATCATCTGGGAGTATTTTGCATGTGCATGGTTTGAATATTAAGATGTAAGTGCATTCAGTCTTTGCCAAAGGCTATATTTAATTCCCCCACCCCCAATTCCCCTTCTCTCTCCCTTTCTCCCACTTGGCATATGTGATTAGACTACAGTGGCTGAATTATTCCATGAAGTGCTTTGTGTTGCAAGCGCTGTAAGAGGTGTGATTTAGAATCCTGACTGCTGATGACCTCATTATTGCATTGCTCTGCTGAAGTAGTTTAAAGTCACATAAGCTCCATCATGAGGGCACCAGAAGACCCAGCAGGAAGATTGCTTTCCTAAACATTCTGTCATTACAAGAAAAGGAAGATTTGGGGTATTAAAGAAAAAGTTCTCACTGTGAAACTAGCTACTATCTTACATTGCAGTGGGCAAATTTTCTCATAAGCCTGATTAAATCAAAAACAAATCTCCAATTATTCACAATTATAAGTGGTTGTTTAGAGAAAAAGAACAGCCTCAGAACTATGCATATTCAGTATAATATCATTTTTCTTACCCCACCAATTCTTTTAAATGTCATGTTTTCTCCCCCATAACCTCTCACAGTTTAGTACCAATACTTTTCTGATGCCCCGTCTTTCAAATTTCATTTCCGCCGATTTGGTACCTTTTTTTATATTGAACCGATGGAAAGTTCTTTAATCTGAGTAGGCTGAAAGCAAAGAGTGAGGTTACTGTAACTTCCATCATAGAGCCTCAGTATGCTGATTACAAAGTACTGTAGTGTGAGCACATTCAGAGGATGACTTCCAAACCATAATAGATATCTTCGCAAAAACCAAAGTGCTACACCAACAAGCACAAAACAACCCCTCTGAAGTGCCACAAATCCAACTCAATGGTATAACGTTGGAAAGTGTTGATCACTTCCCCATACTTGGGCAGTTATCTTTCCAAAGGGCCGACATTAATGCTGAAATCCAGCATCGCCTGAACTCTGTGAGTGCCCCTTTAGCCCGATTGAAGTGCAGAGTGCTTGAGGACTGGGACATTCGCAGGGAAACCAAAATGCTTGTTTACAAAGCTATTGTACTACCAACCTTACTGTATGTTTGTGAAATATGGTCAGGATTCAATCTCAATCCATTAGCCGCCATCCATCCTCCAACCACCTCCAGGCACTCACACGGGACCTTCACTGCCTTCACGGGTTCCAATTTAAAAGAGAGGTAGAGCTGGGTATCATCCGCATATTGATGGACACCCAGCCCAAACCCCCTGATGATCTCTCCCAATGGTTTCATGTAGATGTTAAAAAGCATGGGGGAGAGGACAGAACCCTGAGGCACCCCACAAGTGAGGGCCCAGGGGTCTGAACATTCATCCCCCACCACCACTTTCTGGACATGGTCCAGGAGGAAGGAGCTGAACCACTGTATAACAGTGCTCCCAGCTCCCAGCTCCTCTAGACGGTCCAGAATGATGTTATGATCAATTGTATCAAAAGCCGCTGGGAGATCCAGCAGAAGCAGGAAACAGCTCTCACCTTTGTCCCTAGCCCACCAGAGATCATCAACCAGAGCAACCAAGGCAGTTTCAGTCCAATGATGAGACCTGAATCCCGATTGGAAGGGATCCAAATGGCCCGCATCCTCCAGGCGTGCCTGGAGTTGTTCATCAACCACCCGCTCAATCACCTTGCCCAAGAATGGTAGATTTGAGACTGGTCGATAGTTGGCCATATTGGCTGGGTCTAAATATGTTTTTTTAAAGAAGCGGTTTAATGACCGCCTCTTTCAGCGGGTCTGCAAACGCTCCCACAGAGGGAAGCATTCACCACCCCGCAGAGCCCACTGCCCAGTCCTTCCTGGCTTGCTTTCGTTAGCCAGGATGGGCAAGGATCAAGGAGACTGGTGGTTGGTTTCACGTGTCCAAGCAGCCTGTCCACATCCTCGGGGGTAACGAATTGAAATTGATTCCATGCAGCTCGACCAGACAGGGCTCTAGCACTCTCCCACCCCGGCTCTGCTCCCACGGTGGTGTCTACCTTCTTCTGAATCTGAGCGATTTTATCTGCAAAAAAAACTTTGCAAAATTGTTGCAGGAGATCTTGGGTTCTTTACAAGGCCTCTATGGTAAAGGTGGTCCCATTAAATTGTGAACCACCTGAAAGAGTCTCCTGCTACTATTTTTTGCAGATGCAATAGAGGCAGTGAAGAAAGTCTTATTCGCCATCGCCATCACCACTTGGTAGGCTCAACGATGAGCTCTAACCCGTGTCCGGTCCAATTCAGAGTGAGTTTTCCACCACCAGCGCTCTAGCCATCTCATGTATCTTCATCTTTGTGTTAATTGACTTCTAAGAAACCCTGAGCTTCCAGGTTTGCATAAGAAGCAATTATAATTCATAAAGACCTCAGCTGTGGAACTTTTACTCAGCTGGAATTAAATGTTTTTTTAATGGAAATGCAATGTATGCCTGATGGCTCAACTTTTTTTCTAAATAAAGTGAATGTTTTCCAGAGTAAGGCTGTAGGGTTCATAATCAGAGTGTTCAATCTGCTGTAGCCTTTTTCTCAGTATGAAATGGTAATTTCATATTAACTTTAAATATGCTACGGGACTCTTTCCTACACAAAACACAAGGCTTCTTGTGTCTAGTTCATTATTAGATACTTATTTCTGATGTATATTAGCAGGTTATTTGCAGCTCTGGGGAACTGAATTATTTTAAACATTAGGCAGCTGCTGAAATCTGTGCAAGGAAGTAATGAGCTTTTTTAAAAGGAAAAAAAACACCTTACCCTTTATGTATAGAAGTCAATGCAATAGAAAGTTAAGAGTTTTCTCTTCCTGTCCTCCTTCCCCAATGCAGGTTAAAATTATCAAGTGACACTCTGGTACCATAAATCTGGGATTCTCAAGTTTGCCCTAGTGAATCTTTTTAATCAGGCAAGCATCATCTGTTTCACATCCACACCATACCATTATACCACTTTAATAGGCTTCGCTTCCTCCAAAGAATAATGAGAACTGAAGTTTAATCCTCCAAAGAATAATGGTAACTGTAGTTTAAGGGTGCTGGGAGTTGTAGCTCTGTGAGTGGTAAACTACAATTCCTAGGACATGGCTTTGGGGGAAGCCATAACTGTTCAGGTGATATAACACTGCTTTAAAAGTATGGTGTGATTGTGTGGGAATGCTGTCATACTTTCTTGCTAGAAGCTGTTCAATACCTGCTCTGATGCAGAGTGCAACAAATCATACAATATTGCACAGGTTTGTCCGTTGTGCTCAGTGTCTGATGTTGATTCTACTACTCCAAGTTTATTTCTGAAAATAAAAAACAGCTTGAAAGTGACACTAAAAAGAGATCTTGATATGGGACTGTGCACAGGAGGGAATGGCAGGGCTTTTCTTTTCCAGTGGATCCTGCTCATCCTTATATATATTTTTATTGGTTTTAAACAAAACAAGCTCTCAGGATGAGGCAGCCTATTACAAAACCTCCAGACATCACTAAACATCTCCTGCGTCAGTAACAGGAAAGAAGTACATCAGTATATCAGTGCCTGGCTGTAAAATTATTGTAAAAAGGAAATAAACAAGACACAGGAGTCTGCTTAAAATTACAGAGCAGTAACCTGAACACAAAGATAACGGCTGAGTTTCCCCTTCTATAGGAGAGAAAACGGTGAAAGGTAATGTAATAATATGATGTATAGCGGTGGGCAAGGAAACATGACTTGTTTGTGGAAGTAGCCAGGTGGAGAGCTAACACTTGTGGTTAGCAAACTGCAGTGGGGGGGGGGGGGAGATAAAGTTGAAAAGAGCAAACATGGCTGTAACTAGCTCCTAGGCATCAAAAGTCTGCCAAGATGGGAAGCTATTAAGCTTCCTTTTCTCTCTCCTGAGCTTGGAGAAGCAGCCCAGCTTAGATTTGGTGGTTAAAGTCGAGATTTAAAGTCCTCTGGGAAGATGCAGTTCCTGCCTGGGAAGCCTAGTAAATGCTGGATGTGTACAGACGTCTTGTGGTTTACCCTGTAGCGAGGAATGTGCTCCTTTCACATGGTCAAAAATGTTTGGTCCGTCATTATAATTTCACAGGTTCCAGGTTGCAAGCATGAAATACAGATCCTAGGACAGAGGTCTAGCTCAGGTTTCCACTCTTTAGGTCACTCAGTGTGTTGCCAATCATGTTACAGTAAGTTTAAATAAGAAGATGCACAAGCAGATATGTTTAAGGAATATATTTGATCTTCCTGAATTACATAAGAAGGGTTCTGGTGGATCAGGCCAACTTCCTATTCAGGTCAGCATCCTGCTCCCCACTGTGGCTAAACCAGATGCTTGCGGGGAAACCAGGAAACAGACCATAAGAATGTAAGGAGATGGCCCATCTAGTCTAGCACGTTGTTCTCACAGTGGCCTTTGAAAAGCCTGTAAGCACAACTTGAGCACAAGATCGCTTTTCCCTCCTGTGGTTCTCTGTCGTATTCAGAAGCATTACTGCCTCCAACCATGGAGGCAAAGCATAGCAATCGTGGCTAGCAGATTTACAAAGTGATCAGTCCGTTTCTAATTCCAAAGAACAGTGGTTGCTTTGTGTCTAGATACAGCAAATATATCCCCAAACTCACAGAATCAGGCTTTTGCAAACTTTCCTTCCTCACACGGAAATGAATTTGGTGTTTCAATTTCCCATTGCTGGCTCCTCCTCAAAGCACAGACTGAAAACTACATTTGAATATTCTTGAGGGCATCTTCAGGGCCTAGCTACAAAGTTTGGATCTGAATTTCGTAATAATTTGTAGTTGCATAGATTAGTGGTTTCAATTTGGGAGCCTTCTAACAGAATCGTAAACAAGAAGTGGTGTGTGTTGTTTCAGGAACTGTGGTGACAGGCTATTTACTGGTTACAAGCAAATAACATTAAAGCATTACAAGAAATGAATATGCATTTGCCGTAGCTTCTCATACAGCCTCCTCCAACAGTTCATGTAGTGTTCTATATTTACTTATGTCAGCCAACTTAAAACATGTTTAAATTAACTTGAGATATCGGGGATCATTTTTCATCCAAACAATAGTCCAAATTATTATTCTGAATGACAAAGCCATGCTTTAAAGAATGCTTTAAAAAATCATTGGCAGCTCAATGCATGGATTAAAGCTAATTTAGTCTCAGTGAAGCCAATGGGTTTACGGTGGCTCAAATTATATATTAGATTAACTGTATTCTAGATAAGGCTTCCCAAATTATAAAGTTTATGAATATGATAGATGGTCAGAGCAGTCCATCTATACAAGGGCAGCCTAAGATGCTTTGCTGCCTGAGATGAAGAACAGGATGGTGCCTAGCTAGCAACCATTTGGTTTAAACATAAAAGTAATGTACTTCAATTTTTACTTCAAAACCATTTCAGGGCAGCATATTCCACTGCACCTAAGGGCAACAAGGTAACCTAGGGGGCACAGATAAGGTCACCTAGCAAACACAGTCTGTTCTCCACTCCAACACCTTGCTGCTCACTCCCCACTCTGCTTGGTACCTGCTTACTGCCCAGGCAAACAAATGCTGCCTACTCATGTGGTTGGAGGCCTTCCCTGATGGTTCTGTTTATGATTCATTGGGAGAAGATGACTAGACAAGACAGTCAACCCAGGCTACCCACAAAGAAGCATCATTTCCACTGTTAAGCCAGCTCAACAGCTGAGATGGCCCTCTAATTCCAGCTAACAGTAGGGCTGCCCCTGTTTCCAGGCTGTTTAATTACTATCTACTCTGATTGATGGTGGATCTCTGAGGTCTCTGACAGCCCTGCTACTAGAGATAAGTTTACACTGGAGATGCCATGGGTAGTGTCAGATTCTGCACTTGCATATGGGCATTCACACAATGTGACTTCCTTACCACTCTTCCACCTGCAGCCCCATATGTCCCCTCAAAAGTCCCCTCTGGAAAAGCCTGGGGTGTTGGGTGTGGGCTGCAGTGGGACTGGAGAAACTGGTGAAATCAGATGAAGGCAGCTTGTTCAAGTAGAGCTAATGGTATGTGTTATTCAGAGGCTCATTCACACAATGCACTGAGCACAAATACAAGGATTGTCTACAAATGTACGATGATAATAATAATAATAATAAATAAATAAATAATTCATTATTTATACCCCACCCATCTGGCTGGGTTTCCCCAGCCACTCTGGGCAGCTTCCAACCGAATATTAAAAACAGTACAGCATATTAAAAACAGTACAGTGCTTGAATGTGCCAGCTATTGTGTGCACAGATTGTACACTCACTATATACTGAATGTGAATAACTATCAAGGTACAGCTCAATTTCATTCATTCCTAGTTGACCTCCCTACAATTGCAGTAATTCTCAATGTGAACTTGTGTGTTTTTAAATGACCAATTTCAGGGGCTAATGCCCTAGACATGGACCCACTCTGCCCTATGCTTGAGTAACACATGCATAGGGCTTCTCCCTGACCTGACTGCTATTGTGTCATATTTTGTTCCCAATTATGCATTTAGCTATTATTACAGCCCAAACAAACCACCACAAATTGGCTAATAAATATAAAAGGGAATTTAATGGGATAATAACTGGACTAAAGATAGACTAAAGACCATTCAAACAAACAAAAACATGTTACAATACCATGTGCAGATCAATACTAGTTCTGCCAAAAACATGGGATGAATTATATGCACAGTGAACATTTTAAAGTCTGAATCAATGAACCATTAAACAAGTGGGTCATGTCCAAGCATTGAACAGCAACCTGATGCCAATAGAAAAATAAAGAATGTTTAAGATAGTTGGTAAAAGCAGAACTGGATAGGAAATTCTTAAATTGGTCTTAGGTTGCCACCACCCTGGTGAAGTTAACACAGGTGGATGAAAGAAAGAGCTGGATGAAATGTTCTTCAGTAGGTCTTATATAACCACCACCATGATGAGATAAACGCAGGTGGGCAAAATGAAGGAAGACCTGTCATCCAGATATGCAACAGGTTTTGCCACAAGCTTCATCACTTCAAAAGGCTGCATGGTACAAATAACACTCAAATTACCATGTAAATTAATCCAAAGAAATTGTAAAGCACAAATAACATGCTATACCTTACCCAGTCAGACAAAACAGTTTACACAAAATAAGAAAGTATTCACAGACACAGCTAATGTTCAAACTTGCTTCAAGCATTAAATACATAGCAGGTGAATGGAATCAATCATTACATGGTTACATGGTTAAAGGTACAGTGTGATTTGTTTTAGTTTATTGCTAGGTTATTATCACCACTTTTTTACTTTGTGTACTTTGTCTGTATTATTGCAGCCCACCTCCTGGGGATCCATGCAAAGGTGAAAGAGTATGTTGTCATTAGAAGAAGAAGAAAAAGTCTGCCTCATCAGAAATCCTGCTGTGCAGTTGTTTCACTGAAACCTTGCCAGATGGAATTATTCTTAATGATTTTGAATGATCTCAATTTGTTTTTATCTAACGTAAAGCTAATTCCCAGTGATAAACAGATTTTATATCGTTATACCACAAAGATATAATGTATATTAAATTATATTTTTAAAATACAAAATTTAAAAGCCCTAGAACAGTTGGGATGACATTGACATCCATCTAAAAATGTGGAGGAAATCATTAATCATTAGAAATGTACACAAATGACGGGGGGCAGACAGCCAAAACCTTAATTTGAGAACATTTTTGCAGCCAAGATTCTGGCTTCCAGTACCTTGTCTTAGGAATGCTGGGGAGAAAATAAGAATCAGGGGCCTGAGGTTGGCAGGGAACTGGATAACCTACAGTTGAGGTCACAAATCTTGTGTCCTCAGCTAAAGCAGATGAATGGTTAAGTTAGAGAACTGTTTATGTGCCTGCTCTTATCTGTTTCCATACCATGTGGCATCTCTTCTATGACCTCCAATCAGACCTGAGGCAAGAGATATTCCAGGTACACAAAAGCGCCCAGGGTATGAAGTATGAAGCAGGGTCGGTGAGGGGTGTGGCCCCAAGAGAGTTTCAAGGGCCACATCATGAGATTTGGAGGATCACATTTAGTGCCTGGGCCTGAAGTTCCCCACTTGTGTCTTAAAGGGTAACAAGATTATTATGGCATAAGCTTCTGTGACCCATTGTCAACTTCATCAATGCATGGGTTGATACTCAACTAAGTATCTCTGACATAGCTGCCAAGTACCCCGTTTTCCCCGGGAAACTCCCATTTTTTTCATACCATTTCCCAGCGGTCCCCCGTATCAGTTCCTCTCCCGTTATTCTGCTGCTTTCCCCATCTATGGGCACAAAAAATGGCCGGTGCTGGTGCCAGAAGTCGTGTCTACGCATGTCCAGAAGTGTGTAGACGTGACTTCCGGTGCCGGCGCCGGCCATTTTCGGTGCCCATAGATGGGCAAAGCGACACCGAAAGTTGTGCCTACGCACTTCCGGACATGCGTAGACGCGACTTCCGTTGCCGGCACCAGCTATTTTTGGTGCCCATAGATGGGCAAAGCGACACCGGAAGTTGCGCCTATGCAACTTCCGGTGTCACACGGCTGCCGATCCCGGATTTTGCAGTCCAGGACTTGGCAGGTATGATCTCTGAGTTGACCTACTGAAATTAACATAGCCATGTTCAGCCATTTCAATGGCTGAACTCAGAAGTTTAATCCTAAATTGGGAAGCATAAATATGCTGGTGGGAGCTGTAGAGGAGTGAGGCCAGGTTGAAATGAAATGCCAAACAACTGAGATTATCTAAAAGCAAAATAGTGGCCAAGTACACCAACACAAGGTAGTCTTGGTTATAACACAAACTTCCTGGCTCCCATAGACACTATCAGACAGTGTGAGGTGTCTCACAGATAAAACACTCTCAACATTACCAAGGACAATATGGACCACCGCAAGCAGCAAATGTGGAGGTACCATTAAAGAGCAGTGGCGCTGTGGTTAAACCACTGAGCCTAGGGCTTGCTGATCAGAAGGTCGGCAGTTCGAATCCCTGTGACGGGGTGAGCTCCCATTGCTTGGTCCCAGCTCCTGCCAACCTAGCAGTTTGAAAGCACGTCAAAGTGCAAGTAGATAAATAGGAACCGCTACAGCGGGAAGGTAAACGGCGTTTCCATGTGCTGCTCTGGTTTGCCAGAAGCGGCTTTGTCATGCTGGCCACATGACCTGGAAGCTATACGCCGGCTCCCTCGGCCAATAACGTGAGATGAGCGCGCAACCCCAGAGTCGGTCACGACTGGACCTAATGGTCAGGGGTCCCTTTTACCTTTACCTTTACCTTTACCTTTATTACCATGGCAGGCCATTTGCCTTTTCTGCCACAGTCACTAACTTACCAGGCACCAAATGAGGTTCTCTGAAGAGGCTGCTATTCTATATCTTGGGAATTAGCAAATGCAAACTTTGAGCCGTGTTGCATTGTACGGAGGTTGTTGCTTGGCAATTGTGGTTATTGTTTCCAACTGCATAATATGAGCATCTTTGGAAGTCTGCATTGAAAAACAATTTCCCCTAGAAATCCATCTGCCACTCTGATGGCTCTGGCAATTCTCCTCAATGGCACAGAGCTCATTTCCCCCTCTCTCAACATTGATTCTCAAATCTTCAAAGAGATCCTAATACTTAGATACAGACTATGTGAGAGGGAAATTTGCCCATCTTATTACCTTCTGAAACAGTAACCATTCAGTCCTACTAGAGTTCTTGCTGCTATAACTACTACCGCAACCTTTCCGCATGGGCTACCTTCTCAGTGCTTGCAATGGGACTCTCTCTTTCTGCTGAATTGTCTATAATCTTGATGGCTGTTGGAAAGAAAGTCACAGATGCATAGCCCTATTGCAATTTCCTTCCTTACCATCTGTCATTTTATTGTTTCCAGGTTTAGTACATCCCTAAAGAGAATGGGTTTTTATCTACTTCTGCACTACAGTAGTCATGTAGATTGCCTTAGATTTCCTAGAGGGTTGCAGAGGGTTGCAGAGGGTCTCTGGGTCCCTCCCCGCAGGGGACTGCACTTTCCCCATACTAACCCCCAAATCAGTTTTTGTCCCAGAGGATCGCAACCAATTCAAACTTTTATATGCAAAATCACTTATCCCTGAATGGATAAACATGCAGTGAACATCTATACTATACAGACTTTCTAAAATCAAATGTCATACCATCTAACTGCCCTGATTTGACCAAGTTGTCCTGGAATTACAGAAGTCAACCAAAAATCTGATTGGATCCTGGAATGTCTCATTTTTGGGGCCCATGCAATACTTTATCTAGGTCACCTGATTGCAACCTGTTGAACAGCTTCCCAGGTCTTGAGAAAACCTTGATACCTAACTTGTTGGACAAGTTTTTCTCCACCTCTCATAATACTAGAGCTCAGGTCAGAAGAGATTCAGGTCAGAAATATAAAGTACTTCTTCACACAGCACAGAGTTCAGTCCCACAAGATTGGGACTCATGGAGGAGTGGCTGTTAGTGGTTACTAACCATCACTGATATGGTCTAGCTCTACTCTCAGAGGCAGTGTAACCCTCACCATGATCAACTCCTGCCCAGAAACCTATGTCCCCATTGTGGAAGGACGTGTGGATCCAGAATTGGCTTCCACAGTCACTTACGGACTCACTGTTAAAACCGTGTTTATGGAAGACAATCTTACTCAGCTATGAGTGATCGCCAAAGAAGAAGAAGACCTCTAAATACCAGTTGCTTGGAATAGTAAGTGGGGAGGGACTGGAGTCATGGTGTCTGGAAGGATTCCCATAGGCATCTGGTAATTACTGTGATCAATGGATGCAGGATTTGGTGGGCCTTTGGCTATATCCAGCAGGGTTCCTCTTAAGTTCTTAGTAGACAATTTAATTTTGAAAGTTTCCCTGCAGTGAGGAAGTTTTAAAACCAACTTCAATTGTTAAATTAAATTATCTTTAAGCTACATTCCAGCTTAGAATATATACTTCCTTTTCAATGCCCATGTTTATAATGAGGACCAGCTGTACATATTTTGGCATTCATTCTCATCTCCTGGTGCCCAATTTCCACTCTGGGTGGCTACTTTCCTAGGTTTGAAGAAAGAGAAAAGTAAACACTTGGTGATTTCCTAGCAACAGCAAAAACCAATTCTTCAACCAGAAAGGAGCTGGATCAGGCCCTAGTCAGCTGCAAACAACCACAAAGTGGTTTATATGCAGATTACGCTCTCTACAGAGCATTCAGAGTAAGGTAGAATTAGAGACCAAATAAACAACATTCAGAGAATGAGCATGTGTAATAGATTCTAGATTTAATTAAATTGGAAGAGAAATTCAAGATTCTTTTTTCTATTCAAATCATAGTTTAATTTTATAAGGTAATATTCAACTAGGTTTCACTCAGAGGAGACCCATTGAAATTAATTAACATCACTAAGTTAGGTCCATTAATTTCAATATTCTGAGTAAAACTTAGATAAATACCACTCTTTATTATTACATAGGTATCCAACATCTTGAAGATCAATGTGGCATTTATTATACTTATCATATCCTTATAACAACCCAGTGATTGAGAGTTGCTGACCGTCCCAATATCATTCAGAGAATTTCATGGTTGGTTGAGGACTTAATGCCTGGTCTCCCAGGTCTCCAACCACTATTCCAAACTGGCATAGAATGAAATATAAATAATATTTAACACCAATCACTTTTATATTGGACACATGGATGAAATTTGGTTTAAATTCAGTCAAATTCAGTTAAAGCTAAGTACTGTGTGTCTTAAACCATACTCCCTGGTCAGCACCTTTCAGCATCTAATCTAATTCTTTACCACCTGATTAGAAGAGAAAACTAAAGGTTTTGGGAAGTGAGGCTGCATTCAGGAATCTGGGAACTGGATCACACCAGCCAGGAAGTCAGTAATACACACCCCAAATCCAGATTCACTTCCCTAGTGAAGACAGAGCATAAGCAAGTTTCTGTTGCTTTATTGCTTTATCTGTTCGCTCTGCCATACCTTTCACTTCTACTGAATTTTGTGGCAATACCCCGATCCCTCCTGGAATAAAGACACAGGACACATTGCATAAGGTTAATGGGCGTAAAAGGCCACAACTTTATTGGATGAAGAGAGGTATTGGCTTAGGCATTGGATCTAACCGTCTATATCCGACTCCAGCCCGCTCTGCTGGCAGTCTGTGAAGGGTTAACCACCGTTGGGTGAGCCCTGCGATGCAGATCAACTAGGAACTCACCCTGGGGCCTCCACTAGGGGGCGTGCCTTAGGCCCTCACCTACCACAGCTACGGACATGGCCACGCCCCCGGACTCCTTAAGGGAGTACCCTTCAGCATTTTGGGGAAGGTGATGGCAGCAACCTCCCCCCCCACACACACACACCTGTAACCTTTCAGAGATAATCCAATGCCTGCCGCCAAAAACCAAAGTTGTGACGAGTTGCTACGAGGTAGGCGAAAAACACCAGGCCAGAGCCAATTTGCCAAGTGGGAAAATTCCTACCAGGCCCCTCAACGGTGACCAACCGAGGTCCATAGCAATGTCAAAAAAGAGAGCCTTGCCTAAAGGGAAGGTGGGCAGGAAAACGAAGCAGCTGGGGGGTCCAGAAAAGAGAGGCTGACTCCCAGCCGCGCTCGCTTAAATCAGTGAGCCACGCCCCCTTGGAACGTCCGGATTGGACGCGTCAAGGGAGCGCCTGTCCGGGAGCCAGCCAATGGGGGGGGATGGGAACCATCCCCCCAGCACATGACGGCCTCGTGGCGCCCACAACCCCCCCTCCTTCTATGGCGGAAGGAGCTTTCTGGTTTGATTAATTTTCTAAAGGCAGTATCCTTCATTTTACAGGGCACCAGTTACCAGATAAATACAATAAAAATGCATATTATATACATTGAAGGCCCTTGCTGGGGGTGCAGGGGACCCGGAGCCTCTATTTCCTCTGATACAGCTGAATATGTTACAGTACCACTCCCGAAATTCACAAAAATATTTGCTTGAGCATAATGTAAATCAGCACAGTCTCTACAACTCGCACCAGCCCTTCCCAGCATAGGGTGCAATGTTGGCTACCCCTGGGGTAGCGTACAAATACCCCAGATGTTTACATGGAGATTAGCAATAAATCTCACCACCGTGAAATGAGTATTTCAAACCTCTAGCCTGTCCATACATTACTTTGTTCAAGATGTGCTTTCACACTGCAAGCTGGGTGGCTAATTTGCTAAGTATTTTGTCCGATATTCATTTTACAGGCCAGGTTTTATTTTCAGTTCCTAGTTACGGGAAGAATTCATGCTTTAACTGGATTAATACTGCAAAGCTTCATTTGTAAAAAATCATAGTCTCATGTAAAGACAAATGGCCTCAAGCCTGAATTTCCATTTCAAATGGAAATACATTTTTAAGAACAGCCATTCCAACCAGATTCTTTACTTTTCTTTATCTTTCAGCTCATAAAAAATCCATTATCAAGCTGAAGATACGGTGCTGAAGAAAGTCATCAGCCTCATTTAAGAATACCGAGACACAGCTACAACCCACTTTGCTATTTATCTGTATAACTTAACTTCTGAGGGAGTAAGATGAATAGAAATAGTTCCTTCTTCAAAGTAAGCAATACACAGCAGCTTTGCATTTTGGGAAATATTCATTTATTGAGAATGCTTAGAACTCTGCTTAATTTAAACTCCCACCACATACTGTTCACAAACAGTCTATATATCTTGCACACAAAAAGGTGACAGATGTTTAATGTCCTGATCCTATGAATTCCCACATAGGCACAGCATTTTATAGAATCAGTTGCAAGGATATTAAAACTGGCATATGGGGGGGGGATTGTACCCTTTCTCTTGATGCATGTGTGCAAAACAGTGCAATGTTGCCAGGCTCTCCACTGAACTTACTGCATTGCAGCTCAGAAAGGTCACATTGCAAGTGGCAACATCATGAATTTGAAAATATGAATGCCAACATGCAAGTATTAGATAGAAGCCCTATGTAATTCGTATTCTGCACACATTCATAACCATGCTGCAAGAGAGTGCTTGAATCCTGTGCAGGTCTCACCTCCCACTGTCCATGTATTGCAGGAATGTTTGTACTGGGCAAACCTCTTCTACATGCATAGAGAGGGAGCGGGTGGCGCTGTGGTCTAAACCACTTAGCATCTTGGGCTTGTTGATCGGAAGGTCAGAGATTTGAATCCACTTGATGGGGTGAGCTCCCATTGCTCTGTCCCAGCTTCTGCCAACCTAGCCGTTCGAAAGCATGCCAGTGCAAGTAGATAACTAGGTACCATTGTGACGAGAAGATAAGCAACGTTTCTGTGTGCTCTGGCTTCCATCATGGTGTTCCATTGCTGCAGAAGCAGTTTAGTCATGCTGGCCACATGACCCGGAAAGCTGTCTGTGGACAAACACCGGCTTCCACGGCCTGAAAGCCAAAGGAGTGCCATACCCCACAGTCACCTTTGACTGGACATAACTGTCCAGGGGTCCTTTACCTTTACTTTTACATGCATTGACACATGGTAGCGTAAGTTGGAACCTTAGTCACACAGGGCTCTAAGCAATGGCGTGCAATGGCTTTGGATGAAGCCCAATGCCTGAAGGAAACTGTTGTTAGATGTCCTAGGCACCCTTCAAGGTGAAACAGTGGTGTATAAATCAAAGAAGCAAAACAAAACATACTTCAAAGGTGCCCTTCACAAAAGGCGCTGGACCAGTAGCTTTTATCCACTCTGGAGGAGCTAATATCCTGCAAGTTGTATCCACTTGTGTCAAAGGGAAGAAAAACTATATCTATTTAAATACAGTAATAATAATAATAATAATAATAATAATAATAATAATAATAATATCCAGTAGAGACTGTGGGTGGGAAAAAGTGGATGCCAATACTGTAATGGTTTCCCTTGTGGAAAAACCACAGCAGCTATCCTTCTGATGTTTGGCAGCACTCAGCCCTTCACAAGGGGCTACCATGCCTGAAGAGAAGAATCCTTGGAAAAGACCCTGATGTTGGGAAAGATTGAGGGCACTAGGAGAAGGGGACGACAGAGGACAAGATGGTTGGACAGTGTTCTCGAAGCTACGAACATGAGTTTGACCAAACTACGGGAGGCAGTGCAAGACAGGAGTGCCTGGCGTGCTATGGTCCATGGGGTCACAAAGAGTCGGACACGACTAAACGACTAAACAACAACAACAACCATGCCTGAAAATTTCATCACATTCTGTTATTTACGAGTTCTTCTAATGACCAGCTGGGTGGAAAAGCTCAATGAAATGAAGGTGCCAAATGTTGCTGGTTTCTTAGCTGCAATGATGGAATGACCCTGTATCCATTCTCTTCCCACCTCTCCTGCATCCTCTGCCTCAGCCTTGTGGAATGGCTGCTGCCAAGTGACGGTTGGTAGAGAGAAGAACCTGGCTTCTCAGCAGAGCTGATGGACACCCTGCCTCTCTTCTCTTTTCTCCTCTGGAGCCTGCTGCCTCTTCCTAGTGCTTCTCAGTTTATTGAACTGCAGATTATAAGTTTCCACACATTCCACACATTCCACACATTCCAGTGGGAATGGAAACATGGAGAACTTAACAACAATGCTTGCAACAACTCTGCTATTCCACCCCTAGTTCTACCCATTTGGTGCGATGGGAGATGAACCAGCCGGATGTGAATGGCTGCCAGTCAGGGCCAAGCCCTATCATTAAGTACAGGGAGGCTATCACCTCACCTCAGATGGTAGCAGTAGCTCTCTGACCATCTCTCCAGGGCTCCTTGGATGATCCCCAATAATGGAAGATGGAATTGTGTGTGCTGTCATGCATCCCCTACACTAGCCTGATGCCCCCATGTATGGTGGAGGATGTTATTCCATCCTCAGTGTTGAAGAAAGATTGAACTAGTTGGCTTCAGTACACGTGGGCCATCTTGTCCTTTTCAACAATATGCCTTGGGCTAGCTGCAAACTCTTTACAAAAGGAGCCCGTATGTCAATGGAGGAATGATGGCAATGGCCTCAGGGTGGACGAACCTTGACTTCACCATGATGAGACCACTCACTCCAAATTTCAGATGCACTACAACTGTAAATAGGTTTTAAATGTATTAAGTTGCAAGAAGCAGAAGAAGCCTGGAACCTTGTGATGAAGGGAAACTAATGAAGACATCTTTCCTTTAGTGGCACATGCTTTTTCACTTCCCAGCCTTCATCTTTTAGACTAGTTCATCTTGAGCATGTGACTCAAGAAACATTATCATCAAGTTGCTCTCAGACATGTTTCAGCATGCTGTGCTACTTATTACCTGCACCAAGCCCTTTGGGCTGGCAATTCACAATTAAGCTGATACTTAATTAGCATCCTCAAATGTACCTCCTTATGCCGGTCCAGCATCTCTTGGCTACACTTGTGTGCAATGACCTGGAAACCAGTGCTCAGAAATAGCAACATTTAGCCGCATTATTGGAATACACTTGTTCCATCTCAGAGAACTGCTGACACACAGGAGGTTACAAAGGAGAAAATTGTTACTTACACAAACACTGCAGGCAAAGGGACATTATTTACAGCTGTTTGCCAAAGCATTCTAAATTAACACCAAAGCCTCACAGCCCCCGTTATTTGAAGAGGATGAGATAAATACAGAAAATTACCAATGAACTCTGTAAGCTACTAACACTATTATTATTATTATTATTATTATTATTATTATTATTATTATTATTATTTCTATACTGCCCTTCATCCAAGGATCACAGGCAGTTTAAAATATCAGCCCACAAGCCATAGATGTAAATTCATTCTAGCATGATAGCAGGATGTTCACAGGATATGCACCAATTACTTCAGTATTTGTTTGAGCTTTGCATTTATGCATCATAGATATGCAACTGTTAGTGAAGGAAAACCGATCTCCAATGTGACCATTGATCCACCAATGCAATCTAGTTAGACCTATGATGTACATTTCAATATTGAGTACATTGATCTTGTGCTCATAAACACACACGGAGAAAGACACAATCTTATGCAAACCATGCCAGAGTTTGATTAATGGTCTACTTTTTCATTTTTATTCCAGTTTAGTTCCAGTGCATTCAGTGCCATTATTTCATCAGCTTAAAACAGTGGCAATACAGTGAAGAAATGGAACATCAGTGTTTATAAGTGCAAAAGTTTCAAACTAGCCAATGACCAGTGATATAGATGGTGTGCTTGATAGAATGAGTCAGTGCAAGGGTAACTGAATAATTATTTTAGGGCAGGAGGGGAAATCTGGGACTCTCCATATGTTGTTGAACTCTAACTCCCATCAACCCCAGCAAGCTTGGCCAATAGGGATGATGAGAACTGTAGTTGAACCCGGAGTGCCACTGGTTCCCCATTCCTGCTTTAGGATATTTCTACAGGGATTCAAGAAGGATTGAATGGATGTTGTTTCATTTTATATCCATGCTCTGCAATACACAAACATCCTCAAGTTCACCTGGGCTGATGCTCAACAACCTCAAGTTCACCCGCTACCTCTCTACCCACCTACGCTGCAATTAGAGCTCTCTGTATCCTCATACATCTCTGCCTAATTGCATTTATGAATAAGTGCCAAGTTTGCAACAAGAATGAGAAATAAAATAAATAGTCCATCTGGATCATCTGCCATCATTTAGCTATAAACTCTTGTTTATGGAGTGGATATATGTTTCCCACAAATAGGGGTTTAAGAAGGCATTGTTTTCTATTCTGCCCTGTATTTGTTACATAAAGCACCATTTCTGTTGTGCTGAAGTTTATCTTCCACACAAAAACTCTTTGTTATTCATTTCCCTGTCTGTTGTGGCAAATGACATAATTTATGATGTTAATTACATAACTTGTGGGTGAAATTTGCAGGCACACATAGTAGCCCCTTCAGAATCAGAAATTCTGTCAACTAAGTCCAGGGACTTTTGTCCCGGGCACATTTAAAGTATATTTTTAATGGGAAACATCTACAACATTTTAAACTTTAGAGCAGAAGTGGATGAAATTTGCAAGCAAATCCAGCCTTTCTAATCACATGAATCCTGCCAATTTTTTGAAATGGAACTGTAGTGGTTTTCTTGCAACACCAAACACTGCAGTTTTGTGATAGGTAAAAAAGGAATCAGTTTGTCTCCCTCAATGTTTTGTGGGCAATGTATTTGAAAAAAGCAGACATAAGAGAAGTGCCCAGTTAAAAATAAATAAACCTTCTAACTTACAGAATAAGAATTCTAGGGGATTTTGTGCTAAATACATTTAAAGTTGATTGGTAGAGCAGAACTAAAAGGGAAACACCTTCACACCTTCCAGGTAAAACTGTTCCACCTGAGTACAGTTTTGACCAGATATGCACAACAGAGTTCTCTTTCTGTCCTATTCCCAGTCTGTTGTTTACTCACTCTTCCTCCATCACTCCACCCTGCTGTTATTGCTTATAGGATCAGCTGCTGCTTTTAGTAGACACTTGTTTTCAGTAGGGTTGCCAGACTCAATCGAGGACAGGACTTCTGTGCCTTTAATTGCCCTGCTCACTTTTGAGTCTGGAAACCTTAAAGAGAAACTAGCAGATGCTTTGTTTAATTTCCAAGCAAAGGGTCTGCTGGTTTCTCTTTAAGGTTTCCAGACTCAAAAGAGAGCAGGGCAATTAAAAGCACAGAAGTCCTGTCCTCTATTGAGCCTGGCAATCCTAGTTTTCAGCTATTTTGGTTTTTAATATCTGGATAACTGAAGAATCACAAAGCAAGGGACCTTGCTTTGACTTATGCCACTTCATCTCTGTCAAGCCTCACATCCCTCCAAGGCCCTCTGCTTCAACCCAGGATTTGAGATTCATTTGAATCTGATGCTTTTTAAAAAATTTATCTAATTATAAAGATTGGCATATATGCATACAGAAAAATAACAGAACACTTCTCAAGGTGTGTATGTTAAATCCACAGTTCTTAATTTATGAGTACATCCTGAAATCAGAACTCGGCTGAAAATAGGCACCATGCACAGTATGAGTCTGGATTATAGTGGGGAGGGGATGGTGCTGTTTCTTTCTGAATAATGAAAACTGCAAAAAGCAAACACACATAGAGAGAACCCCAATGAGCCATTCTACTGCTCTGCAATACCTGTCACCTTAGATGTGCGGGTATTATACAGTGCTAATGAGAAAGTGACTACAGACTATCAGTGCATTAATTTTCTAATTAAATATGAGCTGTTAACAGTTCTTCCATAATTATGTAAGGTGCGTGTCAACCCTTGCACTTCACGAACAATTTTTTTTTACCATGGGGGAGGGAAATGCCATGAGATCATAAGAGTGGCAATTGAGCACTAGTTAGATATTTTGTGCATTAGGTTGAAGAGAAACGAAATATCTGTATTTTTCTTTCTTTTCTTATCCAGAGCTCTTGGACTCTATCATTCACATTATATCAATTATTAATTGGAATTATGTTTATTATTTCTCATACCCGTATTACCTACCTTTGAGAATTTGCAGTATTCAGTGCAGCTCGAGATATGCTATTGTTTTCTAAATGATCACATCCCTTTAGTGCTGCATTTACTTGGCCACATCTATTTGACAGATGCAGCCTAATGTACCAGCATTCACCATTATGGAAATTTAGCTTGTGGACAAATAGTTTTGTGTCTGGAAGTTTGCAGCGTATAAATGCCAGATCTAAGGACATATCTGTTCTACAAATTAGTTTACAACTCATTCCCTCTTTCCAGGGAGCCCTAAGAACTGCAGTTCCCATATAGCAATGGGCAATCTCTCCTCTATTAGATTCAGAAATGGCTTGCTCTTTCAGAACATTCTTGGAGAACTCTCAGAGTTTTTCTGTGATTTTGGGAAGACTGAGCACCCGCTGGCTCTTCTCTGTGGCTGTTTCCAACTTTCTAAACTTAAACTGGTGAAGAGAAACCTGAGGTAATGGTGGTTGAGAGAAACCTAGGCCATGATGGTTGAGACCACATCTTTTGAGTTGCAAGCTTCCAAGAAGCATTAGGTACATGTTGAGAAGCTTTGAAAAAGACCAGGAAATGAAGCTTTTCCATTTCTCCTGGCTCAATCAAGCTGGAATGGAAAACTCCAGTCTTTTGGCTTCCCAGTAATGGACTGGGCCATTACTGCTGCAAAAGCCATTTCATTCCAGCCCATTACATAACTTATGCCCATTACAAGCCAGGCCCAAACTTTGGGTAAGGGTTGGATCTTGGTTTGCAGTGGATTAAGGGAAAAAAACAGCTTTCCGCAGGGCCTGCAAGACGGAGCTGTTCCGTCTGGCCTTTGGGCTGGACTCAGTCTGACCCCTATGTTTTCCTCCCTTATGGTTTTTATTTGGGCTACTTTAAAATGAGGCTGCATTTTAAATTTTTTAAATTTAAATTGTATTTTAACCTGTATTTTAATTAATTGATTTTTTAAAAAAATATGTTCTATTGTAATTTTACTGGTGTTAGCTGCCCTGAGCCCGGTTTTGACTGGGGAGGGCGGAGTGTAAATAAAATATTATTATTATTATTTATTTGCCATTTAACCTTCCCCCATAATAAAACTCAGCACCAATGACAGTTGTCCAAGGTAGCTAGGAATCAGTCACATGGTATTCTCAGCATCCAGAACTAAAATGACAACACCAGGCTTTCAGTCACAAGAGTTATGGTTGTATAAAGCAACCTAGGTTCACAGCGTAGATATATTATATTTGACTCTTCTACATATAGGCCAGTATAGAGGTAGGGAGCACTTGGAAAAGGAAGAGGGGAACTATAGAAAGAGAAAAATGGCGGGTGGGAGGTGGAAATACTGAAGCAATGAAAATAAGCTGTGTAAGAAAATAAAATGCTGAAGTTGAATTTAACTGGAGACAGCAAAGAACAAAAAGTTAGTGATGAAAAATAATAATATATAGGAGACAGATATGCTAGACCGGTTTTCCCCAACCTAGTGCCTTCTGTAGGTTTTTTACCGAATTCCCATCATCCCTGAGCATTGGCCATTCTGGCTTGGGCTGATGAGAGCAGGGAGATCTGGAGGCCAGCAAGTTGGGGAATGCTATGCTAGACAGTACAAACAGTGAAATTAGGACATTTGAAAGGCAATCTGTGCAAATGCCCCTGTCAGTCAGGAGTGATAAGTAAAGAACAGAGCTGAATAATGTGTCTGTGAGGGAATGTACATCCATTTGCATGATTGGCTACAGCAGAGACTTCTGCACATTGCCAAGACCATGATTGTTTTATATATTCAGATGTGCCTGAGCCTCTGTCAGAAGTTGAACCACATCTATCAAATATTCAGGAACACCACACCGATACCATAGTCTAGATTTTCCAGCTATGTCTAAAGTGAGCAAGGAAACTCCCACCCACACTGCAGATGCAAAATCTGGATGCCACCTGCTAAAATGTCTTCCTGTTTATTAACATAATTTTTTTAAACGTCTGAAAATACAGATATGTGTACAAGTTAGTTTACCCATGATCTGATCATTTATCATCTCAAGACAATCAATGGTTCATGGTAGCCCACTGTGGTGAATCAGACTTACAGTGGCCTCCTTGAAAAAATCTAGCTTCTTATTTTTTAAGCAAGTGAGGAAGTGAATTCTTCAGAGAAAATCCCGGGTCTCCAGCTCCCCGTTTCATTTCTTAACCACAAACAACATTTTATGATATAGGGGTGAAGCCAGTACAGAGAAAACAAATAAATAATGCAAACTGCCAAAAAGGTGCAAAACATAATCTGAAGAACACAGCTGTTTCTACATAGCACTAACAGTTTCCTGACACCTGAATGAACACCACTGCTGGAATCTAAAGGACCAGCTGTCCGAACCTCCGTGTCCTCTGAAGCAAATCACACATGGATGTGTGTGACTAACTAGTTATACCTATATAAGTGGTTTTTGAGAGAGCAGTTGTGTAGTTTCAGCTGAGCCCAACTCTATGCCTGCCCCCTTGTCATCCATAATAGCTGGGATGAAATCAAGTGACACAATAAAACTGTGACTAGATGGAAATAACTGTTGAGGCAGTGAGATAACATGTAACAAGAAAAAATGGAGCTGCCATGTTGAGTGCTCCACCTCTTACTTTCCTCATGGTCTAATGTCATCATAACATATGTTATTTCTGGGCCCTGGCATGGAGCAGAGCTGGGGGATGTTAACTGCAAGATGACATCAAGATATGACATCAAATGTGCAATTTCAGATGGAGAATTTTACATGGGGCTACTGTTTCTGGTAGAAGTGCTGTATTCCTCATAACCTAAAGTTCCACCCAAATACTGTTTCTTGACTGTGATCCCAACCTTAGAGGAGATGCTTATGTTTGTGTACCAGGTGCCCTCCAACATTTCTCCAATGAAAATAGGGAAGTTCCACTCCATAATGATAATTTTACTACAGTGGTACCTCAGCAGGGCCGGCCCTATGGCCAGGCTAGGTGAATTCTGCATATAAGTTAAATAAGCAGGGAGACAATATACAACCTTGTCGTACTCCTTTCCCAATTTTGGACCAATCAGTTGTTCCATATCCAGTTCTAACTGTAGCTTCTTGTCCCACATAAAGATTTCTCAGGAGACAGTATATAGGATGCTTTAATTACTGCTACAGCTGCCTAAGAAGGCTAGAAGTTTAGCACAGGAGGTGGGAGGCTCAAATGCTCAACAGATGTGCCTTGCCATTGGTTTCAAGATGCCAGGAGAATGGATTCAGCATCTTAACTACAGAATCAGCCTAAATGTCTATAAAATTATAAACCACTTGATTGCCATGTAGTTAGCAATGCAATGTGTATGGCAATGTACTCCACAAAATACAAAAAACCCCACAATTAGTTCTTCTGTGATATCTAAGAGAACCAACGAGATATTTCTTAAGTTTTTTGTATGCTTCAGAATACAATGCAAGCCTTCCACTTTCATTACAGTATAACTGCAGGTAAAAAGCATAATGGAGTCAAGTACAAATAGTTCAGCTGAAATGATGAATGAAAGCTTACTTCTTTCACAATGAAGAGGAACAGCAATCAGAAAATATTGTTCTATAAATAATGAATGAGAGGCCTCTTGGGAGGATGAAAATTCACCCTGCTATTACTCTTTCTTTGTCCCATTTCAGTGCTGAATGGCAGTTAAGTAGCTACCGCCGCTAGTTCCAATGGATGAGCATCCTCTTGCAAAATCCATTATCCTGTGAGACTTAATTGCTCTGGGGCAGTCCCAGTAGCAAAGTAATGAATGCCGCATCAGAGCCCCCAAAGGTAGAATATAGCTATAGGGTAGTACATCCCCACTACATCATGAGCTGTACCTCAGCTGCTCCTAAAGCAGGAATCCCCCAGGCTTTGCAGGAACACAGTTTTATTTGTCATGAAACCGAAAATGCGAACAAGGCTGAACAGAAAGGCTGCCTATACACTACACAAAAATGTAGTTTTTCTCAATCCAGAATTGTCTGTGCTTGTCCTCAATATGCTGCTTCCAATCAAGACTGATTCCAGATCATACCACCCACAAGGGCAAATCTGGTTACTTGATGTGCATTTGAAAACCCTCCCAGTGATTAGGTCATCCATGTCTTTTCTTCCGTGCACATGTGAATGAAGAAGCAAGTGGTGGTTCAGATCATGGTATACACTCACCCATGTCATTGGGCAGGGTGGATATCCTCACCCCACCCCATTGCCAAATTTACCAACAACTGTTTTCAAATGGACACTTTACAGGGTAAAGCAGAATCAATCTGAAATGAGCTTTTATTTTTGGAATGAAACCACTTTCTCGAGAACCAGTTTCCAAGGGCAAGAAAATATGATTTGTAGAAAAAAAACAACTAGTACACAACTAGTACACAATCAGTTCCCCACTGATTCTAGAATAAAACGCCATGTGCCAAAGGCTGCATGGTGAGGAGCAATGAAAATGGATTTCATGAAGTCTCATGTTTATGTTTTTTTCTTCTAATTTTCTAGTATCAGCAATAAATGTGGCCTGTGGGCAACCAGAAACCTGTTGAATGAGTCATAGGCAAATCATAGACATATTTTGTGTAATATGTGACAAGCAGAACCTGAACACAACATCACTCTCCCCATTTGTGATTTTCAGTAACTGGGAATCAGAGGCATACTGCCTCCAACATTTGCCTTAAAACATAGCCATCATGACTAATAGTCACTGATGGACTTTTCATCCAGGAAAGGTCAGCAGAGGCTAATCTGTAGGTCTCCAGAGGTTGCTATATTCCAAGTGCATTCTGCCCAGCCAGTGTGGCTAATGGTAGGAAATGATCAGAGTTGTTGCCCAACAACATCTGGGGACAACAAGTTAACCATCTTCAGTGTGTGTAGCTGGTCTCACTATAGGTTTCCTCACTTAGCTAGAGCTGGATGGTGGTGTGCAGGGTCAGTCCTCTGCTGAAATGCTTTTGGTCATTGCTAGCCCAAGTTCTGACCAGTGTTGTCCTTGGTCACTAAGTCCATATATAGGATTATTGCATCAGTTCTGTGCAGTTTGCTTGGCAAATTAATACACACACACACACACACACACACACACACACACACACCTTTGCACTACTCTAGCTAGACTAGGTACAACATTAGGTTAGCAACATTAAAGTTTTCCAGATCCATACACCTTGAATTTAGCTGTTAGTTTCTAAATGCACTTTGGCAGCCCGACTTCAGCGGGGTGTCAGTTTACTCAAAATATGTCCATGATTTGCATATGACTCATTCCACATTCTTCTGTAGCGTTGCATCTATAGCTGACATATTTTTTAATTAAACAATAACAATCAAAGCCAGCAGCATTCCCTAGAATTAATGACTAGCTGGGAGAGCCAATTGCCTAAGGCAAACTAACCAATCATTAAATTCTCATCAAAAGTGCCCTGGGCACTGGTCCCTTTGCTGTTCTAATCAGTCTGGATTCAGAGTCAAATTGACTGCTTTACTTTCTTTTTTTAATTCAGTACTGCCTCTTGCATTGGAGTACCAAGAGCTCAAATTAATGTCCTTAGAGCCACTATTGATTTTATTGACTTTATGTACTGGGCACATACCATTTTTCACATCGAGCTCTTGTCTCACCAGATAAAGTGTGCACTCAAATAAAGGAACAGCTCTCCTTCAGCCTCCTCTTCTTTGTCCCTCTACTGATTTCTCTAAAGAGGCACCCCAAAGAGCTCTATACCAAAGTGGCATCAGGTTGCTTATATTTTGTTTCATAATGTAAATGGATATCATTTGGAGTTTATTATACAGCGGAAAGGAGCAACCAAGCATACTAAGACTCAAATTCTAGACTTTAAGAAAGCTGACTTCAGAAAACTTAGGGAAACGGTGTTCATGATGGTTGGGAGTTTGTTAAAAGGGAGATATTAAAAGCACAACTTCAGGCAATACCAATGAGATGGAAACATGGAAGGTGCCTAAAGAAGCCAGAGTGGCTCTCTAAAGAACTTCTAACTGAGTTAAGATTTAAAAGGGATATGTACAAAAAAATGGAAAAAGGGGGCAACCACCAGAGAGGAATTCAAACAAATAGCCAGCACGTGTAGAGACGAAGTCAGAAAAGCTAAAGCACAGAATGAACTCAGGCTAGAGAGGTTAAAAGCAACAAAAAGGGCTTTTATGGGTATGTCCGTAGCAAAAGGAAGAACAAGGAAACAGTGGGGTCATTTAGAGGAGAAGATGGTGAAATGCGAACAGGGGACAGAGAAAGGGCAGAACTCCTCAATGCCTTCTTTGCCTCAGTCTTCTCCAAAAAAGAAAACAATGCCCTTCCTGAAGAATATGGAGCAGATGATTCAGCAGGGGAAACACAGCCCCGAACAAGTAAGGAGGTGGTACAAGAATACTTGGCTAGTTTAGATGTATTCAAGTCTCCAGGGCCAAATGAACTACATCCAAGCGTATTAAAAGAACTGGCAGAGGTGATTTCAGAACCACTGACAGTAATCTTTGAGAATTCCTGGAGAACAGGCGAAGTTCCAGCAGACTGGAGGAGGGCAAATGTTGTCCCTATTTTCAAAAAGGGGAAAAGAGAGGACCCAAACAATTACCGCCCAGTCAGCCTGACATCAATACCAGGAAAGATTCTAGAGCAGATCATTAAGCAAACGGTCTGTGAGCACCTAGAAAGGAACGCTGTGATCACTAAAAGTCAGCATGGGTTTCTGAAAAATAGGTCATGTCAGACTAATCTGATCTCATTTTTTGACAGAATTACAAGCCTGGTAGATGAAGGGAACGCTGTGGATGTAGCCTATCTTGATTTCAGCAAGGCCTTTGACAACGTGCCTCATGATAAAACTGGATGTACATTTCCAAAATATAAGATAAAAAACAAATAAAATAAAACCTACATACAGCAGCAGTGTTTTGTTTTGTGTAGGCTCCTAACCACAGTGGATAAACAAGAATTTCATTTTAAAATGAAATTTCACTGCTATGTATGGTCATTAATATGATTCCATCTATTAATCTGATCTTCTTGCCTCCCACCTTCCACCTCTGGTACCATTCAAAAAAGTTTATGCCTGTCTGTCCAAGGCTCAGGGTTTATTTTCATTTCTATTCTTTTTTTCCAGTGGGTATAGTCTCCAGAGACCTTACAACTCTTTAAACTCATCTAGCAATTCTGACAAACTTGCCTTTGGCAAAGCAGAGGTGATGATGCAATAGAGAGAAGCAATTAGAACAAGTTTAATGTTTTGTTGCAGTTCATTAGCTTTTGAAGATAACTAAAAGAAATCTACGTGCAACCAAACCAAAGTGAGAGATTGGAGTTTTTTTTCCTGTACTGGGCACAATTTGGTGATCTACACACACTTTTCCTCTTTTTTTCTACACAACTTTATTAACCTACTTAGATTGTCTTGTTAGAATCTGATTAAGAAGCAGGCAGGGATAGACATAGATGCCAAAAAAAAGGTCTAGACATACAGGACTTATGCTTCCACAGGGCCAATTAAAATGGATATGAGCTTTTACTAGTGTCAGACTAGAGCCGGCGAGGCCAAGGTTCAACTTGCCACTCAGCCATGAAATGGTTATCATGGGCCAGTCACTGTCTCCCACCCTCAGCAGACACACAGGGTTATTGTGAGGATAAAATGTGTGGGGTGGGACAGACTGTGTATGCCACTGAGAACAGCTTGGAGAAAAGACAAGCTATGGATGTAATCAATCACCATGAACATCATCTCCTAAGCATGCACCCTTCATGTTAAGGCATTAATTGGGGTTTGAACAAAGGTGTAGCCTCCACCCCCAAGTAGGTTCCAAACTGCCTTCTTCACTGCACATAGAACCATAAGCGTGGCCTATGTCCACAACAGGCATCTATCAATCTTTTCTGTGGTTGACAGATTGTATGGGCGGGGCTTATTGATGCAGGTATCTACAGAAGCGTTGTGTTAGGGAATGGTTGGGTGCAGAGGAATGATGGAAGGAACCAGCAGGGGAATCACTAAGGGAAGAAAGTTCAGATCCCGGGAACTGGTGGGGGGATGACAATGAGTGGTCAGACAGATAAGACTGGGAAGAGGAGGTGTTGGAAGCTGAAGAGGTAATAGGATTTAGTGAGCAAGGATAGTCCGTGGCAGGGTAAAGCCCAGAATCTGAAGCAGGGAGAGGAGGGAGGCCAAGTGGCAGAGAGAAGCCTGACTGGTGAAGAGGCATGGGTGTCTCTCCCTCCAGCTGCAACAAGCTCCCCTCCTCCCTGGTCTCCCAGAGTCAGAAGAGGCATGGCACGGGAGGAGCATATACAGGCACACAGGCCAATCTCAGATTGCTGGGGGGAAACTCTGAAGAGGAGGGGACTTAGACAGTTGTTGGGAGGCAGGGAGCTTCAGTCTTGGCAACTTCTTCATGGGGGCAAGCAGTGCCAGATTTACATATAAGCTAAACAAGCTATAGCTTAGGGCCCCACTCTCTTGGAGGGCCCAAAAAAATTAAAGGAAAAAAAACCCCTGGATGTACATTTCCAAAATAGAAGATAAAAAAATAAAATAAAACAAAACCTACATACAGCAACAGTGTTTTGTGTTGTGTAGGCTCCTATGATGTAAGTAATGGGCCCCGCCTACTAGCCTGCTCCCTAAAATATCACTGGTTTTCTCATTACTCTATATAGGGTGTCTACATTCTGCATGGACTGGTTGCATGGCAACATGTGCAAATGGCTTTAGATACCTATTAGGTCCATAAATTACCATATAGCATATATTAAACACACAAAAAACTGTGACAATTTGTAGCTTAGGGCCTCATCAAACCTAAATCCAGCCCGGGGGGGGGGGGGGAGGCAAGAGATGAGTTGCTGTGCTCCTTTGGCCTGACACTCCTGTGCAGATCCTGGTTTAGCTAATAAATGTTAACTTGCTTGGGTGATGCTGGCTCATTCCTGTTACCTTGGTTCACACACATGCTGTGGGGATGGCAAAGAAGCTGTTGCATCTCATCATCTGAAAAATATACATTTTCAGACTGTGGCTAAGGATAGATGTTTAGTGTCACTTTTGCATGCCTCATTCATAAGTCCTTTTCATTCAATTTATTGTGTCCTCCCTCAAAGAGGGCACATGTTGCAGTGCGACCTGGCAACCGAACCCTGTGTTGTGGATAGCCACAACCCCCTATTGGTATGTCCCTTGATGCTGGGTTGAATCAGGCCAATGGGGCACTAGCAAAACCGATCAAGGGATCTATATATGCCCATGCACGTGACTCAGAGCTTCCTCTTTTGGTCAGTGCATTGGAATACCCCGCTCACCTCTCCCTACTTTTAGGGCCTTTTGTGACTGACCTTGCTATGCCGTGTGTCATCTGTTGTTGGGACAGGGGCATGGCAGGAATTTTCCCCACTTGGCTGAATGGCTGGGGCCATTTGGGTTTCGCCTGCCACGTAGCAAATCGTCACAACTTGTAAGGTTGCGGATAGGCTCTGGTTCAGGTGATAGGGACGGGGGAACGCTCTCGCCATCCTTATGTGAAGGGTATTATGTTAAAGGAATCCAGGGACTCAAATCATTTGGTCAACCCCTGTGAGTGGGTTGTGCCTGTGCCTGAGTCCAGGGGGACACCTGGGTGGTGGACATAGCATGTCCCCGGCTTTCCGCCATTCCAGGTGTTCACCCTAGGCTGACTATTCTGGTGCCCTGGGTCAGAGCTACCTGCAACCAGAGCCTATGCAACCACTCACCTGATGTAATCAATAAAGTTGTGGCCTAAACTCTGCCAAAAACCAAACCAAAATTTGAGTCTTGTCTGAATTTATTTAAGGGGGGAGGTTTAAAGGTCTAAACACGCAACTGCATTACTCCACAATTCATTTTTAATGCACCAAAATCTGCATTTAAATAAAAAATTCTCTCATATATCAAAGAGAAAATGCTTTTTCTTTCAAAACACACATTTCCAGATACTTTTTTTTAAAGATGAGTACTCTTGAAAACATGAGCAATCCAATGGATGTCCATCCATCTAAGATCTGTGGATCAGATCAGTTCATGTGGGAATTTGCAAATAACAAAGTCTCTAAGCATTTTTAGCTGTTGGTGAACTGGACCTATGATAACTGCCTATCCTTTTCATTTAATCCATAAAGTGTAACAAGCTCTTTCTCCCAACAAATGTTGTCAGTGAAGCTTCACTGTGTTTTCAAGCACTGGACAAACATAAGTGAATGAAAGAAAGAAAATGTCTGAAAACTGGCATACTAAAAATGTTATTTAAAATTCTAACACTTCAACCATCTCCCCTCCCCCCACCTCCATCCATCATGAGTACAAAAATAAGATAAGCAATAAAAGGAAAATATACAAAACTGAAATAGAGGTAACAGACAACGGCAGACAGAAGAGAAAAATACATTTGTTCTACAAACAGAAAATATAATGGAATGTGAACAATGGAGAAAGATGTTCAAATCAGATAAAAAATGCTAGCCAGCTGACAGTAACTGACATTGGAATCTTGCGCATATTGACTCAGAAGAAAGTCCCACCATATTCAATGGGGCTTACTCCCAGGTAAGTAAGTACAAGCATGCATCAATGTGAGATAAACTTTAATCTTAAACTGGAAAGTTTTTTAAATAATTGAATATAATATTAACACCATATGTTCCCGTAGTCAGTTAACACTATCACTGTGTGTTGGTTTTGGAAAAACATGTCTAACAGAATAAAAATAGCCATGGGGTTTCCATCCTCTGTCTTATGTGAGCCTTTCTTTTCAGTAGAAAGTAAGGGCTATATTTTGAAAGGTCAGGGCCAACTCTGCTAACACCTTTAACAGCCAGTCGTGATGTGTTTTTAAACCTACCAGCAGTCTGAATTCTGCTATGTAAAAAATAACCATAACATATTTCTCACAGTACTTTTTGTTGTTATTTTGCTCGTCTTTCTATCTGTCTGCTAAACTTGTTTTAGTCTTAACATGGACACAATTCAAAAATAATCATCTACTGCTGACTGCTTGGGAAGTAACTACACAAAAGACAAACAAATAAATCTGAAACCCAGGTACAACCAAAATCAATGAAATTAGTTCCTGAAAGCTACCTTCTGGTCATGGCCAAGAGCGAAATTCCGATATCCAAGTCAAGCATAACTGTGTCATCCCTGTTGATTTGTTGTTCCTGTGATTACCCTGAGGCAAAAGGCTGACAGACATATTCATTCACAGAGTTTTTTTTTCTACAGAGAGGGCTTTGGCTCAAATTTGAGCAAGGGCCTCTCAAAGTGTACGCTTTCACCAATACCCTATGTGTAGATGAAATGGGAATGTTAAAGAATAGAGAAAAGAAAAAGGACAGGTGATCCTAAATTGTGTGATATTCGGTCTTTCCACCAAACATGTTCTACATTTGAATTTCAAATGTAGGCTCAACTTCCCCACAGGCTTGAAATATATTGGGTGTGTGTGTGTGGAGTCAGCTTGTTATTATGAGTTGGAGCAGTTATATTCACCCTGTTTTAACAAAACCAAAGCAGCCTTTTAATGTAGGAACACTGCTGGCTCATAATGAATAGCTCTAAATGCTCAAAACTAGCAGCCCCCCCTACATAATTTGTCAAAAGTGAAGCTGGCATCATTCTAAATCATGTGTGCGGGACCATTCAAAGGAACAATATGTTCTGCTTCATTTCTCACAGCCATGTATATGCAGGAATCATTGTCCCTATAATTTATGGTACTGCTGTGTACACAATAAGCAGACTTCAGGCTAAGGCAGACAATGGTGTCATGAAGAATGCATTCATTTCTTCTAGAAATGGCATCTGCTTTATCTAGTTCCTTGCAGATTCTGTTTGAAAAAACACAACACTTCAATACCACTGATGTAATGTCTGGGGATGCATCAGAGAAAGAGAAAAAAATAAATAAATGCTGTTTCTATACAGCACGATTAAGGGTGGAGGTAAGGTTGAAGGATGTTGACAAAATTCCTCCCCTCTGGGCAGGATACGACAAGATTTGGGGGTGCTGGCTGGGAATTACTGATTTCCAGACTTGATCAGAAACTTGCTAGTTTCTGATGGGCTCTTGATGAGCGGTAGAGCACATGTTCACCATGCAAAGGGTCCCATTTCTTTGGCATCCCTGATTTGAAACTTTGGTGAGTCACTGGCACTCAATGTAAATAATAATAAGCTAGACAGACCCACGGCCTGACCAGATATGAGGCAGATTCCTATCTTTCTGTGAGGGGTTTTTGTCCAGGTCTGGAAGATTTTGGGTCATATTTAGGATCCATGCATTTGTACATGAAAAGTTTTGTGTCATTGTTGTTCTTGTTCTTGTTGTTGTTCTTGTAGTAGTAATAGTTGTTGTTTGTGAAACAGCTTTTAGAACTGTCTCAAGGCGATATATAAAGCCATCTAAAATAGTTTTAAGAACAGTACAAAAATAGCCAAACTAATGTATACGTATGGGTGGGATGTAGGGTTTTCCTTTTGTTTACCTTCCTTTTGTTGTGTCTGAGGGGTGTCTATGAGTCTCCCTTCTTACATACTAGAAATCATCTCGCAAGTGGTCTGTAGCCTCCCTGTGCTTCAGTCAAAGACATCATGAAATATCTCCCTTTCTTGCTCTTTCAGGCAACCAGGGAGGCTGCAAGTCCTGGAGAGGCATTTGCTGGAAAGAATAACACATAGATCGCCTTTGGCCACCTGACAATGATAATGTAAGTTCAAAACCACACAGTGACTAAAATGCCAAAGGAATTCTTAAGTTCTCTGAGAATGAAGCAGAAAATTCAACAGAGAAAGAAAGCTTTTGAGAAACTAAAGGACAGAGTTCAGCATAGCTCTAATTTCGATATTCGGACAGTTGTTTTACCACATCTGAGACCTTTCTATTAATTTACTCTTGGTGTGACTCATGATGAACAACACCTAGATCAGGCATGTCAAACCTGCGGCCCTCCAGATGTTTTTGGCCTACAACTCCCATGATCCCTAGCTAGCAGGACCAGTGGTTGGGGAAGATGGGAATTTTAGTCCAAAACATCTGGAGGGCCGCAGGTTTGACATGCCTGACCTAGATACTGACAAAAATGACACTTCCTTATCAAATCCCATATCCCTATCTCTTCTGCTGGACTGTGATGACTTTGTATAGCCCTGTCTGCATTATCACTGAGAAATGGCAGTCCTGCAGATTATAAGAGAAACTGGAATGGGGATATCGTTTTTGGTGGCTTCCCAGTGTTCCATGTAATATGTTATTAAGAAATAGGGGAATGAATGGACATTCATCTGCGCTTGCACACATCAACGAAAAAACTGTCCCATAGCCCTAAATTCTGCTAGACTTACCCTTTGACATACCACTTTTTGTGAAACATCCTACCTCCATTGCTATAATGATCCCACCCCACAATATAATGTAAATTGAATTTTCCTATTTCCATTTCTCCCTTCTTCATTTTGAATGACATGAATAATCATCCTTTCTCGGCATAACCTTCCACAAACCGTACAAATTCTGACCATCTAAAAAAATAAAAATAAAAAATAGTTTCATGCTGGAGATTTTAAACTGCCATTTGAAACGTAGCTGACTTTTCTCAGCAAGTGTAGCCAGCGATAGTGCAACCCCCGATAAGATCAACATTACATTATGTATAAGTTTAAAGGAAGAGTTTAATATGATTTAACAGTTGTAGCACAGAAGATAAGATTGCAATCAGGTACCTGTGGCAGTGAAATCTTATAGAATGATAAACAACAAGGAGCTGCATGCTGTATCCAGCAAAGTTTCTGAAATCTAATATTTTATAATAATCTCATTAACCTATCAAGCTTTACCTTCTTTCTTCTCCTGATTATTTCATTGTAGATTATTTGCTCTGATTTGATCACCAACCTGCACATTCATTTTTTCATGAGATATAATGGCAAGGATACATCACTTCCATAAAACTGAGACACAACCCAGAGTAGGTTCAGATATTCTAAAAAGGCAATGAGGAAAGTAGCTAAAGTGAGTCAGTGAGATAGAAACCAAGCATCAAGCACCATGTGTGTCTGCTTTAAAACTTAATTTCCTTGTATTGCACACAGATAGTTCCCAGAAGATCCCAATTAGGATGACCACTTATTATAATTAACATATATAATGGGTAAAATGTAAATAATATAGCAGGTTTATAAGGTAAGAAAAGAACACAATGGAAGGGTGGATGGGAAGTCAACTGAGATCTGTTCTGAAGGGTTGTTTAAAAGAATTTGTAAAATTTGAAAAGTTAATAAAAAGTGCCCTTCTTCTTCTTCTTCTTCTTCTTCTTCTTCTTCTTCTTCTTCTTCTTCTTCTTCTTCTTCTTCTTCTTCTTCTTCTTCTTCTTAACAAGATGGCCACATGTACCAGCAGAAAAGATGGAATGTATCATTGAAAAAAAGGACAAAAATTGGATAAAGTTGCATAAAATAAGCCTATGCTATTCATTATAATTTGCATATAATGTTGGTGCTATTTATGGGTAACTTCAAGTCCTTTCCCTTTCCCTTAACTTCAAGCCTTCTGCTCCCTGTTCTTATAACTCTTTGTCTTTAAAATGGGCTTCGACTGGAAAACTCTTCAAACAGAGAACTGGCCCACCTCCAGGCTGACCTTAATATTAGACAAATCATGGTCTTCATAGACTTCAAAAAACTAACTGAAGGGGTCAACACTAGGATTGACATATTTCAAAAAATGAAAATCTGGACATTTTTAATAATAATAATAATAATAATAATAATAATAATAATAATTTATTATTTATACCCCGCCCATCTGGCCGGGTTCCCCGAGCCACTCTGGGCGGCTTCCAACAAAACATTAAAATACAGAAATCAAACATTAAAAGCTTCCCTAAACAGGGCTGCCTTGAGATGCCTTCTAAAGGTCTGGTAATTGTTGTTCTCTTTGACCTCTGGTGGGAGGGCATTCCACAGGGTGGGTGCCACTACCAAGAAGGCCCTCTGCCTGGTTCCCTGTAACTTGGCTTCTTGTAGTGAGGGAATCGGCAGAAGACCCTCAGCGCTGGACCTCAATGTTCGGGCAGAACGATGGGGGTGGAGACGCTCCTTCAGGTATACTGGACCGAGGCCGTTTAGGGCTTTAAAGGTCAACACCAACCCTTTGAATTGTGCTCGGAAACGTACTGGGAGCCAATGTAGGTCTTTCAGGACCGGTGTTATGTGGTCTCGGCGGCCGCTCCCAGTCTAGCTGCCGCATTCTGGGTTAGTTGTAGTTTCCGGGTCACCTTCAAAGGTAGCCCCACGTAGAGCACATTGCAGTAGTCCAAGCGAGAGATAACTAGAGCATGCACCACTCTGGCGAGACAGTCCGTGGGCAGGTAGGGACTCAGCCTGCGTACCAGATGGAGCTGATAAACAGCTGCCCTGGACACAGAATTGACCTGTGCCTCCATGGACAGCTGTGAGTCCAAAATGACTCCCAGGCTGTGCACCTGGTCCTTCAGGGGCACAGTTACCCCATTCAGGACCAGGATTTTTATGACATTTCCCGGACATTTGACTGATTTCTGCCTGGAAACTGCTTCTGATTACAGTATTCTGTGTATGTCTGGGAAATTCCAGATGTAAGGAAACCCAAAACACAAGATGTAAAAGGATAAAGGCCCCTCTGTCCCCACAATTATGGTATAAGCATCAGTGTCAGGCTTCAGGGAATCCGATCCCCCTCCCTCATGGCAGGCTGCCAGTAATGGAACGACAAGAAGCTATTGTCAATGTCTTTTATTCAATATTCACAGAGAGAGACGTAGAAATGCCACCTCTTGGGTAATGGCATTGTTCCGAGTAATCTCCTCCCCACTTCCCTTCTCAGTTGTCAACAGCCTCGCCCTCATGGTGTTTGCTTAGGGACAATTGGCTCTGGGCTCTCTGCTCTCCTACTTTCAATGCTCGCCAGGTTCTGGAAGAAGGGAGATCTGGAATGTTCTCTAGTGAATGTGTCAGTCAGCTGTTCCTGCTCTGTTTCTCCCATTATTACCCAGCTTTGCCCCTCTTCTATTCTGAGCTGTGGCCCTCTGCAAACCACCGCTGTAAATCTATACTGTCCTCTTCTCAGGAAGGTTCAGGAGAAGGGGGAGACTGTCTCCACCATTCCTCCTCCAATGTCCAGTACCTGACAATCAGCCACACTAAGATGGGTTCTGGACCACATAAGTGCTGAGAAGCAACCTGAGTTTCTGGCCCTCACTGACCCCCACACTGGCAGGACAATACGCTAATCAGATCTAATTCAAACTACAGGTGCATTCATTATTCTGAATGAGGTTGGGAGGCTGAATGAGCACCCAGGTTATTATAAACTGTTGCAGAATGAGTTTTTATCTCACCAAATGGAAGACAGGAACAGCTGTAAAGTTTTAAGCAGTAGCTTTTACTTAGCTGCACAAGCCAATAGTGCTTACAACATGAGCAAAGTGGAAGCATAAAGCATGGTGGAAGTATCCTGGGCCTAGATACATTAACACTTTAGTGGCCTTTGTCTATTATTATTATTATTATCATCATCACCACCACCACCACCACCACCATCTATACACCGCCTTTCCCCCAACAGGCACAGATAAAAGAACAGCTAAAAAAAATTGGGAAGCGAAAACAATAATTAAAAAAAACATTAATAGAATTAAAACTATACATATGTATAAGATATATAAAAAACACAGAAATAATTACAATAAAAACAGCACAGCATCAGCCCATAGGACTGTTGCTTATTCCAACATAAATTACCCCTAGCTTACATACCAAAGTGCTTCTTATTTGTCTTTCATGGCATGTTAAAGAGAGAGTTTCATCCAGAATTTGTTAGGAGAAACATTTGTGCCAGTCAATGAAACAAATACCAAAACGTCATCTGATTTGAAGTGGCTGTCGGCAAAGATGAAATGTTAAAGGAAACATTAAACGAGAATGCATAAACTAAAAAATAAATAAATGTTCTGTAAATCTATTTGGCATCGAAGAGGGATAAAATATGACTCTAAACCACGGGTGTCAAACTCAAGGCCCGGGGGCCAAATCCGGCCCGCCAGACCTTGTCATGTGGCCCGCCGAGCGCCCCAGCCAGCGGGACCCAGCAGCGGGACCTTGCTGCTGAAGTGCCGCGCCGACAAAGCGCCGACAAACAGCTGGGGCCTGGGGGGGTAGAAAGGCGGCCGGAGCAGCGCTGCGTGGAGCGCCCCAAGCCACAGCAGGAGAAGGAAGAGGCAGCTTGCCAGGTCAGCGCCCAGCAGCGCCGCACGAAGAGTCCCGAGCCTCTGCGACGCAGCAGTGCTCTTTAGCACTTTGAATCCTCTTCCTCCTGCCACGGCTCGGCGCCTGGAAACGGCTGCTGCTGCTGCTGCTGCTGCTGCTGAAGCACAGACAAAGCACCCAGCAGCGCCGCATGGAGGAGGAGGAGGATTCAAAGTGCTACAGAGCACTGCTGTGTCCCAGAGGCTCGGGACTCTCCATACGGTGCTGCCGGGCACCGACCGACAAGCCGCCTCCTCCTCCTCTTGCCTCACCTCCTCCTCCTCCTGCTGCGGCTCAGCCTCATGAACGTGAGCTCAGCAGCGGCTCAGCCTCATGGACGTGCAACTCTGAGGCTTTACGCACGTCTGCTAAAACGGACACCCGCTGCCTCATGCTGCACGGGAAATACTTTTTGCCCCTGGGTCCCTTCGCGCTCTTTTCTGGCGCTGAATCAAGGCGGCGACCCCCCCTTCCCTTTCTTTCTTCCTCTCTCTTGTTCTTATTCTTTCTTCCCCTCTCCTTCCTTCCTTCTTTATCTCTGTCTTCTCTCTGTCTTTCTTTTTCTTTCCTTCTTTTTTCTTTCCTTCTTTATTCCCTTCCTTCTTTCCTACTCTTCTTTCTCTCCCCTCTTTCCTTCCTCTCTCCTTCCTGCTCCCTCTTTTCTTCCTTCCTTCCGTCCTTCCCATCTTTCTTCCTCTCCCTCATTCTTATTCTTTCTTTCCCTCTCTACTTCCTTCTTTCTCCCTTTCCATCTTCTCTCCCTCTTTCTTTTTCTTTCCTTCTTTATTCCCTTCCTTCTTTCCTACTCTTCTTTCTCTCCCCTCTTTCCTTCCTTCCTCTCTCCCTCCCACTCCCTCCTTCCTTCCTTCCTTCCTTCCTTCCTTCCTTCCTTCCTTCCCATCTTTCTTCCTCTCCCTCATTCTTATTCTTTCTTTCCCTCTCTGCTTCCTTCCTTCTTTCTCCCTTTCCGTCTTTTCTCCCTCTTTCTTTTTCTTTCCTTCTTTATTCCCTTCCTTTTCCTACTCTTCTTTCTCTCCCCTCTTTCCTTCCTTCCTCTTTCCCTCACACTCCCTATTTCTTCCTTCCTTCCTCCCTCCCTCCCCTCCTCTCCCCTTCCCTCCCTCTCCCTCTCCTCAGAAACATAGGATGCTGCTTTATACTTCTGGCCCTTAAACCCTGGAACCAGGAGAGCAGCTCCAGTGAGTCAACCTCAGCCAGTCCCTTTGGTGAAGGGTGGTGGCTTACTGGCAGAACATCTGTCCTGCATGCAGAAGGACCCCAGCATCTCCAGGTACCAGTAGCTCTGCAAAGCTCCTGCATGAAACCCTAGCGAGCCTCCACCACCCAGTGCAGCTACCAAAAATCATTTTTCAATAAATTGTACAATAATCGTACATTTGAATATCTACTTGCCATTATTCTGACTATGATTCTGCTTTCAGAGCTAGTTATTACTTACATTATTACAAAAAACAGTAATAATTGAATGCAGTGACAATAATTTATGATAATAAAGAGTGGGCACATAGTCCTACAGATACAACCGGCCCTTTGAGGGTGACCAAACTGCTGATGCGGCCCCCGATGAATTTGAGTTTGACACCCCTGCTCTAAACCCATATTTATATAAAATTTAGATAAAAAGTTTTTGTCTGCCAATACGAGGATTTGCAGAATTGGTGTGCAGCCGGTTGAGGGGTGGGGGGAAGAGACTTTATTACAATTCAATATCTATTCCTCGTTGTCTGTCTATTAAAGGTGGAAAACAGTATCATTTCCAGATTCAATTCAGAAAAAAGCTGCACTAAACATTGTGCCAGGATATCTCCGTTATAACTGAAAGATTAATGGCTTGAAATATATACCCAAATTTTATGAATTTTAAAGGTATTCATTACAGTGCAAAGCCACATCAACATTTAAATTAAAATCTTTGAGCCTCAAGGAAAGTATAAGAAATGTCGTCTTGTACAGCTAAGTCTTTTTACATGGCTGTTTGTTCTAAGTAATGAGTTTGCATTTGCATGTAAAACATTCACTCTGAAAAAAGAACCAAGCTACTGTACTGTGGTTACCTCACAGGCCTGGCCCCAGTACTAGGAACTGCCTCTCATCAAATTGATGAGATTGCCGTCTCTGAATATTATTAGCTCTGGCCGCACCTACTGGCTGCCCTGGTTTCTAGCCTACTAGTCCCAATGGGCTTGGAGTAGAGGGCAGAAAGAGGACAATGCTGCAGCAGCAAGGAGTCTGTCACCGGTAGCAGTGGGGGACATGAGTGCCTCACTGTGCCAAGGACCCTATGGTGACTGACAGACTTGTGACCCAATGCAACCATCCTTTGGTTGGTCCGCAATGAAGATCCCTAAAGCTAGTGTTTTGGTACTCAAATTAACCAGTGATGCTTGTTTGATTTCAGACATGGGAACCATCTAGTTATAACAGACAAGTTTAAAAGCTGGGGAAATTGCTAACTTTTAACTTTAACTAGTTACAGTGTTTACTTTATCTAGTTAAATTTTCCAGCTTTAGAACAAGTCAAGATCACAAACCTACTTCAAACCAAAGTTTAAGGGCCTGGTAATCCTAGTTTCCTGGTTTGGTTGAGACGGGATATTATGGACTTCCTGACCAATAGTGAGGGCGTGCTGAGAAGGAGGTGCAGCTTACATGAGGAAACTGGTAATTTCAAATCTTGCCTTGGTAAATCAACATATCTGAAGGCAGTTGCAGATTAATGGCTTTAAGTGAAATCCAAAAGTTTGGAACTTCATTCTGTTTCCCTCACACTAAAGGTCAACAAAATTTATGATGGGGGAGTGATACTAGCAGCGATATATTTTATAAATGAGGCCTACAGAGCATGTTCAGCGCAGTTTGGCAACATCTATTTGGTTCTTACTTTTTAAAACTAATTGACCATACACTATCAATAACAAAGCCATCACCACATGGGAAATATTAATTGCTTTCTTGCTAGGGAATTCTATTATCATACTTTTAATTAAACACAATGCTACTTTTTTCCATTTAGAATAACACAACCTTTTCCTTGCCCTTAATTCATAGAACAGCCCACCCACATGGATGCAATATGATAATGCATACAATAATAAATCATACTTTAGTATGAGAAGCAACCAAACTAAGGAGAAAATGTGCCCCTTTGGTTCCTCCATTTGTATAGGTATCAAGTGGGGTATGCATATATGGGATTTCTCTCCTCAATTTATTCAGCAGTTGTGGGCTGCCCCTGCTCTAGGCAGACTAGAATATTTACTTCATCTAAGTGAGATCAGCCCTTTGAGAAACTATTGGAAGAGTGGTATGCTGGCAGGCTTAAGTACATCCAATTCCAGATTGGTATGTAGCCTAAGTTTGTAAAGCAAGCCCCTATTTGGTGGTGGGTGGGAAGTTAAAACAAGATACTGTAGTGCTTTGTACTGACCAAATACTAGAGAGACATAGCAGAAATATATCATGGAAAAGAATGTAAACACCATAAATAGGCCCTTCTCCATGTTCCTCCTCCACAAGAGGTCTGGAGGGTGGCAACACGAGAATGGGCCTTTTCTGCGGTGGCTCCGTTTGTGGAAAGCTCTCCACAGGGAAGTTCTCCTGGCACCTTTATTACATTTCTTTAGGCACCAAGCAAAAACTTTTCTCTTTAACTAGGCCTTTGGCTTGGCAGATTAACATTCTACTTCCTTTTAAATATGTTTGTGAGAGGGGGGTTATTGGTTTGTTTTTGTTCTTGTTTTTGCTATCTATTTTGTGTCCTCATTTTGTATTTTAATGTTGTGAACCGCCCTGTAATCTTTGGGTGAAGAGTGGTATACAAATTGAACAAACAAACAAACAAATAATAAGAAACTTCTTAGAACCATTTACCTTCATTAAGATTCAAAAGATTGTCCATGTATAATCTAATTCAAAAGGAATGAAGTCACCCTATTCCACATACATAGTTTTCAAAATGATACTTGACACAGTTCCTTGAGAAACTTGCTAATTTGCTATAGGAGACTGCTGTGGATATTATATTGTGTGTTGAAGAGTGACCATTAAATAATAGAAGCCTCTTTTTTGTTGTGAAGCGAAATTTGACAGCAATAATTACCGCCATTAAATGCTGCTCTCCCCTTGTTTTTAAGGTTATTTGCCACCCATGTTTAGATGTTAATTTCCTGCCATTTCTTCTGCGCTTATTCTTTAATTAAAGTTATGCATCATTGCATTAAGTGAATTCAGACAATTTTTAAAATAGAACAGAGTTGTTAACCTCTAACATTAATGTGTAGAACCAAATAGAAGTTGAATAACTTAGGGGGGAACAGGCTCACATTTTAATGACCTAATCCTTGTTTAGCCAGGCATACTAAATAAGTGAAGTTTAGAGTTTGTTGTCAGAAGAAAATATATTCTTGCAGCAAAGTAAAAAATTCTCTTGGGTTAAAGGAAGGCCAAAGTTAAGCTGTAACTGATGCAATAGATTTTTTTTTTAATTGCTAGGCAAAACTGAACATTGTGCTCTTGCTCCTGAATGGTTTGGGACATAGCTGTCTTCAGGCCTTCCCCACACATCACTAAACATGTGGAGGAAGAGGTGGCAGGACCACAACGCACCCCACCTCCCAACATCACATATATACACAGGGATGGGCAGGGTGCGGAAGTGTGGTGGTTGCAGAGGGCATGGGGATTGTCCCAGGAAAGGGGGCCGCCATTTTATTGCAAGGGGGGTGCCAGCCACAGGGTATGAGTCAGGGTGGAGGGCAGGAAGGGTCAGAGAAGTCTGAGGCAGAGGTAGAAGTACAGGATGTGTCAGAGGCAGAAGGATGGGCACAGGATTTGTACAGGTGAGTGACGGGCCAGTTGACTCTCCTTCATCCCCCATCCCTCCGTCTCCTAGATCCAAGAGGGAAGGGCAGTTACTGTTTCCATGCAGGAGAAACCTCCTGCTGTCCATGCACATCCCATCAGATGACAGTACATAATCTGATGGGGAGAGTGTTGCCCCACTGTTGCTGCAACTGCTCCCAGGGCCAGCTCTAGGTGTAGGCTGGGTGGCGTGGGGTGTCGGGGCCCCGGCCCGGTAGGGGGCGCCATGCTGTGCCCTGCGCCCGCCCACCAGCCGCGCCAAGAAACGGGGCGGAGCGGGGGCGCCGGAGCGATCTCTGCGCCAGGGCGCGCGACACGCTTGAGACGGCCCTGACTGCTCCACAGGCCACAGACCTGGAGACTGCTGCCTAGAGGCTAGAAGCATGTGTGTGTGTATCTGGAGAACTGTCAGAGTTGTTGTGTGTTCTTCTGTCAATACAGAATTAACTTTTATACGTGTGTCTTCCTTGGCTGGGGTGCCTAGGACATTTATCCTTTGGTGTACGCAACATGTATTCAGGAAAAAAACATCTCTAAAAGTGAAATATGTGAATCATAGAATTGTAGAGCTGGAAGGGGTCATACTATTAATACAGGTAATCCTAGATCCATCTCTGTCACTAGAGGCCCATACAGGAATGCTAGCTTGGCCCCGTGACTGTGGGTGCCCAGGGCCAACGGGTGCCAAGCAGGATGCATGGCCCTGGCACTGAAATTTGTGGGTGCCTGGCCCCTTTATGGGGAATTTTGTGGGTACTCAGGCACCCAGGGCCCCAGGGAGTTGGCACTTATGGGCTTGTATGACCTCAGTGGCTAGAGGAATGCTGTACAGGAAACCTTCCTCTCATGACCCTCTTTCCATTCATGTATCTTTGGATCCAAAACAATGTATCTAAACTGTTTTGATTACTTTAAAGTGATATAAAAACCCTGAATGTTACTTTTTTGTAGGGTTCTTACATTGCTTCCCCACACTGAGTACAGTGGTACCTTGGGTTACAGATGCTTCAGGTTACAGACGCTTCAGGTTACAGACTCCGCTAACCCAGAAATAGTACCTCGGATTAAGAACTTGGCTTCAGGATGAGAACAGAAATGTGTGGCAGTGGTGTGGTGGCAGCGGGAGGCCCCATTAGCTAAAGTGGTACCTCAGGTTAAGAACGGACCTCCAGAACGAATTAAGTTCTTAACCCGAGGTACCACTGTATTCTCTATTCAATTCCACATGCCACCTTTGTCCATTAATTGTGGCTTTTTGGTGCTAATTAAGATAAATTAGCACAAGAACTGATTAGTGGAAGCTGAATCACACATATTAATGTATGAACATCTTTTAAACTCTTGGAACAATATATCAGTGATATGCTTAATAAAAATTGACTTGCCACTTGAATAGTATAAATGTGGTAGAAAGTGCAAGCTTTCTGACATCCAGTTTTATAGATTGGGCTTTAACTGCAGCAGTACAGTGACATGCAGCTAAATCCTGATCTGCACTCCTAGGAAATAGGCAGAACTGACTGATCAGGATGCAGAGGTTAACAGCTTCAGGTCATCATTAAAATGTCATATGCACATCTGCTAAAATTCACAAATGCTATACAAACTAATGATAAAATTATTGAGCAAAGTGTGGTGCATTTTTTACGTTCTATGGATATATTTCTCAATGTCAACACTCAAGATACCTAGTGAACAAAATGAATGTGAGGTTCTTTTCATACCTGATGCATTTTAAATAATATTATTATATATTAAAATATTATATGAGTGTGGGTGGGTGTGCATGAGAAAAAAAATACAGTGCTTGAAGTGGGGAAGAATGTGAATGGCATCCCTAAAACCAGGGGTAGGCAACCTAAGGCCCATGGGCTGGATGCGGCCCAATTGCCTTCTCAATCCAGCCCACGGACGGTCCAGGAATCAGCTTGCTTTTACATGAGTAGAATGTATCCTTATATTTAAAATGCATTTCTGGGTTATTTGTGGTGCCTGCCTGGTGTTTTTACATGAGTAGAATGTGTGCTTTTATTTAAAATGCATCTCTGGGTTATTTGTGGGGCATAGGAATTCATTCATTTCCCCCAAAAAAATATAGTCTGGCCCGCCACATGGTCTGAGGGACGGTGGATCGGCCCACAGCTGAAAAAGGTTGCTGACCCCTGCCTAAAACCATCCCACTTCCTTTCAATTTATATAATTGAATTTGACCCGGTTTGCAATGGACCATCCCCTATTCCTTTTACTCCCAAATAAACCAGGGGTGCAGAAGTATCCTGTTGCTTACTCCATAAGGAACATTCATAACAAATGCTCGCAATTATTGGTTTAAATAAAGCTTGATGGAATTTTGCCAGTTGTTGCTTCAGAGCAAGCATGATTTTTTTCAATTGTCACTGGGAGGCAAAGAAAGCTAAGAGGTAGTGAAGGGCTATCTGAATTTCCCGTCATACAGTATTGATTTGCTGTAATCATGAAATTCTGTGCTTGGTACTTCTAGTCCAGATTGTATCTTCTGAACTGGATTTGCTTTATCCCTAAACCTGTATTAGATATTCAGGTGAAAGTTATTGGCCAGGGCAACCAACATTAGGCTTAAAATGCTTCTTTAAAACACATGCACACAATCGTATAGTATATTAAGATGTCCAGAATAATTTGCTTTTTAAAGAGTATACAGAGATATTCTTTCCCAATGTGAGCTCCAATGCCTGCCTCTCAGACACAAGCTGTGGGTAGAGAACTATTATGGGAGAACTCAATTACCATAATTTTGCTAAATGCTGGGAGTATTGATTGGTGGAAGTAGCAATATGGCAGATCTCCATCTCCTCTGTCCCCCATGGAGATTTTATTGTAGTAGCCCTGTTGATTAAACCGACCACAGTAATAAGTTGAATTTAATTATGGTTGCAGAATTGCTTCCATTTATTAACACGCTAAGTACTTGTAGATCAAAGGAAATTTCATCTAATTGGGAAGAGCACACTATCATTTGTTAAGCAGCACTCCCCACTGAGCTCAACAGGAAGTTCTGCTTAAAAAGTGATGGCATGATACAGGGACATATTGACTCCAGATAATGCTTCCATTAAGCAAAGGAACGCTCCCAGCCTTCACGACCTACTCTGCAAGTAATTCCCTTGTACAGAGCAATGCTCCCCACTTGCATAAAGGATTTCAATATATACAGTGATTCCAGGCTTTAAATCTGACCTGTGTAACTCTCCCATCTTCAGCCATAGGCACTTACGGGGAGAGTCCAGTGAAATTATTCTGTCTCCTACCATTCTGCAAACATAAATGAAATAAATGTGAAATAGAGAAGTGGAAATGTGGACCATAGCTTTGCTGTGGGGAAAGCAAATGAACCAGGAAAGAGAAAAGGCTGCTTGCCGATTTCCTATTTCACAAGTTTGGGAAAATGCAGGCAGCAGAGAAAAAGGAGAGTTGGGAATGGACACAGCTATTACCTGGCCTGCGGTAGGAGGAAGAGATAGAGGGAAGATGCTGGGCTTCTTCGTTGTAACTTTGAAGTATACTATGGAGAATGAGGTAGCAGCATGTTGGCCAAACCAATTTTGACTTCCTTATGGAACAGCAACTGGAGACAATGCTTGCTGTCTCCTTCTACCTGCTGGAACCAATTAATTCACCGAGACTCCAGAGAGGCCAAAAACAAAAATAGGAACACCTCTTTTCAGTGGTTTCCTTTTTATTTTATCCTGGGTTCCTTTGAGCTGAGAGGTTTTCAGGAAAACCAAAAAGAATGTAAGTTTACCAAATAATACAGCTTATTCACAATGTGCTCTTGTCTTTGTTAAAATGGGATGGACTAGAACTTCATAGGAAAGGGGGGGGTATATTTAAGCCAATTAGGTATGTTTGCAAGTTGAAATTCATTTATTCCCAATGGGGGAATCACTGGCTGAATTGCAGGTGTTGCTTGCTTTAGATGTGGTACTGTATTCTGGGCTTAATTGGGCAACCTGTTGCTTGTGACTGCCATTGTTGGCTCACACAATAGGCCCTTTCCCCGTCCTCCACAGTGGGACTCTCTTTGTGCAGAGCAGAGTCAAATTACACATACTTTCTTGGGTTAAATGCAGTGCTCAAGCTGAAGTGAACTTGTCTGTAACACTCCCCAAACTAACCCTACTATCCCAGGCTTTCTCACAGAGGTTTTTCCCCCCTCACACATTCCCTATTTGCATAGTGAATTTACCCACTTCTTTTTTATTTTTTAAAAAAACATATTTATTGAAAATTTTAAAAGTACATAATTATATGTACACTAAATGTAGATGTAAATAAAAGAGAGAAACAGAAGAGAAACAGAACCCATGCAGAAGGGACAATAAAGGGGGAGGGGGAAACCCCAAAACTGTATATTTTACAAAGTTGATATTGTACTTCACCAGATCTTACCCTATTACAGTATTTGTAAGAATGGATTCCAGATATCATTGAATTTGTCCATGGCAAGTCTGCATTTATATACAAGTTGTTCATATGTTGCGAGTTTGTATAGGTCTTCAATCTTATTGAAGGGAGCCGCATTTTTATTTTTCCAGTTCATTTTTGCTGCAGTAAGGGCACGGAAAGTCCACTTGCATTGTCCTTTTGTAAGGTTCCATGTGCTGGGTATATAATTCAAGAGTGCTCCATAAATGAAAGGTTGTTCCGTACAGTTCTGTTAATAGTTTCAGTTATCTTCTGCCAAATATATTTGAATATAGGACAATGAAAGAACATATGAAACATGAAAGAACATATGTTTTAGAGAAGCATTATCACTGTTACATCGAGTTAATTTACCCACTTCAATGAATAATTAGAATCATAGAGTTGGAGGAGACCACAAGGCCCATCCAGTCCAATTAGTATCTGGACAGAAGCAGGTATGAAAGATAGAGGAGATAGCTGTGGGGCTACCAAGACTTCACCCTGAATTGGGCTGCCTCCTTAGCTCATGTGGTCATGGTGGCTGGGGATGATTATGGGGAGATGTAGTCTAGCCATATCCAAGGACCCAAGGTGGGAAAGGCTGCTCTAGCACTTGCTCTAAACGTACAGAAAGGTGGGACTGCTACCCTATGCCGATAACAAATTAATTAATTTCTATGAAAACAAAATATATTCCCAAAGTTTCAAGGCAATGTCCAACTAAGTACTTACATTAGCTCGACTTCTGGCTGCATAATGGAACTTCCCCTCCATCTCATTGTGTGCCCCCTAAATCTGTTCTGTGGTTTTCCCCAAACCTTCGGAGCACATGTAGGGAGGGCATAGGTGGCATGTGGAGAGAGGAAAGAGAGGGGAAGTTTCCTTATACAACCAGAAATCCTTGAGCTAACAGAGCTATTTCATGGTGTGT